>NC_140557.1:32018000-32340500 GCF_057381845.1 Rhamphochromis longiceps | reverse complement strand
CTCAGCCACTGTTTGCAGCTATGGTGGACCCATCACACGCACAACGTAGAAGAAAAATCAATCATGATCAAGATATGGATGGAAACACTTCTTTTGATGAAAGCCTAAGGTCTTCATTTGCTTCCGTAAAACAGTGTGAACTTATTTTTAAGAAAACTTTTCAGCAACTAGCACCACCTGTTGCCACTTCCCTTGTTTGCAGGATGACGAGCACACAGAGCTTCGTTTGGGACATCTTTATTATATTGCCAAAGCTGTACATATTTTATAAATACTTTTTGAATACTGGAATACTTACACCATCCATCTCATGTCATTTTTCCTTCTCTTTACAGCTATCAGATTTCACAGCAACAGAGATGAGTTGTAATAATCCAGTTTAAAAAAAAAAAAAAAAAGTTAACTCAAGCAGAAAATTCTCAGATCAGTTTTGCAGATGCTTCAGATCAAGTTCTGTCATTTATTAACAGCATCTTCTCCACATTCAGATTTCCTTTTGCACAGTTAAATTCCTTAAAAATACAAGCATGTCAGGATCAAAATAACATCTTCCAGCCTTACAGCTGTACTGATATATTGCTGATCTAGAGAAAAGTGTTCACCACATTCACACACGCGAACCACAAAAAACCCCAAAAAAACCCACGCACTCTCACTGTGAAAGTAAACGAGCCAGCGATGGGACCAGACACGACAAAGACTCAATCGTCTCCTTGGAGATCAGGTGACCACAGATGGCATCTTCAGCGCGTCTGAAGGGTCAGTCACAGGAGGAAGAACTGCTGCTGTGGGTTTGGTGGCTTATTTCTCATTTCTCCACACCCCATCAGTCGATTATGCAGCTCCTACACTGGTTTCGGCTTCTCTAGTGAATATTTGTGTTTTCAGTTGCGCAGGAATAATTCCAGCACGGATGTTACACTGTTACTAAAAATGCCTTCTTTTCCCCACTACTTTTTATTGGGGTTTCATTAAGTACCAGCGTGTAACTCCAGTGTTTGTACCACAGATATGGAAATATCTACAATTATGTCTCTAGATTATCACCCACCACTGAATGTTTTAATGACTTACATACTTGTATTTATGGTCAAGTGAAAGAAAAAAGTTTTGAAACATCCGTTGTTCAAAGTGGGCACACAAACAGCTCACATGTGTACCATCAAAGACATTTTGCACTGCCTTTAGTAGCTCATTATCCATGCAGCCTTTGCCTACAATTAAAAGCTGTAAGAAGACGGTGACATTTACCCCGGCATCCCCGCCGCCTGCTGTGACATCGCTGATTGGGGTGGGGTTTGTTAGCACCCACAGAGAGCGACACAGCAGCCGTCCTTTGCACCGATTGACCTGTGATCACCTTTTAAAACTAAATGCTCGTGTCACACTGAAGTCGTAATATTCAATCGATCGATGTGTACTATAGAAAACAAACTCGTTCTTACATTCGTCACCCTGTGAAAGCCAGTTCACTCGAGAAAACCTGGCTCTGGCAATGGCTAACTACTTTTTAAGTATTGCACATCTAGCAAATTAACAGTTGTAACATTTTGTTTTCCAGAAATGTACAGTCAATATATGTATATATTAAATAAATACTATATATAGAAATATATATATAATATTTATTTGTCATCCTTATAGTAACATGCAATTGATAACAGCAGACCACAGACGAGAAATTTTACAGTAGAACTAGAACAGTAATTGAGCCGGGTGGGCCGGGCTAGAGTACACATCTGAGAACACTCACAGTATTTTAGGGTTCAAACACCATAACGAAGCATTTACATGCGGTGCTCTGGTGCAGTATACAGTAGCATTTTCAGCATGGAACATCCCGCACTACACGACAGTCTCTGGTTGTTGGACCAACTGGGACAGACTGGACCTTTACAGTAACCACATATCACAGAATACGTCATACAGTCATATGGAGACAGGCAGGAGAGGGCAGGAAGCTACGCTGTACGTCGAGGCTGTGCGCGGGACCTGCAAGCACTCAGTGCCTCGGGGTTTGGGGGGTGATGGGGTAGTGGAGCCCTCACATCACATACGAGTAAAAACTGTTGGGTCCTGCTAGCAGGAACAAGGAGCAAAACATTCACCGGGAGCAGAGGAGCTCTGGGGGGAGCAACTTTTCCAGAGTAATGAAGCGGGCAAACATTTAGCTAGTTTGGGAAGAACATCTGGGCAACAGCGGTGAAGAGCTGGAAGTATTTACATGACATCACAGACCAAACATGTCTACACAATTGGATCTAAAAAGGGTCTCGGGTTTGTATATACACAGGAGGGGAGCGCGGGAGTTGTGTGCTTAGAGTGAAGTTGGGGATTGTCGAGTCTGGTTTTAGGAGCCGAGATGCCATTTTCAAGTAGAGAGAGGCACGCCAGGGATGAGGGAGAGGGGAAAGGGGAGGAGAGTGTGGGGTGTAGACTAGCTAGGAAGGGGTCTCGGTGACAGCATCTTGGGTTTTCCTTCCGCCTCCTTCCCCTTGACTGCCGCCACGTACGAGAAAAGGCAGAGGACCGAGTAACAGATCTGATGTGCCTGCAGAGGAGGAACAAACACGAGGAAGTGAGAGGGAACCACCTGCGTGCAGTTATTAATAATACAATGAACAAAGCTGGATAAGAGGCTCCTCTCGGTCTATATAGTGTGGGGTATTTCAAGGCACTCTGTCAATCATTTGCCACTAATGATGGTATGATGCACTTTTTACAAATGCTTCAGTTTTATTTGCGCTACGGGAGCTGGCATCATGACACACGTTCCTGCCACTGGCTGGAAACCACTAATCAGCGTAGCAACTTAATGAGCAGTTTAAAAAAAAGAGAAGTACAAAATCACAAATCTTTAAATGTCCCTGCACTTCTTTAATAGGAAGCACTATTTGACCTTTAACCTGAAGGCTCATCATCCTATGGTCTTACTTGAGTTGGGAAATGTGTCACTTTTTGACACATTATTGAGAAATGTCATCGTGGGGTTTTACAACTGCTAAAATGTCCTCATTTTCTGAGCAAAAAAGAAGCTACAGCACTGCAGTGTGGTGGTTTGGCAAGAAGCAGCGTTGAGCCACAGATACATGGAAGTGGGCATCTTTAAACGTTATATAACCTCAGGTGATGTCACTCTGCTGTTTACCTCTTGAACAGTGGTTAAAATGCAATTTTCTTGTGTTAAAAGAACCTGTCTAATACTATAAAATTAAGAAAAAATCCAATCAACACAGAGGTCAGGTCAGGTCTTTCACTTGTGTCAGCATACTGTCGAAATGAAATGAAAACCAAAGGCATTTTCAGACCAGAGCTCTACAGACGCCCAGTGCCCACTGGGGAGCTCGCCCCGAGAACTACGTTTACCTTCGGGGCTTTTTCCTGTTTGCATTTGCACCACCAGAGCGCACACGG
The DNA here is from genome assembly GCF_057381845.1 of Rhamphochromis longiceps. Taxonomy (NCBI): domain Eukaryota; kingdom Metazoa; phylum Chordata; class Actinopteri; order Cichliformes; family Cichlidae; genus Rhamphochromis; species Rhamphochromis longiceps. The sequence goes on along the minus strand of NC_140557.1, from coordinate 32,337,086 downwards.
ATATTCTCCAGCCCACAAAAAATCTTCTATAAACTTTGAGAGTTCCTGCTTCATGTGGTGCAGACGCACAGAAAAAAGTCAGTTCTTTGACTCCAAGAGTTCAAAGAACTATGAAATGAACTCTGGTCTGAAAGCACCTTAAGTTAAGCGCTTTTATTTAAGGAACATTTCTGCTGTGTCCATCTTGTCACTGGCATTCAGCAGTCACATAGCTGTATGTATTCATGATTTCAGACAAAGGAAGAGAGGACTCACCATCGGGGTCTTGTACTTGTGGATCACCACTTCTTTAGTTTCAGGAACTACGCCGGTGCAAGAGACAAAACAGAGAATTCAAAGGCAGCAGAAACCTCAATGAGTTCATATTTGAGAGCTTTTGGGAGGGGGCGGGGGTGTGGTTATAGGGTTGGACTTTCAACAAGGTGTAAAAATGAGATGTGGGCCAAGAAAAGTTCACCATAAAGGTCAATTAAAGATCAGATTGAGGGGCAGAAGGGGCTGTCTACTTTTAGCTTAGATAAAATTCAATTGTGAAATCCTGCTCATGTTGCGTTTCCTTATTGTGACTAATGAACTGATCAAATGTTCTCTTTGTCTTAAAATAAGAAAGCAAAATGTTAAATTTCAGCTTGGATTGGTTGGTGAGACGTTCATGGCCCACATGATGAACAAATACGAGCACAAATGTCATAACAAGAGAGTTTGCGACCAAGAAGGCCGCAAAGTTAATATATGAAAAAACAAACAATAAAAAGGACGACCTCCCCAAGCCCTTCCAGCCAGTGAACTCAAAGTTAAACATCACAGAAGAGTCGATACAAGAGGCCAAAATCCTTCGACCCGGGACCACGTCGCTGTCCACGGGTCAGGCTGACTTTTCATTAGTAACTGAACCCATAGCAGAGATGGAAAGGCTGAGATCTGGACAGGTGAAAGGGCTGAGAAATCCTCAACCCCCACAAACTAACTGTCCCACCTAAGATCTCCGCTTGCTGAGATACAGATGGTCAGAGAGTGATGACCACGTGAGTGATGGAGTCTGGGGTGATCTCCGAAATGAATCCGAAGCAAGTGATGGAAGAAGCAGAGGAAAAATTAGCGGTACAGAAAAGGGGAAAGAGGAAGGGGGGAAGAAAAAAAAAATCTATGAAAAGGACGGAGTGAGGAAATATTCTGCACAGGTTTAGTTTCAATAAGAAAGGAGAAAGGTGACGACACTTTACCTGCTGGAGAATGAAGGTTTTCATAGTGGCAAAGATGAGGGCAACATTACAAAAGCAGCACAGAGACACAACAGTAACCCAGCCAGGCGCTCGACGTCTGAGCAAGTTTAAGAGTTACAGCTACTGCTCACCATTCAGTCAGACATTTGCATTTTCCATGAAACTTAACAGGAACCCACTAACTGTGTGACGCATCTCAGGTCGGACAGAATCCTCATACTTGAGCTGTACTTTCAGCTGCTCCCTGAAGTAGGGGGTCGCACAGCGGATGGATCAGTGTGACTGATTTGGCACAGATTTTAGACCAGATGCCCTTCGTGACGCAACCCTCCCATTCATCTGGCACTACGAGTACCTAGCTTGTGACCCCCTGAGGCTGGGTCTGTGTCTCCTCCGTAGGCAAATGTGTTAGCCACTACACCATCCTACTAATGAGACTAAATGTCTTCCTCTTCATGTATCAGGCACGATGCAGTATCGACCGCTTTTAAAGACATTCAGACTCTGCTGCTCTCTTCCCTCAGGCTGACTCAACATGGAACAGTTTAAACCAGGCCAAAAAAAATACATGGTTTAAGATCTAAAAAAGGTTACAGTCTTATTGAAAAGGTGGCAGCTCAAATTCTAGTAACAACTTATCTAACTCAGGGCTAGAACACATCACTGCTGTCATGGAGGACAGGCTGCCATTTAGCTACGAGGGGACTAGTGTTACTTGAGAGATTTAGATCTATTTATGGCTTTTGTCAACAAATGAAAACCATAATATGAGCAAAATGCCCTTAATGCTTACATATTTCCAAGCATTATAAGCTTTGATTATGTCGTTTCTGGAAAATCAGTTAATATGATGCTTTTATTTCTAATATTTGTATGGCACCTTTAAAGGGGACCCTGTCCTTATTTTCTGCTGAGTTTGTGTGTGTCTACATGTTAATACTACAGTGGTGGATTCTCATTTGAAAAATGTGCAATATTTTAAATATATAGAACCAAAATCAGAGCATTCAGACTAGTTTGAGAGCAAATATCTTTATACTGTGAGCAGAGCCACTCTACTGCCACGCTGTCCAAAGCTGCTGTTGGTGGGTAGCAGCGAATCACAGAAAGCTGGCTTAAAGTTAAATAGGAAGAGTGCAAAAATGAGACTAAACTGCTTGCACCATAATCTAGTATAAGATCAATGAGGATTACTAATTACTCCAACATAAAAATTGAATTGGAAACAAGCAGAACAGGTCCCCTTTAATTCACACATCTACACAAACTGGCATAGCTATTTATGATACACGTTTCAGCCTTCCTTCTCTACACTGCGCACACCATTTCTCACAAACTTTGGCTTTTTATTACCTTGCTCTAAACCTCAACACTTGCATATGACTAAGCGCAAACCACACCCTCGAAATAATGCATGACGCACTTAATCGCCTGCAGATGTCAGTGTCTCAATGCTCCAGAGGAGGGCGGCTATCCAATTTAGTGAACCCTTATTAGCTTTCATCAATACATTTGCCGTGAAGCTGAGTTACTGCCGTGCCGAGTACAGGCCTAGAATCAATAGATGGTGTAATTACCAAATTCCTCCAGGACAAAGACTCCCTTCACTGTATTGCACTTTTTAATGTGACTCAGCTCTATGAAAACCTAAAAACAAACAAAAAACAAAACAAAACAAGACAGAACATTATTAACTCAACAACACTGGATGGTGAACACGTCATATTTAAAGAATTAGCCATGTTTAAACTTGTTTTATTCAGTGTGAAAGGTCAAAATAAAAGGCTACACATGGAATGCAAGCTTTGAACGGCTAAGAAAGGAAAAGAAAAAGCACACTATGAGAAATTTTCCATGATCAAACGCATACATGGGCAATGAGGAGAAGCTCAACGCTGATTCAACGTGGCTCATCAATGAAATGAATCAGAACTGGGACAGTTTTGTCATGTTTGGTGTAAACAGCATAGATACTTTAAAAAAAAAATCTTTTCTTTATGCTCAAAGATGCAATATGGCCCATATGATGCATACATGGAAGTTCCATATAAAATGTAGACAAGGACACAAAATTAGAGTTGCCATACAGCTACAACAGGAAAGAAAAGAGGTAGAGAAAACAAAAGGAACCGAATAAGATGTAACTGCTAATAAGCAAACACAGCAGAGGTTGTGTACCTTCCGCTCCTTGCAGGGGGAGAGAGCATGGGAGAGAAATGGTTTGGATTATTATCGGACAGAAGAGCACAAACACTCGACGACACTCTGAGAGGGCACTGTCCACAGGAGCCTCGTACAGATTCAAATCAAAAATCCAGCTAAGTGGTTACAAGAGCCAATATGATTTGAAGGAAAAAAAAAATCCATCACCAGAGGACTCAGCCCACAAAAAACTACTAGGAAATAGGAAAGAAAAAAAAGAAGACAACAAAAAAAAAGAAAAGAAAAAAAAAAAGAGAAGACTAGAGGTTTGACTAGGGTATTAAGAACTGGATTCACCTCTGTTTTCCTGGACTTTAAACATCTCAGTTCCCCCCCAGAGCCCTCCATGCCTCCTCCTCCAGCAACAAGGGCTGGCACCAACGCCACTTGCTCACACAGCAGAACAAATAAATGAGGGTAGTTACTGATGGACAATAAATCCCACTATGTGCAGGATGCCTCCTCTGATACATCTCACTGCAGAGGGACCCAACAAGGCGGACACTCACTACACTGCTTAGTTTTCAGTTAGTCTTCTTGACCCCAACATGATCTATGAGGACGTTTATTGAGCTGATGCAAATACTGTGCATGGAAATTTTTAATTCATCATGTTGTATTTGGGATTAGTAATAGTGGTCTGTTGAAATATGACAGAGCTACTGGAATTATATATTACTAGTTTGATATTATTTGTCACATTAGGTGGGGAAAAAAACAAACTATGAAAGTAGACATGATTGTTAGTTTTGACAATGGACTGTATTTAAAAGATGGAAGAAGGCCTTTAGGCTTTAAAATACCAAGATGGTCATTTTGATTTCCTGGCATTTCAAAAATCATGTGGCTCTGTCTAAAAACAAAAACAAAAAAACTTCAAAACTATCATCTGATATTCCACAAGTTTTCCAAAAATGGAGTTACTCAGCATATAGGGAATTTTTTTTCCCACAATGTACTGAATCATATGAGGGCAGTATATATATATATATATATATTAAAAACTACCACTTATACCTAGAATCTGAGTAATTTTGAACCCCACAGCTCAATATTAGCACACCTGGCTGTGTAGCAAAACAAAGTTTACACACATTTTGATGTGAAAGCTGCTACACCATGAGCCAAAGCTAGCTAGATGTGATTGATAGATAAAAATCCTTCTAAACACATACACACTGAAGAAGATGAATAATTACTGCAGGACTGAACGGGTCGTTGATGGGATGTTGAGCAGAGGTGCTGCAAGTCAGAGCGGGGTAGTGTACGACTGTGCAGAGTGTGGAGAACAGGTTATTGAAAGGGTTTCAGGCCTGAGAAGGAGAGTTGGGGGGGTGAAGGGTGGCAGACCGATGTGGAGCAGTGTGGACGATGGAGGTGGTTAACTAGGTTCTAGTTTTAAACCTGCAGTCTTTCTAATGGCCACCAGGGGTTGTTTCCTCTGGCTGCAAAACCAACTGAATATGTAAAAGTTAAGTGGAAAACAGTCCCATTTCTCACTTGATCTATGATCTTATATATTTTCTGATTACTTTATTGTCTCAATTGTTCGTTTCAGTTCTTATTTAACACAAAATTAAAAGCATTTTGCCAATTAGTGTCCCATAAAGTATTAAAGCAGGCTATTATTTAAGGTGCCTGTCAGTTCCTTGGTTGGATCTACTTGTCATGTCTGGTTTCAAAGAAATCAAGATGACAAGGGCCAAAATGTTCAAGTCGACACTTCATAAACAGGGTCTACAATATCACCGTGGCTATATCCGTCTTTAATATACAGTCTATGATTGCTGACCAGCCAAACATTTACACACATGTATATATCTACAGTCAATAGTTTGCATACACTAGGTTGTTTCTTTATTTTTGGTTATTATCCACATTTTATCTCTACTGTGATTTGTGAATAGTTACTGTAGAGTTATTCACTGACCAACAGTAAGTTGAGCTCGTTTTGCTGTAGTACTGCGCTGTCCACCAAATATGTGTATCTTGGGTATACCTTACTTTTCTACTACATAGTTGTTTAAGATAAATCAATAGTAGCTCACTGAGAGAAAAACTAAATTATAATATTTTTTCTTGTTTAGACTGAATTTTAAGACATTTACATTTTCCAAAACACTTGGGAGTTTCAAAGAGTTTAATTTTGTGTAATTTTGCATCAGATTTTTATTAAATTCAGTTCATGAGAAATATGCATGCCCTCACTATGCCCAAAATTTTGACTGGTATTGTATTGGGCACCATCATGAATTAAAACTAAATAGAACAAAGTTCCTCATTTTGAGTACTGATATCCGGTCGTTAAGTCTGACATCACTAGCCGTGTCTGGGTCTAAACTCCGCTGCAGGTCCATATATCAAACGATCACTATGGCATTACTGAGAGTTGAAAAACTGTCTAAAGTCTTTCATCTTTAATAAAATGATCAGCGTTCTGCTCTACCAGGTGTAACAATTGAGTTTAACATCCAGGCATCCATGAAAACGGAATTTATGACATTTAACGGAGTTAGAAGTTAGCAGGGAGTTAGCTCGCTAGCTTCTATCTAAATACAATATAGCATGTCCTGACTGCGGGGTTTTGGAAACAAATTAAAACGTACAGCTCTGCTATCACTTCCAGCATAAATGAAGACAGAAAACTAAACAGCAGTGACGTTTGTAGGGTTACTGAAGTTTGGCTAGCTGGTATATAATGATGTGCTACGTGACCACTAGCGACACAGCTATGTTAGCATAATATAAACAAGCTAACTTTTTTTCCACTCTATAAAAGTTAACGTGAGTGTTCTCGGTGGTCAGGAACAAATGTAATCGCATGGCAGGATGCTGTAAAAGGACCAAACTTCAGCCAGGAGAACAACTGAGATAATCCATCCACAATACGAGGTTAGTCATTCATGTACTGCTGCATGGGCTGGGCTGTAGTTACATCCTAAGGTTTTAAAAACTGAGCTTAAATAAATTATTAGCGGCAATAAAAGCCGAGGGAGGCCAACAGGGATCACTGACTGTTTTAGGAGCTTTTTGAGATCAAATAGAAGAAAATACATAACATTAAACATGTTAACAACACAAAAGCCATATTAAACGCAGACTACTTTAGACCCGGAAGTAGGATTCGTCGCGTCATCACTGAACAACCGGATACAGTACTATCCCAAAAACTTGGGTTTGGGCATTTTGCTTCTAATTAATCACAACATCCAAAATATAACAAGGTACAATTAAGTCTTTTGCATAATACTGCAGTGCATGTAATTAAAATGGGAGAAATTTATGCGGTAACAGAAAAATTATATTTCAGTTTTTGGGGGGTGGAAAGTGGGTCCAATGACACGTCTCTGCAGTGTGATGGACCGTCCAAATTACCCAGAACACCACTGCTGCAGAATTTTCTAAAAGGAAAAAACAAAAACAAAAAAACGTAGGACCTCGGGTGAACTGATGCCAGTTTAAAGATAGTGGGTATCTAACAATGAACACTTCTACCCCTAATTTGTATTATTCAGCATAGTTCAATCAGAGCTACACATTTTAAATGAACCTGTGGAAACAAAGCACCCAACTATCACTACTGCTCAGACATGAAGACAACACATGAAGATGTTCAAGGGGTCCAAACTTAAAATCAAAGGTTGCTATAAAATAGCCAATTATTAATGAAAAGTCTTTTCTCAAGGTCATCCGTCTTACCACTGTGGAACGTCACTCTTACACACACACGAACAGATTAACATCTCCTCCCACACAGTAACTCAACATGAAATCAGAGCACCACAGATGTCGAAAGAAACTTGTGTGGAAGGATGGGTTAATTTTTTGGCAAAGACATGCACACAATCTCTCTCTCTCTCACACACACACACACACACACACACACACACACACACACACACACACACACACACACACACACACACACAGAAACGGGGGGGGGGGGGCAAATCCAAAAAAAGCAAAAGCACAAACAGGAATTCTTCCTCTATGGGAAAAACAGGTATGAGTAGATGCCAATCAAATGTGTTGTAAGGATTTTCTTAGTGATAGAGGAAGACGTCACACGATGAAAGGAAATGATTCAGAGGCAAACACGAGAGACGAGCGGAGAGGGTGGACAGAAGGACGATGAAGTCTGAACCATCATGAGTGATTCTACATTGTCATGCCCTTCTGTGAGATGAGACGCAGTTTCTTTGCAGTAGAACTGGTCTCTTACCTGGCTGTGCATGAATTTAAGGTTGATTCCCTCCAGTGTGACCTGCAGTAGTCCACCTTCACCAGTCTTCATGTCCTGGACGGGGAACTCGCCGCCCAGTTCGGGACCTGAAGGATGGACACAGGAACAGGAATGTCTGAAAGCTTGTCACATGTTCTTCTTACCTTAAACAACCTGGAAGTACTTGGAAATTTCAAAACTGCAGCAGTGCTTTATTAAACTTTAGGTCTGTCCATGTTTTGTGTTATTATCAACATATCTATATCTATGCAATACTGACTGCTCTAAAATATTTAATTAATCAAAATAAAATACTATTTTGTACTACTCAACAATCAAACTGTCAAAAGAAACAATGTCCATGTTAAAGAGAATAATGAATGAAATAAGATGCAAAAAGGAGCCTGTGGTTGCTCTAACTCACTCCATACCTGGTTTAATGCTTTGCTGTCTTGCTGCAGCCCTTTCCATACTGTCTTTAACACAGTAGTAGAGTTCACGACACTGGAAAGCAATCAGAAAGTTATTCTATTTTAGAATCTTCTTAAGAGATGCAGACACATCTCTTAAGAAGATGATGTGTCTGCATCATTTAACACAAGAGATGCAGACACAAGAAGCCTCTGACCTTTTTGGTATAGAACTTATTCAGCTGCGTCTCTTGGCCGTTGCGTCTCCAGAGACACAGCACCTTGGTCTTGGGGCAGTAGGTCATGTTGATGAGTTTCTCGTACCACCAGCGTTCATAAACGGTACCGATGTTGCTGCGCAGGACTATGCAATCATCGCAAACCTGGAACAATAAAGCACAAGTAAAATAAGCACACTATTTCTATGTTCAGGAAAGTTTCAGACACTCTGAGACCATTTGATATTTTAGAAAAATATCCTTTGCTACAACCTTTGCGTTATGCTACAGGCACACTGGTGAAAACAGTGGTTTAAGACCACAACATGACCTAAAATTACTGCGACTGTGTAATGAGCTTCCAATCTCCATCCATCCATCCTCATCCGCTTTGTCCGGGGCCGGGTCGCAGGGGCAGCAGCCTAAGCAAAGAGGCCCAGACCTCCCTCTCCCCAGCCACCTCCTCCAGCTTATCCGGGGGAATACCAAGGCGTTCACAGGCCAGCCGAGAGATATAATCTCTCGAGCGTGTCCTGGGTCTGCCCCGGGGCCTCCTCCCGGTGGGACATGCCTGGAACACCTCACCCAGGAGGCGCCCAGGGGGCATCCTTGTCAGATGCCCGAACCACCTCAGCTGGCTCCTTTCGATGTGGAGCAGCAGCTGCTCTACTCTGAGCCCCTCCCGGATGGCCGAACTTCTCACCCTATCTCTAAGGGAGAGGCCAGCCACCCTTCGGAGGAAGCTCATTTCTGCCGCTTGTATCCGCGATCTCGTTCTTTCGGTCACTACCCACAGCTCGTGGCCATAGGTGAGGGTAGGGACGTAGATCGACCGGTAAATTGAGAGCTTCGCTTTTACACTCAGCTCCCTCTTCACCACGACGGACCGGTGCAGCGTCCGCATTACTGCGGAGCTTCCAATCACATCTATGAAATGGTTACGTCAAAGACAGGGACTAAGTCTGCAACCAACAATGGTTGCAACTTTAGTGCGCCAATTTGGCAGTGAAATGGTCTCAATCTGCTATTGGTTGGAGGTCAAGTCGGCAGTTAAACAAACTCCATTTATGATAATGTGAAATTTACAAATCTGTTGCCATTTGCATACACAGAAATGCACATCATCTACTTACATTTAGAGTCTAGCCAGAACCTCAACCATCTGAAATTACTTCACAAATAGTGACACAGTTGCTGCATTACACCAATTTAACTGCAAAATAATATAAGCACTCTGCAAACTTGCTTTTATCTAGGACCAGTAACAGTTGAGTCCCCTGCTGCAACGAGATACACAATCTGTTTGAGTTTGTTACAATCAGACCAAGTCAGAAAATGATTGTTTGGAGATCGGTTGTTCCCAACAGGCAACCTGTGCAATTATCCGGAGGTTGACGGCGGTTACGTGCTCAACCTGTGAGCAAAAAGTTGTAACTAGTAATCAATCTGACAAACCACAAATTCTTCCTAGTCACAAGCAGAATGCCCTCTTATTTTTACTCTAATGTGACCAAGTCATTAGGGAGACAGTACACATAAAATGCAGACTTTGCATACCTCCATGAAAAAGATGTCTCCTGTAGTATCAGTGCCAGCATGAACAACAAATGTTTGTTTCTTGATGTGACGGCTTCCGCTGGGCCTGATGGACAGCTCTCGGCCGTTCTGCAAATGTAGTTCAGCACATATTTCATCAAAACAATGAACTGAAGTTTAACTGGGTGAAATAAAACAAATACAAATTTTTACCATTTGAGCCAGTTTGTCAAGTATCTCGTTGATCTCTTGGCTATACGTGAGGCCGATGTGGGACTTGCCCATCAGGCGCCTCACTTTCTTCCTGATGTCATTTTTGCTCACCTACATGAAAACAAACAAACACAAACCTCAAAGGCTGACATATTCACAGGGAAACAAAAATTTGTGTATATTAACAAACAGTTTTACTGTGCTTTGAATGAACTGACAAAAAGCACTCCATACTTTCATCATTAGCATGTATGCAATCATGTTGTGCAGCAGGGTGGCCAAAAGTCTGTCTTCATCATCCTCCAGGCGCTTGCGGTCATGTTCTCCCAGTGACAGGTATCTGTGTCGACATGCAACACAGAAGAACTTATTCACAGTCCACAATGAGTTCCATGGAGTAGATATGAAAACGGTGATGCAACATAGTGAAAAAACCAAGACCAAGAGAAAAAAAAAAAGCATATGAAAATTAACATAAATCACACTGGCTGAACTAAAACAATGGCCAAGTGGAACCTTTCAATCATCTCCTGAGGTCCTTGGTCCATGCCCATGCCCTCACGCTCCAACATAACAGCATCTAAGAAGGCATCCTCCCAGAACTGCACCTGGTCCCAAAGTGTGGAGCGCTCCTTACCTAGAAACATCAAGAAGACAGATGAAGCTCCCCAAAATTTGAAAAGCTTCTGTCTGCACCTTGGCTGGTAACATATTAACACAAACTACACCACATGCAGCCACCAAGCTCTTTCAAAGATTTGCATACATTTCTATAACAGGAGAAAATATGCGTGTATCGGGGTCTGATACATGCTGGTCGTTAACACATCTTACACACAATAAGGTTTACTGGAACATTTGGATGAGCATAATTAAGCGCACATCAAAACAGGTCAAATGAAAACTAAACCAAAATGGTTTGGTTAAAACACACACACACACACACACACACACACACACACACACAGCAGGTACAGTGTTGTCTGCTGCAGCTTTTAAGTGCGGTTTTTGTAACCTTTCCAAAATAACAAGTTAGTGGAGCTTTTTTCCCCCTTTAGCCTCAAATTAGTTGCTTTCACTTTCCATTACATCATTTTTTCTCACCCCTATTACAATGTGGTAATTGGTTACTAGGAATCTTGACATTTAACAGTATCACTCATCAGCTGGTTGCTTGAGTGTGTTCAGCTGGTAATTACATCTCTACCAGCACTTAAAGGTAACACTCATTCAGTGTGCAAACCCATGAAATGTTAGGCTGTTAGGTTAAAATAAAAGTTAGAGGGAAAATGTTTGTGAACAGAAAAATCAAAGAAACATTAACTAAAAGCTCCTAGTTTAACTGTGATCTTCCTGTGAGACATCTTCCTATTGCTTACATGCTCTACCCCTCTGTATGTTTAACACAGATGTGCAAGGAAAAAAGAAAACCCCACGGAGATTAAACACAGAGCTAGCTGGGGTGAACCGTGGATACGCTCCACAAACACAAAGGAATTAAAGGGCAAAGGCAAGAGATCAGCCCTACTTAGTGAAAAGGTTTCCATGGCAGCATCCTCTAGTTGATCCCAAACGGAGCTCTTATCACGGCCTGGAAGAATTCCCCATGAGGAGCAGCAGGAGGGAAAAAAAGCAGCAAAAGCAGGAGGGGGTTAGGCGAAGAGGTGAGTAGGTTTAATGGCAACAACAAAAGCGGAGCGGGTCGAAACCCACACGAGACGAACAAAAACAAGGAGAAATGGACAAAGCAAGCCCAGATATTCACAGATCTAGAACTTGGCTGGCTTGTTATTTTATAACAGCACTCAAGGAGATGAGCCACTATCTTACGTTCTTACTTTAGTTTGACATTCTGTTTTGTTACACAGAGTCACAGTTAGATACCATTTTTTCTGGTGTTCTAAATTACAGTCATTCAGAAAAAGTCACAGACAAGTGCCACCTTCAGCAAAGAAAATTAGTCATTTGCACAGGTTAGGAAGGAGTGACAAATTAAAGGAAAAACCTGGCAGAGAATAAAGCATTTCTATCTTAATAATGGGAGTGATCAAAGATGACAATTGTTCCAGCTATAAGGCCTTGTGGGAGGGGCTTCACAATTAGAAATATCTGTATACGCTTTTATATAAAGTCACCAAAAATTTTAACCAAATGTATATCTATGGAGATGTTGGACTCCATTGAGTCCAAAGTCAACAGCACTCTGAACCACCATGATGAAAGCATCAAATGAGGGAATGTTTTTTGGAGGAGTGATGTCTGAGCCTTCAGTGGCGTTCCAGACACTTGAAGAATCAATGGAGAACACTGAAACTGTTATACTGGCATGTAGTGGGCTACTACTATTATTACAATTATCTTTACAGTTTATTTTATTTTTTAGACAAAACAAAACAGCTTTTAACCTTTAGCTGTAGTTTACTGGTTTGTAGCATTTAACATTACATAATCCTAAATCATCACATGTCTGACTTCTGCTTTGCTCTATTATAAGCAACTCCCAAATTAGTGAAAGTTCACTGTGATTACATTAACTGGCAAACCAAATTAGGAAGTTGCGTAAGTTAAAGTAAGTAAGGGGTAACTGAAAGTGCTTCCGTCTTTACTTTAGTGGAAGGACCAATTTTAAGTTGTTAGTACAGCAACAAAGAACAGAAAGCAAGTTTTTACCAAGCATCAGCTGTTGGAGCAAACTGTAAGAGAAAGCCTTAGAACAAGAGAGCAGGAGCCTACCCAGCAGGCCTTCGAAAAGGTAAATCCTCATACTGGTGTCCTCGATGGGCTGTGCAGGCAGCCCCTTTGCCAAGGCAGGTAAATGATCTTTTACACCAGGTTTCAGAGTATGGGTCTTCCCCTTTGGAAAAAAGACAAAGTGAATCAGAAGTTATTACAATAACCCCAAATATGTTCGCAAATGTGCAAATATAGAAAACTAGCTTAAATTCATTTAAATACGTTGACACCACTTGGGCTTTAACGCAACACGAACACTGAATTGCTGGAAGATGTAGGTTTCCTTAGTTTAATCTTAGTTAAAGAAACAAAAACTATTTTCCACTTCAACTTTTTCAAGTTTTAACCTCTACTGGTTGTGACTGAACTTCAACTGAACCTTGAAATCCCACCAAGGCCCAGTACCTTTTGTGAAGCTTTCACTTATTTTAACTTGTGAAGTCATAAACAAAGCAGTGAGTCCTTTACTTACAAACACTGAGCTGGTGGCTGGGTTGGTTTCAATCTCGCTGTCAGAAAGAGTCCCCCTGGACTGAGTTAAATGAGGGGCGGTTCTCCCGCCAAGGCCATCGCCTGCTGTGCTGCTCAGATCACTGTCAGCTCCGAGAGTCTCTCCAGAGCTATTGCTTATCTACAAAGTAAGAACCAAGGTGTAAGAACAATACAGAAGTGGGGAAGGTTTATTCTTGGGAGTATTTAGTTACTAAAAAACATTAAAAAAAGAAAAAAAAGAAAAAAGCACAATCACGCAAAATAAATTAAACAGTTATGCAACATATTCCTCATCTTAACCCAGCACTACACCAGTTTTAAAAACCACCTTAATCAGATATACCTTGAAATTATTTTTTTTTTTTTCCTGTGTACTTTTATCAACCTCTCACATTGTGGAAGAAGTTTGGCCACAACACACTTCTTTACTCTGATACTGCTGTTTCTGTTCATTGAGGTTTATGTGCATTTCTTCTATGCACAGCTCTGATAAAGACCAACCACATCATTTCAATCATAGTGAGGTCTGGGCTTCAACTGGTCCATTGCAACATCTTAATTCTTTTCTTTTTCAGCTGCTCTGCTGTAGATTCACTGCTGTGCTTGGGATCATTGTCCTACTGCCCTACAAGCTTTAGCTGGAGAACCAATAGCCTCAGATTTGACTCCATGATATTCAGTGACTGTGAGGTGCCCATTTTCATTCTTCTTAACATCACTGTATGATGACTACATGTTTTTAAATGGTTGCACTCTTTGAGAATGACATCTGCATCATTTTTATATAATTACTTTTGTTCATGGAGAGGCTGAAAACTCATCATCTAAGGACATTTGGCATTTTCAGTCTTCACTAAATCTATAACCTAGCAACAGCAACGTCACAGCTCACAGAGGACTGGTTTGTTTTATTACAGCTAACAATATGCTAACACATACCACCCACATTTCTTGGTTCTTTTTTTTTTTTTTTTTTTTTAATTACTTTGTAGGTGGAATAAACCGAAATTTAGTGACTAATATCTGAGTTGGCCATGCCCTACCACTGTGCTGGCCTCTGAGTCCTGGCTGGTGCTCCTTGTCAGGATTGGTGGCTCTGAGCTTGCTACAGATTCAGTGTCACTCTTCTGTAACCCAAAAGAAAAAAAAACAAAAAACAATACATTGGTATTTTTATATGTAATGGTATTTTCAAGGGAAACAACATCAAAACTTGAATACTACAAGAATTACAGGCTCTGGCAAAAACATATACAAAGACTGGGGAATTAGATTGAACTATTAAGCTTTTATATTTTAAACCTAGTTTAATCTTCTCTATGCTTCACACATGTTTTCGCACAGTGCTGCATATACAAACCTGAGATCCAGATGTTACACTCAGGCCACTATCAGCACTGATTTGGGACTTCTTCTCCTCTGCATCTGTCACCTGGGGGCGCTGCTGCTTTGCTCCTTCTGACCCTGCAAAATAGGCATGATTATAAGCACATTTTCATGAAGACAACTACGCTGCCTTCTTACCTTATTCAGAGCCGCCTCACTCAAAGCCAGCACAGCACAGCGACACTGACGCTACATCCATCTGAAGTGCCAAAGCCTCAATTTAAACATTGCATTGCACTTGTGCACAGCAAAGCATACAGTATAACACTAGCTTATCAAAGTTTGGTATCAAAGACTTGGTGCCTTAACCTCATTCTAGCTGAAAAATACTGTAAGAAGAAAAATTAATAATTCCTGCATCTTAAAAAAAAAAAAAAAAGTTCTAATTATTTTATTTTTATCTTTCCATATAAAATACTGGTGTTATAATGAAAAAAAAACAAACAAAAAAACAGCTTAAGTTGTTCAAGACCAGACAGAGAAAAGACAGAAGGGGCAAGCAGAGTGCAGTAAAATTGGGAAAAGTTACAAATGAAAACAAAACTGCCAGAGCGTGTGACATTAAGTCTCAGTCAATGCTGCAAATGTGGCCCAAGTTACACCAAAAACAGACACAGGCAGTTAGGCATGCAGACAAACTGATGGACGGTAAAGGAGACATTTTCTGTTTCAAGTGTGATTTGCAATTTGTTCCATCACCTCCGCAGGTGCAGATGGTGACGAGTACATCCTGACCCTTCCTTGTTCCTTTTTCATTCCCCCCGTGATTTTGTGACGTTTAACTTTTCTAACATTTCATAAGGCTTTTAAGTGTACCTGTGAAATATTGGCTGCAAACACACAGTTTACAGCAAGCCACTTGAAACTGGAAAGAATACAGTTAAAAGAGGAGGACAGGGCAGCAGGTATTCATCTCTGTTCATCATAATGCATGTTTGCAAGGAAAAAGAAACACACTGGTAAAACAAAATGACATATTGAAATTCCCCCTTTTTTTTAAAAAATGTCAATTAAGTTCCACAAGATTTTGGAAACAGTCTCTATTAAACACAGCATGGCATTTTTGAAAATAAAATGCTTTCTTTTCCCTAAAAGTATTGTATTTGTGTAAAATGCTTTAGCCTTAATTATTTTATAGAAAAAACAGCCTGATACACATTTTATTTGTAAGAGTAAAATCAAGACCTGTGTAACTATATTTCTTGGGTTATTCTCCTTCATTTCTTTTTTATTTATTCATGTATAAAAGATCCTGGTAAGTTTGAAAAGGTAGACAGAAGGCAGCAGGAAAAAAAGGTCAGCAGCTGAACACCCTAATCCTTTTTTGTTGGGTTTTTTTGGGTGTGTGAAAAGTCTCTTACTCTGTTGTTTTTCCATAGCTTTTTGCTTATCCTGGTGCTTGCTCCACAATTCTACCCAAGATGCATTGCAAGCAAGGAGAGAAAGACAGAGAGAGAGTCAGAGAGCTGGTTGAAAAGGCATGTATGGTGGATGAGCATCAAAATCAAAAGCAAAACAAAGTAAGCATTGAGAATCTGTCAATATTGACGGAAGGTATTTTGTAATGTTTGCATGTAGCTCTGCTTTAATCTGGAACATTTTAAAAAATAGAAAAAGAACTTTTTTTTTTTTTTTTTTTTTTTTACATTGAATCCATCATGTGTAACAGCTACTAAGGGAACATTACAACACACCCGTAGTTCCTGGCACAAAGTCCTGGAGAGCCACACAGTGACGTCAGAATGAGCTTTTGCTCTAATTACAGGCCACTGATTTGCATTTATTGCATTTGTCTGGCTCTCCAGAGCACAAGTAAGACAGCAAGAGAGAGAGATCAGGAGATAGAAAGAGAGCGAGAGAGGGAGAGAGATGGATGATTTGGAAAAGAGCATGGGATGAGGTTGAGAGGCCGATTAGCCAGCATGTGAAATGGAGCAGTTGCAGAAGCCAGGATGCAAGTCTCACAGCTTTCTGTAGAATTGAAGGTGCAGCTTCTAACAAGAAAAGAAGGGGGTATGGGTAGGAGAGGCGTCAGGGTGGTTTAGCTGAGAAAGTCCCCTGTATACAGACCCAGAATAACTTTTGGAAATTGAAATCCTGAAGAGATTATTAAAGATTTTTCCACTTACTTCCATCTGGACCAATAGAAAAGCTTCTTAGGTGACATTTGCATTCTTACTGGGACTGTTTACTGGGGAGTGATTCTTCCACCCACCATGCTGAGAGCAAAGGGAGCTGCTATTTTCTACAGCACGCCTTGCAGAAAACCTGCAGTGAGGGTAGTCTCGACTACTGATGCGCATACCTCTGGTTTCCCTCATCCACTACTGCAGATTTACGTATTGGAAGACCAAAACAATGACATGCATTCAAGGTGCCGAGAGGCTAACGACAGAACTCTGGGAAGGAGGCAAACAGGGGCACAGATGTTTAAGGGAAGGGAGACAAGCACACGCAGTCCAGGCTGAAAGACAGGGATATATTCCAGACACTTTGCAAGGCTTTCATCATGTCTGCAACCAAGGCCTCATTCTGAATTTGAATTTCGAAAATCATCTAAGCAGAACATTATTGTTATTATTGTTGTTTTGGTTTTTTAGTTTGGCTGCCCACTCTTGCGATTATTTTTAGTCAAAATGTGTGGAATATTATTACCCTGCAAGAATCTGAGTCTGGAACAAGTGAGGGGATCTTTCTTTGAGACGGCTGGAGGAGGGGAGGGAGACTGGTATTAAGGGTGATGAGCTTGTAGGGGGAGGGGATTTTTACAGTGCACATGCAACCGGGCTGGAGTGGTGTACACACCAATCGAGGCAATAAAGTTCTCCTCATTCAGACTCCGGGTATCAAAATGGCGGGCTCCTTTGCCCGTTGTGTGGTGTGGCAGCTGCAGGTGGGGAATATTCAGAAGGCCCTGAGGTCTGGCAGTCTCCATACGACCAGAAGGACTCTCTTTACTCCCTGGGCTGCCAGCACTGTCTGTGGGGCTTCGCTTGCGCTTTTCTGGGTCTACCGAGTTACGGAAATTAAGGGGCCAAAAACAGAGGTCATCAAAAATACACAAAAACAAAAGAGGCGGTGGGTTAAACTGGGAATCAATTAAAAGTAAGAAAAATCACACTTTTAGTGCTTCGAAGTCTAACATGCAACACAAAGCTTAATATAAACAGTGCAAAGACGGACAAGTGTTAGTAGCACAGGCTCGCTGCCGTTACACTCCTCAGCACAAAGAATCTTAAACAAGCTGAGAAAAGTAAAAGTAAATAAATAAATCCTCTAACTCACTCATTTCCACTCCTCCGTGTTAAAAGCATGAGGCATACCTTTGGTTTGATAATGTGTACGTGCTATTTCCAGCAGGCTGAATACACTGGCCATTCCCCCGAGGCCTGCATTAGTGTAGGAGTGCTCCAGACTGGAAACGGTGCACTTCAAGATGTCCAACATGCCTTTGTACACCTTCCTGTTCACCTCCTGGAAACAAAACACAGTAACATGGTTTCTACTGAAAAACTGAATAGAAAAATACAAATAACACTACAAGCTTCCATCGTCAAAGACTATCATTTCAAAACCTTAAACAAGTCTCAGTTATTAAAGGCAAACAATACTTTGAACAAGTCCCAGATTGAAACACTTCATATATAATATATAA
The DNA here is from genome assembly GCF_057381845.1 of Rhamphochromis longiceps. Classification (NCBI taxonomy): domain Eukaryota; kingdom Metazoa; phylum Chordata; class Actinopteri; order Cichliformes; family Cichlidae; genus Rhamphochromis; species Rhamphochromis longiceps. The sequence continues at coordinate 32,318,796 of NC_140557.1, read as the reverse complement.
TCTCATGGAATTATTATTCCAATAGTTATATTCTGAAAATTAAAAAAATCCTCGAAGTTCACTGTTCTTCTAAGTGTTTATACACCATAAAAACATGCAGGATAAGTTGCTCTCGAAAATCTTGTGTGATGGAAGCAGCTGCAGGAAGCCAACGGTGGGACCATCACTCAAACTCAAAGAGTACCAACCAGGGATGGGTGGAGAAGGCAGAAAGGATACCATAATGTTATACATTAATGTATGTATACATTATGGGGGGCTAGGACTCTTATTGAAAAGCTGTTCTTTTGTCACTTTTTGCAGTGATTATGTTTCAAACGAAATAACGACCGCTAGTGAAAAAGGAGAAGAAAACCTACAGCCAAGCACTTTTAACAGATAAGTGCTTTAACATGCTGCAGAGTGGTGGAACTGTGGTTAGCTTTATTTTGTTGCATCTGTATATGCAAAAGCCTGGCAGGTTGATATCAAACACAGCAGAGCCTTAGAATACTGTTTCAGAACTTCCTTCTATATTGTTCTGGCTCAATACTGGACCAATTCCAAATGTTTTTGTCCAGATTAATCATTTAGACTAAACAAAATGAGAAAATATAGCCCAGGTTTAAAAATACTCCTGGTACAGGCAAGCGCTGTCATGGAATAATGAATAAGAACAAAGATCTCACCACATCCCGAATGATCTCCTGCCTGGCGTCTTCCTCCGACTGGACGGCTCTGTTCAGCTTACTCAGCACAAACACACGAAGCTGCTCGTTCTCCAACAGGCGGCGCACCTTTTTCATATTGAGCCAGCCCACTCCCTGACCATCCAGAACACTCTGCACTACTTCCTTAAGGAACTGCTGGTTCTCACTGAATGGACATAACACAGGTTCAGTCACACTAAACAGCAATTACACAACAATTAAAATGCATCCAATCTAAAGCCTTTAGCTTAACAAATACAAAAGAATTAAGAAATACTTTTAATCTAAAATCGTTTACTACCTTGTGTTGTTTACCCGGCCCTGAGGAGAGGGCGATTCTCTTTTCACAGTCGGACTGTGTTTGATCACTGAAGACTTCTGGTCAACAAGTGCTCGAGGTGCGCGTGCGCCTGGAAGAACAACCACGATAATTATGTTTCTAATACATCACAAAATAATAACACACATAAACTACAAACTACTAGCTCGCTACACAGAGGAGCACTGGATTAGACTCACACAGAGGCACTTGCTAACCAGGAATTGTAATCCGGGGGGGGCTTTCAAATCAGATTTTTATAAGATTCAACATCAGATAGGAAAGAAAGCAGTTTACATCACTTTGTGAAGAGGACAAACACTGAAGGTTATCTACTGCTGAACACACAAATTACTGGCGTTGCTAGAGTCTATTATTACAACAGGAGAAGTGAAGGACAAATCAAACAGGGACATGGTGCACACACTCTTCTTCTCTTGCTCTCTACACACAAACACACACAGGAGTCCTAATGGTGCTCTTGGTGGTGGCATCACACATTAGCAGAATAGTGATTTGAGGTCAGTGGGAGGACAGTGTGTAGCAAAACTACATCAGTGATAACATGCATGAAGGAAAATAAAGACGTGAGTGGATGGATACCACAATGCAGTAGATGTTAGGACTGTGGAAATCATTTCATCATTGTAGTATAAAATGATCAAAAAATGATTCAAGTCCAAGTATTGCAATTTCCATCCATTTTAAACCTTTACCTAACTGTGTGTAAGAAACCTAAACGCTGTTACACATTCAGCCATTTCAGACAAAATAACTTCCACTGATCTGATATTTTATTATTGTTTTTCTATTCCAGCTACACCGTGTTGACTCAAACTACACATTTCAAAGAGCCTTTCCTAATAGAACCCGCTCCTTCTACGACTCACCCTGTATGTGCCGGCGTTCATGCTAAATACTAATGTGCGGCACACCTGTTCGGTTATGTCAGTTAACAATTCCAGTAAAAATTTTCCAGTAAAAATTATTCAAACACAACACTGACCAAAAAAAAAAAAAAAAAAAAAAAAAAGCATTAAATGGAGCTTTTTCACTATAAATGTAACATAGAAATAACAAGAAATAGGCATAAGTGGAGGAAGCCTGACATTGTGTTCAGTCTGGTGGCCCAGTTCTAAAATTGGTCAAAGGTTCCTTTCATTTGCTGACAGAGCATGCTGGTTCCGACACAGAAACTCTGCTTTGACTCATCTGCAACTAAAATGGCCAGTCATGCTGTAGCAGCAATAACCAACAATATGAAAGGATGCTGTCCATTATAACCACACATACAAACATAACACGCGGGAGCGCATCAAGCTTCAGCAGTTTTTAAGACTGGGCTGGGTGAGGAGCATCCCCCAAAAAGAAGGGGATGGAAATCTTTCTTTTTCCTTTCATCACAAGCTTGTTTACTTCCACTTTTATATGGCAGTGGAGATCTATTGTTTATTTCTGTTGTTGAAGTTTTATTGGAGATCAATGCTGTGACTGCACAAGAAGAATTTTTCAGCATGCTTTAGTCTGAAAACCAATAACTCATAGCTGTTCTTTCGGTTTTCCTTATGATTTATTGTGGAAGGGATGGCAACTGAAGCAGCACTTGAAACACGGGGAATTTTCAAGTATGATGAATGTTGCAGCAGGAAGAGGGTGGAGACTGTATGGACTCTGTCCACTATGAATATGAACAGATAAGTCTGAGGCCAAATGAAAAGAAGCTTGTTGGAAACTCAGCTTCTCTATCCGGAGACTCAACTTTCATAATTTTTTGTTTGTGGCTTCTTAAAGAAGCTAGAAAACAGGGGTAAAATGCTCGGAAGACCTGAGTTGAAAAATAAACTGGAAGTGAGATCAATCTGCATACCAGTCTGAAGCCTGGAAATAATATACAACTGTAAAAGCAGGTCAGGGTACAATGATTGGTCAGATTTTTGCACTGACTGAGCCAGGTGGAATAACAAATTCTGTCAATAAATCAGAAACACTGATTCATCATGATACAAATGAAATAAATCTGTAAAAATATAACAGGCATAATTTTAAGATATGATTTATAGTTAAGATATTATTTGTGGATCAGGTGACAGAGTTGGTTGCCCCACCATTATCAAAGGAATCAGTGGGTTCTCATTCCTAGCATTAGTTTCAATGTCTCCCCCTGCGATGCACCTCCCTGTCTATTCCTGGGAAGCTTTTCTCATTACACATATTCTGATTGGCTGGTGACTGCAAAGTACAGCCTGCATATAGCTCTACTGCACAGTCATTATTCAAACACCTCTTCTTGTTTCGATATGTTTTATAGGGTAGCCAGCTCATCCATCCATAGGCAGGTGTGCTTAGCCAACTTCTCCATCACCAGGCACTAACTGCCTTTTTGCTTCACCTCACCCTGAACATGAGTCTTCACCATAGGCTGGGACATCCCACCATTTAGCTATGCAGTAAGGTAGTTTCTTTGTACAGTTTAGTATGCCAGCTAACACATGCTGTCCTTTTTGTCAGTACTGTACTTTGATTTGTTCTGTTGTTGGTCTGTCTGACAGAGTGGCCACAGACCATTTGTACCATATGCTCTGCACTTTGCCTGCACTCATCAGAGGGAGGCAAAAGTGGCCTCCCTCTGATGAGATCTCTGTAGGCAGACGGGCCATCCTTTGAGAGCCAGCAGACTGCAAACATGCTAACCCTGCTGGACAATAAATTCCACTTTACCTGCCCACAGCCAGCATGCCAACAGATGATGGAGTTCCATCCGGGCCGACTATACCTTGGCCCAATGTAGTAACAGAAACCACCAGATCAATTTTAAAAAATTAAGAAATTGTCCCAGGCCACCAGCATGGCAAAAACAATGTTTCCTCCAGGCCGCTGCTTTCAAAGCAGAGCTATTTGAGAACGTGGCCCTTAAAACTGACCCAAATATGAGGTAGGAGACTAATGTGACTATGGACATTTGCATGCAACAGTCTCAAGTCCTGTAATGTGCTCTTGTATAATACTACTGGTGTTCCCAGAGCTATGGTCAAAGTTCCAGTAGCTCTATTCAGGAAGCGTGCTGCAGCTGAGGTGTAAAACAACCTACACATGTGATGTATTTCTTACATCCTTTTATCCGTCTTGTGTTTCATTTGCTTCTCTGGGCTTAATAGTTTTATAACATATTGCTCTCATTTCCCTGCGATTGCTGAAAATATCCTCATTTGTTTTAACATTTTGTGATATTGCTAGTGAAATAGATGAGGTTAAACATACTGTGGCATGAACAGTTAGTCTGAGAAAGAACAGTCACTATGAATGGCAGTGCGATAAGACAACACTGGACCTTTAATGACAAACACAGTGACTGAAATGGAGAGAGACACGAGGAATGCTGGGAGATGTAATTGACTGGCTTGGAGAAGCATGCAGCTCACGCGATAAAAGGGCAGAACCCACCTTCTCCGCTCCCCGGGCCGGCCTCTGTAATTATCTCCATTAGAGAATTTAGCCCAAATACTGCACACAAAACCCAGAATTAGTGCCGCGAAAAGGTGGACAGAGAGAGGGACACCGGCCCAGACACAACCAGTCTGAACATCAACCCATAATACAACACACATGCACACTCAACATGGCGTCAAACAATAGAAAAAAAAATATTGAAGGAAAAAAAAAAAAGGGTAGACAGAAAAGAGAAATACACAGTATGTACTGATGATGGTGTTGACCCTGAAAATGTTGGATAAAATGAACAATGCCAGCAAGATGTTCAACATTTACAACCCAAGTAAGAGCAGAGTATAGCTCATACTTTGTTGTGCACACATCAGTAGCCTGAACCACATGAATAATGCTGAACAGTTCAACATAGACAGTGTAAATCTAGTGCAATGGACTGAGTCCCTTCTTTTTGAACATGTGCATGAAGGAATTTATCACTAAGTGATTATCTTGTTTCAAGAATTAAAAACAAACCAAAATAGAAAGCAGTAAAATACTCAAATCTAAAATCATATTTGTTAAATAGTTCATTAAATCAAAAAGAAAACGCCACCAAACAAGCAAACAACACAAAAGTTTAAGAGACAAGCGGCCAGTGGGAGATAAACAGATCATTCAAAGACTTAAATGTTACTCCATTATATATATATAAGGACTTGACATTTTTCCTCTAGCGGTAATGATGAGCAGATGCCACACCAATTACAGATTATAGTCAAAAATCTTTTGACTGTAAATGTGTGCGTCACAGTGCATCAAGAAGACTCCCAACAGGCACACAAAGAGGGATGGCAAAGAAACAAAGGGGAAGATAGGGGTTTAGATCTGTGGTGTTATAAGTGTGTCTTAGTCTAAGAAAAAGAGGTATAAAGATAAGCAGAGGTCACTTCAAGGTTAAAGAAATGCCTATTCAAGAGGTTACAAACTATCACACCAGACATAACATACCCGGGCTTTCAGGGGAATCTGGACAAAGACAAAACACATCAAAATCAAAGGAACAGAACATTTTCTATGGCAGCTATTCCACATGGTGTGGAGCTATTGAGTTAGTTTATCATGCTTTACCTTTTTTGTTTTTTTTTTATATTATTTTGTTTTTCTCTCAGCTAAAGTGAAAATCCAGCCTAAACAGAATTCATTATAGAATTTCAATTTGCTCATCTCTGCAAAAACAACCTGCACAAGACCATGAAAATAATGTGAACTCTGTTTCTGAGTGGATTTTCTGACTCGAGAGAAATTTATTTATTTCATACATCCTCAATATTCTCCTTTAAATAGTGCCATATATGTTTGCCAATCCAAAAGGAGGAAAGTCAGGCTACAAAAAAAAAGCAAATTCTACAAACCTGCTTGCTCCACTTCCTCCTCAATATCAAAATTAAAATATTCTTTTTACCCCAAAACGAATTAGAAAAAGAAAAGAAAGGCAGAGAAGGAAAGTAAATTAATCAGTCAATAACATAAAAAATAAAAATAAAAAAATAAAAAAAATAAAAAACTTAAATTGAATTAGAATAGCATGTAATTTAAAGCATCCAAAATTGTATAATTGAGTAAATGAAGCCAGTGATGAACAAAAAATGTATCAAAATCATTTTTTTCCCCCACGATTCCTATTTTTAGGTCTTTTCATATCCCCACAAAATATATTACAATTTTTTTTAATCACCGCTGAAACCACGCTGAACAGATAAGTATACTGAACAACTAAGTGTTCACATAAGCCACCTACCCTTTAGACTGGGGAACGGTGTTGATTTCTCCCTTGCTGCCTTATTAGGAAGGGCAAGATTGGACAAGCTGAAACTTGTGCCGTGGTTCTTGTAGAGATTGCCTGTAAAAGGAGTGATGAGAAAAATCAAATACTGCTTTGTGTTTGAATTCCTCCTCCAACATGTTTATTAGGGGTGCAACGATACACAAAATTCACGGTTCGGTTCGATACTTTGGTGTCACGGTTCGATATTTTTTCGATACAAAAAAAATGTTCATGCCTTTTTAATTTGTCATTTATTAAAATTATAAATATATATTTTAACTCAAAAGTACAGTTTTTAAATTTAATGTTGCTGAAACAACAAAGTAATAAAAATAAATAAATCTGATTGAGAAATCACTCATCTTTGGAAAAGAGTTTATTACAGAGGAATGGCTCTTTCCAAAATAAAAGCTATACTATACGCTTCTTCTGGGCTATACTCTCGGCAGCATATTAAACAGCACATGATCCTCCTTATGGGGACCTGATATAACGGCTGTCTAAATGACTCGGGTAAAGTTTGTAGCATGCGTGCTTGTTGTTTTTGTCTACTTCCACTTGCACTAGGATGATGTCGGAGTAAATGTGCAGTCATATTCGTTGTGTTCCCACTAGTGCTGTCAGCGTTAATCTCGTTGAAATGACATTAAAGCCACAACACGGCAAATCTCCGTTAACGAGCTACCGCGGATCGCCCCGTGCATGGGGCTGGACGGCCAACACGTTAACGAGCTAACTGCGCTAACACACTAGTTCCCACCAATGTAATTGAGCATTGCATGGCACATCCAACATACTGTTTTACTTTAGTCCATGACGCGCTTACCTTCAGGGTCATACGTCACATGAAAACCAAAATAGTTCCAAACGCCAGATCTAAATGAGGGTGGGGGAGGTTCAGTTTGCCTTGTTGCAAGGAGAGCTTAACTTCTGTCTCGCTAGCTTGCCCTGCGCTCAGTGAATCTGCGTTCGACTACTCCGCCTAGGCTGCACTGTTGAGCGCAGATCCACTGAGTGCTGAACACAGACAGCATCATCAGAAGGAAAGTTGATAAAATAAATTAAAAATTTTGAATTGTTCGATACATATGCGTACCGAACCGAAAGCACTGTACGAGTATCGTTGCACCCCTAATGTTTATATCTGTGTTTATGCAGACCCATATCATATGCATATACAGTACACACATTAAATATACTGTCTTTGCTATTACATCATCATTTCATCTTGTTTTTAAGCCTCCATAGCATTTCATCACCAAAGGCTGTGACATACCCTGCCTTCTTCAAAATGTTGGTATAACTTTTTATGACATATATAAATTCCATATCTCAATATCAATACTATAGCGACACCATATGTTTACATTCCCTACTGAGCACAACAACAACACAAGCAGTGTGTTGGTTGTGATGGACAAGCGGTTTTATTTTTAGGTCCAGGGAAAATGGTGCAAACGCTACTTTTGTGCTTACATTTGACTTCTGCTGTATATAATGCTGTCACTATTATTGCACTATAATGCTGCTGCTAATAGAAGGTTTTTTCCCGTTTATTGACATAAACATCAAAAATGTCCTTGAAATGTAATGATTTAATTTTGAGACTATATTGCAAAAACTCTGTTTAACATCGCTGACTCTTATCATTAAGTTTGGTAAAACATGTTTACTCTCAAAACAAGCCTTGGGTAAAACGAGGAAACTTGAACTTAAAAAGTAAAACCAAAAGCAAATATGTAAATAAAGTATGTCACATAATAACAGATTTCATATAGAAACAAAATCTCCTAATTTAACTCATCTCATCAACCTTATCTGGTCTTTCTGGCACTGCTGGCAACATGTTCTTCATCTTAGCATACAGTTGCTTTTTCTCCATATTCAGATCAATCACATTATATTGCCTCAGGTTAGCCGACAATACAATAATATTTAAATGTTCTTACTGGCGAAGGACATGAGTCCTCCAAATCCATCGTTGCTGTTGTTGGAAATGGTGGAGTTTGGTGAACTGTTACGTGAGTCTCCCTCCCCATCGGACTCTCCTGGGAGCCTAAGGCTACTGGGGCGTAAAGGACGCTGTGCCCTACGGAAATAAAATGGTGAAAAGACATTACAGTGCATCGTCGACACGGGAAAATATACATACACCACTGGTAACCCTCCAGCATTCACACTGTATAACATAACACCACCAAAGATTCAAGACCATGAATGAAGAGAGTATTCTGACATGCTAGGTTTGGAAAGAGATCATTGCATGGTCAGAGAGCCCATTTGAATGAAGATAATGCATTCATTCAAGCGATGAACAAGCTTAACACACTTGTTGCCATTGAGGTTCTGGTTGAATCGAGGGGTGTATGATTCCACTTGCTCTTCTGCATCAGGGTCATCCTCTGAGGGGAAGCCATACTGAGGCTCAAAGTATGGGTTGTCATACTCTTGCTTTTTGTTGGCTTGCTCCACCAGACCAGCATCAGCTGCAGGTCTGAGGAACGGCTGATTGGCCAATCCCGGCACGGGGTTCTGTAAAGCAGCGCTTGCTGATGCCTCAATTTCAGGTACTTCCCCTTGCTCCTAAAAAACACATGAAAACACATAAGAAGGGAATTTTGTAAATGTTCCTCAATGTGCACAACTATCATGCTGAAAAAGATGCCCACTCAACAGATAAAGACAGTTTGTACACACTTATCATAAACAAAAGGAGATTTAGTTCATCAAAAAATAAAGAAAAGAAGAGAAGGTTAAAGAGGACCAATCTACACAAGTCTATTTAATCTTGAAATGAATTAGAAAGATCACATACATGGTTGACCCCCTGGATGATTGTGCTGGGGCTTGAGCTTGCAGTTGTGCTAGAGCTTGAGCGAAGAGGCTGTCCATCAGAAGGCTCAGCAGGTCCGTCCCCACTGGGTGGGCCTTCAGGGCCATGCCCTTCCCTGAAGTCATGGTAGTCTTGAAACTCAACCTCACTAGCATCTCCCAGTGCTGCATGGGTAGGCGGGTCCAAGCCTGAGACAATAAAGTAAAATTTTACAACAGAGGAAATGCTATGAATGTGGTCAAAGTGGATCATTGGGCAAAATAACCACATACTTGGTGTGTCTCCCTGGATGTCACCTTGAATCATCTCACTCACTAGGTCTCCAAGTGAGGAATAGGATGAGCTGGAGTCGTCGTAAGCCTCACTGTCACTGCCGCTGCAACATATTGAATTTATCACAACCGACAGCAATCAAAGTGAAAATATGCTAGTATATGGCAGAATTAAACAAAAACCCAGATAGTAGACTGAACTGGATTAAACAGAAAGACCTTGGTTTAATCCTACCTGTCTGTGGGGTCAGACTCATTGCCTTCATCCTCCAGCGGGCCAGCCATAGCCTCAACCAGTTGGGAGCTTCCATCATATACTCTGTAGACCACTGGCTGCAGCTGATGTGCATACCACTTGGGCTTGTCTCCAATTAAGGAGGGGTCAAACACATCTAAAGAGATATTCAAACGAGTTCAACACAAATTCTGTAATGCATACTCACATAAAAGACAACCTATTATGATCTTTAATGAGTCTTACTGTTATGGATTCTCTGAAAGGCAAGGTTTGTGGGATTGAGAGCCCACTCTCCATAGAACTCTACGGCCTGGGTGTGAGAAAGCTTGTCTGCAAAGGTAGAGCGTCTTGGCCGAGATGCAAGAAAAGACGTCGACTGAAAAGCAACCACTGGCCGCGGGAAGAGGCGCAGAGTGCGAGTGTGCATCTGGAACCCCTGAAGAACATTTGGAGAGTTGAAAAACCGTACCATGGCCACCCTGCAAGACAAAGAAGTTTTAATTAATTTTTTTTATTTAATTTTATTTATTAAGATCAGTGTGACTTCCGTGTTAACGGAAGCTCAGACAGATGCTGATAAACCCTGACAGTTCAATTCTTGCCTGGTAGCTACATCCACAGAATCGACATCATTGCCATAAATTAGAGGGTTGAATTCGGTGGATGACGGCGAAGCTTTATCTCGTCCAGGTGGGAGCAGGGGCATCTCCTGACCTTCCTGAAACTTCTCCAGGTTGAGAATTGGTTGGGTGTTCAAACTCATGCTGGTCAAAGCCTAGAACAGGTACCGGTGACATTAATTACAAACACAGCAGTGGCTCTGAATACAAAAACACTGCATTGTGATAGACCACACCCACATTTGGCATCAACATTTAGTTGGAATATAAATTTCTTTACTTAAATTGGACAGACTGGCAGGCAGAATTGAAATAAAAGGGGATTTGATTGTTGAGCCAATGGCTCTTATAGGTAGCAATTCTGCTGCTTAGCATTGTGCTAATATTAGATTATTTACCAGAGTCCCACGCCATTACATTACTTCAAGTAGCTAAAGGATGAGGTTTCCATATGTTGATGCCTGCAGTGGGTGTGTCACTTTGGAGTAGGAGGAGCAGAGGAGGGAGTAAGTTTGCTTTGAGGGGACTGCTGCAGACTCAAGAGTCAATGTTTAGCTTAGCATAATGGAACATTTAGTTGCTGCGTCTGGATGAATGTTAACTTTGTCAAAGTGATCAGCTTCATCATACAGGATCGTGTTTTCATTACGAGAATACTCACTGATGCCAAGATTAGATGCACGCACATTCAGTCATGCTCAAGCCAGAGCTAAGCAGTGTATCAAAACACTGGTTTGCAACATTCTGTGACGCTGTTATGCATTTTTGGGTCTTGAAAATAGGAAACAAGTAGAAGTGACAAGCAAAATAATGTGAGACAGAGAAGATATCCGTGCAGGGGGCATGGCACATTCCACAGGAGGAGAAATAAGTAACCTTATTCTCAGAGGAGAAGATCTGCTTTTGGGTGATCACGGTCAACCTAACCAGACACTAGGAAGGGGATAAGAGAGATGCGAGGAGAATCACATGAAGGCCTGGGATGACAACTTTGTGACTGACACTGGAACAGCACATGACGGAAGGGTCACCACCGTAGCCCTTTTCTTTTCTTTGTCTCCTTTCAACAGCAGTTCCCTATTTATTAGATTTTTTTTGCTGACAGGAAATAAAAATATTTGTAATTTAAACAGATCTAAAAAATCACGAGGGAAAAGGTTCCTCTTGATTTTTTTTGTGCAACATCAGACAGGCTTTGCTCTTTTATCATTTCCATTTTCAATTCTACTTTTTACTGAAGAAAGGAGATAAGAAAATATTCATTTGTGCCCGCTTTGAAAAAGTGATGAACAGCCTGGAGAGTAAGACTGAGTGACAGTGACATGTGACAAAGTCAGAGCAAGAGAGACAGAGAAAGATGAAAAATGGAAATGCTTTTATGTTTGATGTGAAAGACAAACAGAAAAACAAAAACAGAGGAAAAACAATAACATGACCAAATAATAGAGTTCACCTACAAAATCCAGCCACTACAAGATACATGAAGGACATCCATGGTGACCAGCTGGGACAAACCAGTGGTTACAATGGAGTGGTAATGACACACAGAAAACTGCAGATCTTTTCACAAATAAATAAAATACTTGCACAATAAAGCACCTGTAGCAAAATGTAAGCAGTATATAAACTTCTAGTCCTTAAGAAAAGTCAGGTAAGTTGTAATAATACAACCAGCCTTGCAAAAGTACACAAAAAATTATTGGCTGTTATAACCAGTTTATCTCAGTAACTCAACGGTCAAGTGCAAGTATTTTCAGAGACTGTAGCATCAGTAGCACTCTGCTATGGCATCAAAGTCTTCAGATAATCACTCCAACCATATTCAGTGACATTTTCTCCACTGCTCATATTAACACTGTGAACTTGTTTCCGGATATACAACAGCTATACTGAGCCTTGCACACTCCTACAAGTACACACAAGCAGCTCGGTCACACGCCCGCACACAGGGAAAGGGATGCTAACCACACACAGCTAACAGACTGGCTCTGATTCAAGGTAGAATGAACTAAATGAATGTGCAAAGACTTTAACTGGATCTTTGAAAAAGCTGTGGTCTGTGTTTGCTTCATGAATGCAAGGGTGGCACAACAGTTCTGATGAACACCATATTTAAAATGAAATATCAACATCAGATTACAGACTGCAGATTGCCTACAGACTCAAATTTATTAATTTAAATTTTAAAAAAGGTTATTTTTGCAAAAATATTATGATTATTATCATTATTATGATTAGTTTTGGTTACATTTTCAATGACTTTACTGATTATGATCTGATATTTCCTACAAAACAACTATTGCTGTTCATACCTCATATTAAACATATGATTACAAAGTGAATAATAGGTAGTCAGTATCTTTTGTAAATAAATATCTTTTGGAATATTAATAGTGTAGCTGTTCAACTAGGAGAGATAAAAAAGTAAAGTCAAAATGTAATAACATAAATTAGAAAATAAGGATGCATGGTATTCTGAATATCAGCAGCTAATGCCATCTAAGAATTAGCCATAGCAAACATTTCCTGGCTAATGAGCACACTAAGTAAACACATATTGGTAGCTTAAATATTTTTAATTATTTTAAATAAATATATTTAATTACATTAAAGACGTGAGCGGATTTTGTGACATGTGCTGTATTTCCATGAATCAGAACCAGATTCTGATGTTAGATAATCAGGTTAGAGGCCAAGTTAGTTGCTACCAGTAATACTAAGTATTTATTTTGGGTAGCAGCGACCTAGCATCTGATTTTACCTCCAAAAGCTAGAGCATGCACAGAAAACAGAGGGAAAAAGAAAAATTTGTTTATGTTAGTGCACTACAAAACCAGTTTCAAATGCCCCCACACTCATCTACAGTACATACAACTTTGATGAAGAAGGAAGCCCCTACTCTTCACATTGCTGAAAGACAAGTTTTACATTCAATGGGATTAACTAGCAATCATGGGATTAAACTTTAACGGTCCAGAGAAGTACCCGGGTTCCAGAAATTTCTCTGTGAAATGCTCATGTGTATGCTAGTCTCACTGTATTTGGGGCAAATATATGGCTGCCACAGTTGAGCAGAATCAGACAAATTTATAGTCATAACAATTTAAGAGGAATCAAAACAAATCGCATACATTACCTGTTTTAGATGTTTCTTAAGCTCGCCTGCTTCAGGCTCTGGAAGAGGTGGTAGAAGCTCTGCATTGGTAGGTGCTATAACCTGAAGGCAAACATAGCAGTCTTAATTTTTGCAATGTATTTGAGCTTTTTAAAAACAAATTTTTTGTGCAAGTCAATAAACATTAGGTAAATGAACCACAATATAATAAAATAGAAAATCCAAGATGAGAAGGAGCTCTTGTTATACAGACCTTGCTGCTGTCAAGGTCAACAAGCCAAATATCGTCTGGCATTTTGAAGTCTGATTTGTAGAGGAAGAAGCTGGCTGGTACACCTATAATGTAGGGAGTAGGAGCAAGAAGGAGCTGCCAAAGGAAGAAAAATGTTCATTTAAGCAAAGCTGTTATTAAATGAAAAGACACCTTTTTTTTTTTTAATGTACACATACACAGAGAAATGACTTATTTATTTAACGTGTATCTGTTACAAACACTAAGTTTCACCTGTTCAGCAGAGGCCATACATGTTGGCAGTAAGGGAATGACTGGGAACATGTACTCCAGTGGGTAAATCATGGCCACAAAGGCCATGACGCTCATAGACAAAGCATTATAATCTCGGGACTGAAGAATGACCTGGGGAAAACACAAAAACAAAACAAAAACATACAACATGCAGAAGATTAATAAAGTGAGCGTTACAATGCAACAAATTTTGTATTTAGTTGGTTCTCACCACCCTGATACGTTTCCACCACTTGACGGTTTTTGATGTATGATTTGACTCTGATTTTGAAGCCATGTTCCATTCTTTGTTCATAATTTAAAGCCATAAAAAAATCATTTTCGTTATATACATATGGATATTTAACAGCAATAAAATCTCAGCAAGAGCGGCAAGAAATCTCTGAGTGGCAGAATACATATCAAAATAGAATACCTTAAGAACCCCATATCTGCTAGACACAGAGTGACAGAAAAGTAGAGAAAAAAGTCCAACATAATGGTCTTTAAACAGTATGACTCAATCTGAGAAGCGTAGGTTTGATTTGGTTGCAAATGAGCCCATGTATCAGTGTCAACGTATGCACAGAGTAACACTACATCAAAATCAATTAAACAAAGAATCCTATTACATCTACACTAATGACTCTAGTGTTAAAAATACAAGATGACAGAGTCTTTCCTCTCTATCATAAACTATTAACACTCTTTTTACCCACTGTGCTCTGTCCACACGGCTTCAGTGAGCTAACAGCAGAAAATGTGGACATTTCAGGACATTTCTAACAATGTCCTGAAATGTCATTGGGAAAGAAAAAACAAAAAAGACAAAACTCGTAGACATGCAGCTGCACTCCAGAGGAAACCACTGAACAATCAGACTAAATATAGCCTTGCTTGTACCTTTCACTTCTAAAATCGGCATGATCTTTAATAAAATCCCAAGGGTAATTTGACCGCAGCTTAAAAAGAAAAAAAAAAAAAAAAAAAAAAGGAAAGAAAAAAGAAAAGAAAAATACGGGAAAAAAAAATCCACATCCTTCTTCTTGTCCTTTAGTATATATGCACAAAACACAAAAGAATATAAAGAGACTGGACCAAGAGGAAGAACACCTGTGCCTGTCCTTACTTTGTGCTCCAGCAGGACACAGCTGAGGACCTGAAGACAGGCATCCACACCCAACAGCTCTAGGGGCAGGTGCAGCGGGAAATCGACCATGGAGAAGCGAGAGCTATCAGGTAGGGCAAAGGTGAGTGGCCTTTTGAGCTCATGGGGCAGCACTTCCACATCCACACGTCTCTGACCCGCCACTGGCACTGGTGAACGCAGCAACCGGTACACCCAGGATTCGATCTCCCGCAGGTCGGCCAGCAGCTGGCTGCCTTTCTCTTCCACCGACAACGCACCGGTAAACACACGCCACATGGTGTCCCTGGGAAGGACATTAATGTACATTTAAAGGTTTTTAGATTTTTCAATGAAGTGTGCGTTGTGACACAACATTCAAGAAAAAGACTGAGACAAACATTAAAATGCATGAACTGATGGTATTTCACTTTTCAGGGGAGGAAAAACAATCTGTTTGGGCAGTAAGGAAAAATAATAATATAGTTTTGTTCAAAACGACATATTACGTGACAGTGTGTATACTTACTGAAAAGCTTAACAAATTTCTGTGACAAGCAGATAACGCTAATACTAGGGGTGCAACGTTACTCGTATCGATATTGAACCGTTCGATGCAGTGCTTTCGGTTCGGTACGCATATGTATCGAACAATACAAAATTTGTAATTTATTTTATCAACTTTCCTTCTGACGATGCTGTCTGTGTTGAGAGCTCAGTGTATCTGCGTTCGACTACTCCGACTAGGCTGCACTGATCCACTGAGCGTTCAACACAGACAGCATCATCAGAAGGAAGAGCGCAGGGCAAGCTAGCAAGATAGAAGTTAAGCTCTCCTTGCAACATGGCAAATTGAACCTCCCCCACCCTCATTCAGATCTGGCATTTGGAACTATTTTGGTTTTCATGTGACGTATGACCCTGAAGGTAAGCGGGTCATGGACTAAAGTAAAACAGTATGTTGGATGTGCCACGCAATGCTCAATTACATGGGTAGGAACCAGTGTGTTAGCGCAGTTAGCTCGTTAACGGAGATTTGCCGTGTTGTGGCGTTAACGTCATTTCAACGAGATTAACGCTGACAGCACTAGTGGGAACACAACGAATATGACTGCACATTTACGCCGACATCATCCTAGTGCAAAGACAAGTGGAAGCAGACAAAAACAACAAGCATGCATGCTACAAACTTTACCCGAGTCATTTAGACAGCCGTTAGCACATGATTCTCCTTATGGGGACCTGATATGTTTAATATTGTGGCGAGCTCAGACAAGGAGGAGACGGAGGTGTCGTTTGGTCTTGCTTCCCGTGAGCTAGCCAGGGAGCACAGCCGTTTATTGACATCTGCAGAAGAACACTGCAGCTAGCTAACTGCTCAGCGCGGCAACCGCACAGCAACAACAACAACAACACACAGAGCGCCCTCTGACCCCGGAAGGACACACCGTCGCAGCGAGAGGGCGTCACCCGTCACTATGGCAACATAAACAAAACATAACTGTACAAACAGAACTCCGAACAGCCCTGACCCGCTACATAGCCCCCTACTTAAGGGGTCAGTCGTCCCCGACGACCACATTGCCCCACACAAAGTCCTGCAAATGTCTAGGTGCCTTCTTTTGGCGCACCGGCCGGTCAAGTCCGGCGGGGGAAAAGTCACTCGGGTCAGAACATGGGGTGCCACCATCATCCCACTTCTGACACCAATGTGGCGACCTCAGACAACGAGGAGACGGAGGTGTCGTTTGGTCTTGCTTCCCGTGAGCTAGCCAGGGAGCACAGCCGTTTATTGACATCTGCAGAAGAACACTGCCGCTAGCTAACTGCTCAGCGCGGCAACCGCACAGCAACAACAACAACACACAGGGCGCCCTCTGACCCCGGAAGGACACACCGTCGCAGCGAGAGGGCGTCACCCGTCACTATGGCAAAAAAAACATAACTGTACAAACAGAACCCCGAACAGCCCTGACCCGCTACAATATGCTGTTGAGAATATAGCCCAGAAGAAGCGTATAGTATAGCTTTTATTTTGGAAAGAGCCATTTCTCTGTAATAAACTCTTTTCCAAAGATGAGTGATTCCTCAATCAGATACAGGTGTTACCGCGCCAGATCCGCGGCCCCGAACCGTAGTAAGGAAACCTCTGGCAGTTATTTGAAGGTTCCGTAACTGACTCGTAGCCGGCAACAGCTTACTATACAGGTCAACTCCGCTAGCAAAAAGATCGAAGGAGGCGTAGGAAACTGCTTCACCGAACTTTATTTCTTCTCTAAGGCACGAACACCGCGTACAGTGGGCTGAAACAGTTTACTCACAGCGAGCATCGCCGACACAACTCTGGCTGTCGAGGGAGTTATTATATTCCTTTTCTTTTATTTTCGTCTCTTCTGTAGCTAACCGTTACTTTTTCCCCTTCTCCGCTCTCTCTCTTCACACACACACACACACACACACACACACACACACACACACACACACACCAGGCAGTCCCGCTACACACATCCCGAATACATTTCCCATCAGGCTTCATCCTTAAAGGGCCATGCCTGTAACACAGGGCTTGCAAAATCGCTAGCCCGACGTCCCGGAGCTAGCGATTTTTCCAGTCGGGCTACCAAAATCTATCTCTGCCCTGCCCATCGGGCTATTGTAGGAAGGAAAAATATATGTCAATGCTTTTGCATTCTTTCGGAAATGTCGCTGGGTAATTATGTCATTGGCATCGGTGAGCCACTGTCAATATGTGACATATTGAAATCGCGTTTGAATTTGCGCTTGTTTTTTGCTTTCACTTTGCAATCGCGCGAACTGTGTATAGAGAGCGACAGCACTGATTGGTGAGTGATGATAATTTGTGCACCAATTCCCCTGACATCGACTTATCAATCGTTAGCTTACTATGCAAATATGACAAGTGAAATCTCCCGCAGCAAGCTTAAACATATGAGAGGTTGATCGCGCAGAGAATCGCTGACCGGTGTGTGTGTGTGTGTGTGTGTGTGTGTGTGTGTGTGTGTGTGTGTGTGTGTGTGTGTGTATAAAAGCAGCAGGATATATATTTTAGTTCTGCTGAGCCAAATAAGACAGGTCAGGGTGAAGATGTGACAGCCAAAGAAAAGCTTACCACAAAACGGAGAAGTTAGGACAAATCAGACTATAAGACAAAAAGAAAGTGCAGCTTTATGGTTTCATGGACAAAAGAATTTCTGTGGCTGCAATATGACGAGCTATATTACCGGGGCTGCACATAAGTGGTCCGCAGGTGCGCATTCGCTGTCAAAAAAAAAAAAAAAAAAAAAAAAAAAAAAAAAACCGCGCACAAGATATGAAGTTGCAACGCGTGTTTGCAAACATAAGATTTTCTGGAGGAGGACAGACATT
Organism: Rhamphochromis longiceps; assembly: GCF_057381845.1. NCBI lineage: Eukaryota > Metazoa > Chordata > Actinopteri > Cichliformes > Cichlidae > Rhamphochromis > Rhamphochromis longiceps. The sequence continues at coordinate 32,300,441 of NC_140557.1, read as the reverse complement.
TGTTTAAAACTCTTAAAGATGTCGAAGAAGCTCCTTTAAGCAATTACTTTGGTGTTGCTCTACCTCCAAAGAAATGTCAGGTGAGCTGGCTTCAAACAAATGATGAACGCACAGAGATGTGGTGCGGAATGTGCCGTGAAAATCCCACTCTAGCGGACAAAAACAGTGCTTTTTATACACAGTTCTTACAAGTTCATAGAAATTTCTGTTCAATTAGAACCAAGTATTTGAGTTGATGATTGTAATTTTTATACAATGTTGTAATTTGTTTTTCAACAATTTTTTGATTAATGTTTTGTTTCCTTTACAATATTATACTTTAATGTATAATATTGTAAAGGAAACAAAACAGGAAACAAAACATCAATCAAAAAATTGCTCTCTTTTTTATTCGGGCTACTTACATTTATTTTGGGCTACCAAAAACTGAAGAGTCCCTGCCCGAAGGGCTACCAGGGATTTTGAAATTTTGAGAGCCCTGAGATATATTTATTTTTTTAATTACTTTTGTTTCAGCAACATTAAATTTAAAAACTGTACTTTTGAGTTAAAATATATATATTTATAATTTTAATAAATGACAAATTAAAAAGGCATGAACATTTTTTTTTTGTATCGAAAAAATTTCGAACCGTGACACCAAAGTACCGAACCGAACCGTGAATTTTGTGTATCGTTGCACCCCTAGCTAATACATATATTGATAGATGTCCAGGGCAATTTTAAAGTTAAAAACAGAGTTGATGGGTTTTTTATTTTTGTTGTTGTTGTTTTGTTTTTCCCCTTGCTGTTGTTCATTTATTTTATTATTTACTTTGTATCTGTAATTTTCTTTTCTTTTATCTCTTCTTCCCTCTCTGGCTGGGTTTTAGTTACACTGTTCTGGATGGGTGGGTGGGGCACGACTGTTTGTTAATATTGCCGTAATTGTTGTTGGAAGCAATTCTTTGTTCAATAAAAAGACCTTGATCCAAAAAAAAAAAAAAAAAAAAAAAACAGTTGATGAAATCATCAGGTCATTTTATTACTGCAGACAGCCACAAAGAAACCTGAACAAATAACCAGTGAAATCCCTAATGTGATGAGCAAATGAGACAAATGCACAAGAGGCTCTTAAGTAGTTGGCGCTATAGTAATGTGAAAACCCACTACTCTATGCACGCAGTGCTACTACCCTTTCTAAAGTGCATACTTATATATGTGTGTGTGTGGTAAAGAGTGAGGGAGGTAAATCATTAGCCGTTTGGATCTCTCCCACCAACTGCAGCTGTTACCCACGGGCAGGCAGAGACCTCAATCTGTCAGAGCCGCCATAGCAGAAAATGCTCGCAGTCATTATGTGATGACTCTACTTCTTTGTCACTGCAACACCACATTTCAATCAACCATGTCAAAGGGGGAAAAGAGAGATTCTCAGGTCTGTTCAGCCTTCGGCTTTTTAAGCTTGTCAGAGAAGCCATAGTTCTATATTACTGATAAGTGGAGTCAGAGCGACATTTTATCAAAGAAAAAAAGGCCAAGGTATGAGCTTAACTGGGTGCTAGACGTTCCAACAGTGCCTTTTAAAGAAGACGGGAAAAGCTGCGCTAGTTTAACAGCTATAAATAACAATCATTCGATGAATAAGCTCTTGTGAAGTGACAGCCTAATTAGCACTTTGTCAATCAAAATTTGCAATCTATTAACTCACCCATGGCAACAGAAAAACCCAAAGAGCACCGAAAAATACTGCCACATCACGCCACCGCATCAAATACAGGGTACAGCTGTGAGTACTCTGCAGCTTAAATTAAAAATGAATTAATTAGCCTTCAAGCTTAATTAAGAAAATCGAAACATGATCAGCAATTTGTGTTAAGTCTAATAGGCAGAACAGAACGATAAATCCCCTTTTATCATATTATTGGATATATTGGGGGTATCCAATTGAGACCTTTTTTTCTTTTCACTCTCTGGGTTATATTTTCACCTTGGCGTGGATGATTGTGGCCAAAATGATTCCCATAATTATTTTGATCATTATTGAGATGACAATTACATTACACTCCTTCCACATCTATGTGCAACATTCATGCTATTCTACTAAAGTCTGCATCAAAATGAAACTGGTCTTCCATATCTGCCTAAATTCAGCGCCTCTGAAGAAAAATCAACAAATATAAATAAAAAACCTGTACCAAAACTTAACACAAATTAAATGAATAAAGTACTGTTTTCCCTTTTACTCTGTGCTGTATTATTAATAATTAAAATATGAGATCCCTCTACATTCCCCTGATATCACTACTTTGGAAGAATAATTGTGTTTCCACTATGTTCACCCTTCTGCTGGAGTTTTTGTTACTCACTTGTGTTTTTTTGGCCACATGGAATGTGATTGCTGAGTTGATCATGGACAGTTCATGTTAACAACCACTGCATTGTTTTTCTTGCCGTCCATTCATTAATTATACTGCATTTAGAGGTGTGTTTTCAGGCAGCTGAATGAGTTAGTTGTTTCTTTGCTATCTAGACTAGAACAGGATTTAGGACAGAACAGGTACCAATAACAATATTTGGTGTAAAATTCCAATACATGAGTCAATACCTCTTGTCCTTCAGGCACAGGAAATGAACAGATTTCCCTAGCATTTCTTATGTATAGAGTCCTTACTAACATAACTTGATAATGCAGGAAAAAAACATAAGCTACATTTTGAAATTTTCATTTATTGGCTTAACAATGGCCAATAATACTGGCCGGCCAATATACTGATCAAGGTGTAGTGCAGACCCAACTATAGAGCACTCTTTGCATATGTATTTTTGGTTGACATGTATTTCCAAACAACAGCTGATGATCTGCCTAAAGGGAAAAAGGTCTTCACCTTCTTGTTCTTGATTTTTATTGCATATCTGTCTTAATATGCAGTGTTACTTGTCCTGACTAGTCCAGGAAACTTCAAGCTACACAGTGTAGGGAAGAGCTGTGGTTGGCACATGCAGCCAGGGGGTCAAGAGCTGATTAAGGGGTCACTTCATTTGCTTTCACTTGGTGTTTAATATTGCCTGATTATGTTCATTTAACTGTGGGAAGCAAAAGACCATGAAGTCTGTACAGCCCTATTTTCTCCTTTTATACAACAGATAGACTTTGTGAAATATTTGCTGCTCTGAAAACTTTTTTATACAGTTTATTATAGTAATTTAGCCAAGTGGGCAGTGTCATATTATTTGTTCAGTATAGTGCACTCAAACTCAATTGTTTACCTTCCTCTCAGCATTGTCTGCAGGACATGAGGAAGAGTGCATGTCACACTTGAGCAGATGGTGATGAAGTGGTGTCCTAACAATAAATTGCTTAGTAGTTTGTGAAAACAGCGACCCTTCATTTTCCCAAAAACCCACTATCTGTCAAGCTTGGGTGTACACACAAAATGATTCATTAGAATTATGTAACAATTGTTATTCTTCCTGAAATAATATTTAATGTAAAACAAACCACTCAAAACAAAGTTGATTTAAATGCACTGTGGACATTTTGTTTGGCATTATTTGTCATTGAGGTGGAGCTTGAAAGCATAAAGCATACTGTGAGAACAAGACACACGCCACAGATGGCCTGCAAAACTGTGCGGCACCACAGACAAAGGCTCCTGTATAATTGTGAAACACAAACATACAGCTAACAGGTGGACAACGGAAGAAGCAGACGGGAGTAGAAACAAAGGAGTGGGCACTGCAGAAAACATCAGCAGGAACACTGACAAAACAAGTTTTCTCCAACTTTTCTAGCCTTTAGAATTGAATGTGAAATAATAAGCTGTGTGAATGGTTATTAATGTGCATCAAATGCACAGACATTATTTAAAAGCTTGCACAAGAAATTCAAGTGAGTTGAATTCAACTGAAACTGTGCTTTAAAGGAGCGCTAATTGCTCTTTTTACATAAACTACAGGTGGGTATGAACAGATGTATCATCTGCCAACTGCTGTCTCTGGAGACTGAAGTATGTTACAGTCAACAAAAGAAAACTTTGAAGGGAATAAACAATGTACTGATTAATATGGATGCTAAAATCCTTTAAAATGAATCCACTCTGGTCTCTGCTTATGAGATCTTGTCATCTAACTTGGTATTTGCCCCTAAGGCTGGCACAACGAGAATGCTCATACAAAAATAAGTGTTTAGTGGGTGTTTAATGGTTTCATGTGCTTAGCAATTACACAGCAATCAACAAGTGGATTCTGGTGTTTCTATACTACACAACTTATTTTGACAGGATGGGTTCTTGGCAAAGACCTACTTCAAAATAATCTGTGTGTTATTTATTTGGCTAACAAAGCTTTTAAAGAAAGATTAAGACTATAAAACCTGTTTGTGAGTGAAGAAGCATTAGTGCATGAAATCTGAAACCTCACCTCTGGGTGGCACGAGGAAGCCCCGCCCGTTGTGTTAGCCTTTGACTGCAGCAGTCCACTAACCTCTTGAGAATATATAGGCATTCCCTAAAGGTGGAGAAGAAGGGGTAATGGCTGAGTATGCACAGAGAGGTCAGTGTGCTGTTGCGGTTCCTGGCCGCCACCTTAGCAGCACTCCGTTTGTGCTGTGGGGACTTGCCGGCATTTTGCTCAGCACCTTGCTGTCCACCCTCTTCTCCAGAAGCAGGCGGAGGTACTGACTCTGCATTCTTGGGTGGAGAAACCACACGGTGTGGAACTCCACCTCCACCACTATCAGACCCTTCGCTTGTGGTCTCTGTTGCCCGTTCTGCTGTCTCAGCGTGACTGCTCTTCTCTCCTCGAGTACGATGATGTCCTCGCTGAAAGGAGCGGTAGAAGTTGACACAGATTCCGTAGCGAGTAATTCCTGAGTCCTTGTCAGTCAGGGTGAAAACAAAAGAGGAGTCATCGCGAAGGCTGACCCTGCGCTGGCGTATACTCAGGCAGCCCTCCGGTTGGCAGAAGAAAACCACGTCTGGTGGGAGTGGAAAGTCTTGGTGGTCCTCTAGTGGGTAGCGTCGGAGAAGCTGAGGGGTCTGGGCCACACTGTCACTAGTAGGTTGCCTGGAGGTTAAATGGCAAACATTTGTCAGCAGTGCCCAGAATTATTGCTTAATGTGTTCTTTGAGCACATTACAACTAATTCCTGATGCAACTGCAACTGAGTTCCTATCACATGTTAAGAGGGGAGCTTCAAATCCCTTACATGAAACATCAAAATATCAAATCAAGACATTAGTGTATTTATGTGTCAAATGTGAGCGACAGCAAATATGAGAAAAGAATGTAAAAGACAGACTTCTGTGCTCTCACTGTTACCTGCTTTCTGTTCAGACCCTGTTTCTTTTCTTTTTTCTTTTTTTAAACGACAGCCAATTTGAATAAAGCTGGCTTAAGGGGAAGAGGGAAATATGCTAAAACAGCTTGTTTCAGACAGTGGAGGAACTGAGGGGCTGCACCAACGCCCACTACAAGATACATTAAGATTATTTTTAAATTGTGAAATAACCAAAGCTAATCTAGCAGAGTATCTGAGGTGTAACAGGTTCCCTTTAATATGAAAGACATAAAAGGAAAGACAAATTTCATAAAGGAAGAAATGGAAACCACAGAGTTCAAACAAAAACATTGAACAAAGCCTCGATAGTATTTCTGTGGTTACAGAAGCAAATGTGTAACCAATTTAGCATTTCAAACTGAAGTGTTTGAACTGTTTGGAAATCTGTGCAGAGGAAGTATGAGGCAACAACCATTCCATCCAATAACAAATCTGAAATTGTTCTTAAACACTTAAATCACCAACCGCTCAAATAAACAGACACAGTGACTGAGAGTCCCCTCTGATTTCACTGTATTATGTCAATATTTTTTTTGGGCTCAGTCACTATGTTTGAAACAATATACTACTTTTCTTCATTTTTCATAAGGGTTGAGCTGTTGTATAAACACCAAAGCAAAAACATAAGCTGTGAAATCATCAGATTTCAAGGTTGCAGTTTTCCAAAAACCTTCAAACACTTGCAAGGATGCATTCAAAAGTGCTGAGAATTTTCAACAGAGTAAAAATAGAAGATGATATAAAAACCAAGAGGTCTACTTTGTATGCCTATTATATGTCAAGACACTAAAGAAAAAAGTATTAAGGTTAAAGGGTAGTGGGTGCCATGTCTGCCTAAGGGCTTACCTTGCTCCAACCACTACCAAGTAGTCGAGAAGGCGGGGGCACATTTTCTTTTTCTCCATGTTGGACTGACCATGTCCTGTATGTCACAGCATCCAGGATATACGTCGCCTCTTGAATTAAGGGTACCTCTCCATCACAAGTGAGAAAGCTCAGGTGTATACTTGAAATGCAGCTCCTTTACTATCATTATGATGATTCCAAAAAAAAAAAAAAAAAAAAAAAACCCATAAAAGAAGAAGAAGACTGGGTCCAATCTGTAACACACAAAGAAGAAGAAAATATATATTATTGTATGTTTTTATGACCACAATATAATAAGCTTGTGTCTGCACAATGAAAGCACCTGGTGCACACACTGGATATCACCAAACAGCAGCGTAATTTTTCAGAGTAACAAAATGGGGTCAGATTGGGTTTTATGATGTATAGTTATGACTTTTCAGTAAATGTCAAACTATAATAAAGTATAAATCCACTCAGCTCTGCAGCATTCTCCACTTTTCCTCTATGTACAATATATATACTACCTTTGTCCACAACACCAACTCTTCACAAGGCTTTTAACCCCACACAACAGCAGAAGTTTCACATGGAGGTGGTTTTAAGATGGAATAAAGCATTTGGAGCCTTTTCAGCTAAAGAGCAGACAAAGAACTGTATTGTTCTGTCCTTGTGGTATTCGAACAAATAACAAATTATAATTTGTTATAAAATTAAACTTATCAGAAATGCTTTCTGATATTACCAAATTTCACAAGACATCATACTACTATAAACAAAGAAACAAAATACAAAAAAAGGTGTGTGGATGTGTTTATAGGGTATATGTTGGACATTAAGACGACATAGGAAGAAGAACCACAAAAACCTATAAACAGAATTGTTGGAGATTAAAACTTATAATTTTGGGTTAAATTTACATAGACATAACTAAAGAATCACTCTAAACATATTACAAAATATTACTTGCTGCACTTTAGAGTTGACAATAATGCGTTGCCTGGTTGTTTTTGTTGGAGGGTAAGGAGAGGTAAGTAAGCAGCTTAGGGGCCTTGGTGGAATGAGCACACTTCACAGCTTGGACTTTGTCCAGCAAACTAAACCAGCACCTCTACAGATGGCTATTAAACACCAGGAAGCCACTTGTAGCTCCAGTCTAGTTCCCTTATCGTGACAACAGACAACTTAACATTCATATTAAGGCAACATACAGTGCATGACTACAGTTTAGCGGGCATTCCCTGACACAATAACAACACCATCTCAAAATATTAGTTGAGTTGCTTTTGTGAGAATAAATTTAACATGAGCAGCTTTACAAACAGGTGCACAAGCTCTGGATCTCCTCTTGTAAAGTAATGACAAAGCACTGGCCACTAAATACAAAAAAAAACAAGTCTGGGCCAGGATTATGTTAAGCTCAACTCTTAAGACTTTTCTGAAAAACAATTTAACATCCCCACAGCCATGGCATTTCATGCTATTTTCAGCAATAATTTATGCAGCTATATGATCTGCTTTTTAGAGGAACTCACTCATGTTCTATAACTTACAAAATCTGTGTATTTATTTCTTTGTCTCACAAATCCTCCTACATTAGGATCAGGAGTTCAGCAACCAGCCTTGGCACACAGCTACATCTCAGGCCCCTGACAGCTCTTATCAATAGTTATCATGATGATGTCATCACATCGCCTTGCAATCACCTAACGACAAGCTCAGATAACCTTTTTTAAAATGCCTTGCAAAAGCACTGAATCATTTGTGTTTCACAACAGTAACATTAATTTATATTCACTTCGCTTATGCATCATACAGTATAACGCCATCATGTTGCCTTGCAACCACCAAGCAATGAACACATATTTGTCTAACTTGTTATAACCATCATTTTACAATCATTTGAATTTTACAACCAACACCACAAACTGGTCAAACTATACTGTAGCATGGGCATGTACTAGTTAAACAAATAACAGCACTGCCAAACATGTTAGTAGTTATGACACAATCAGGACAACCCTCATGGGAAGCACTTGCAGGTGTAACCAATGAACTGGAAGCCCACAAGAAAGAAAAGAACAGCAATGAGATCCCCTTAAAACCACAAGACACAAATTGACAATTTCAGTCCCATGCTCAACTTTTCGACTTGTAACTTTTCAGTGTGAATATAATCAGAGCAAAACCAACATGCTGACATTCAATTCAAAGACTATAATGTGGCTGCAGTAAAACTACAGTCTGAAGTATCTCTCTTTCCTCCCAAAACCATCAAACATTACAGAATTACTGCTCTGCTTTTTGTTTTTCTGGAATAAGCAGCAAAATCTGAAGCTTAAAACACCTCAGAGGAAAACACCATAACTGCTAATGTTCACATCAGCTAATTGCACAAAACAAAACCACAGTAACGTGATCTACTTGAGCTATCATGCGATGCCAAACAGCGTTTACTCTAAAACTAACAAATACTACAGGAGGCCATGCTACTGAAACCCCACCCTGAAACACAAACACTCAGGACCCAGAGCAGTTTCTCACTGTCACTTAAAGGCTGTTATCCAGCTGAAGGAGCTTTAATTTAGTCAGTGGTTCATACTGCATCATTGATGCATTCCCACTGAAAAGCTAAGACCAGGATTCTTTTCTAAAAGCTTAAGATAATCTTACAATGACCACACCTCTATCAGTGCAATTACTGCAAAAAAGATTCAAACTTCACATTAATAAAAAAAAAAAAAAAAAAAAAGACCTGATTCATAAGGACTGAAGGATGAATTACTGAAGTCTAACAAACAGCAAAACTTGTGCACATCTATGAAAATATGCCAATTTCACTGCAGTTCCAGGAGTTGCTTTTGAATTAAACAACATGACCGCATCTACTCCATCACACAGACATATGAGAAGCAGTATATCCTATGTCTGACAGAACCCGTGTTGCTTTGTTCTTTTCCCATGTCGTTTGGACTAGTTACATGTTATAGTAGGGCTGCTCAATTAATCGAATTTTAATCACGATTACGATCTGGGCTTTCAACGATCATTAAAAATGACTGAGCCGATTATTAGCCCCTCCCTAATTTATCCGCGACACCTTAAAGGCCGGTCCGTGAAAATATTGTCGGGCATAAACCGGTCCGTGGTGCAAAAAAGGTTGGAGACCGCTGATTAAGAGGACCCGAGGGAAGCTCGGAAAGCTAAGCAGAAGTTATTTGGAGAGGAGAGTGACTGCCGTTGGTTGAAAAGAGAGTTTAAAAAAAAAAAAAAAAAAAAAACTTCAGTGGTGTTGCACACTATTTTATATTATTTTTTAAAGTCATTGTTAACCCTTTAAAGCCGGTCAGAGCAGCATGCTCCGTTTTGCGTAACTATTTTTAAATCCCTGTAGAACCTGAACCGTGTAAACTAGCGCAATAATTTGTTTTGCATATGAAACCGGAGGAGTTGTACTTACATCTGATGCCATCAGCTTGTCCTCGGTCATGGTTTCGTTCCACATATAGCTTTGCAAAAATTGCATAAAAAGCGCTTGCAGGAACAAAAACATAATATTCCAGAAACACGCTTTGCCGTTCCTATCAGCTGTTCGTAACACTTCCCACAGTGAAATGATGCACATGCTGTTTTCTTTGCAAATTTGCATCATAGGATTGTTTTTTGTTTTTCCTGCAATATATAAAAATTGCTGTATCTCCAAAATAAAACTATGAAGACACTCAAAATAAATTTCCTGTGGTGGGAAACTATTTTTTTGCAACTTTATTGTATTTAAAGTTTTGAGGGATAAACCTCTTAAATTTCTCCAAGTAGAAATATATGTAAACAAAACAAAAGCGATTTTCAATTTTTTTTTGTAGTTTATTGCACTTTTTTGCAATTTATGTAATTACTATGGACTTAATGCATACATATTATTAAAATATGGGCTATAACAGTTGTATTGATGTATAGCAACTTGAAATGCTCCCACAAATGGCACTACAGCATGTAAAAAAATAATATAAGCTCTGGTGGACTTGGTTCTATAGTAGGTCTTAAAGGGTTAAATAAATATCGTCAAATAATCGTGATCTCAATTTCAGTGAAAATAATCGTGATTATCATTTTTGCCATAATCGAGCAGCCCTATGTTATAGACTCAGTAGCTTTAACTGTAGAAAACACTTCTGACCTAATTTGACTCTTTCTTCAAACAGGAAGCCCGCAGTCCCCCTAAAGACTCATTTACACTTCCAGTTCTGTTTTCATGCTCAACACAATATTAGAAAGAGCTGTCAGAAACTACATCTATTACACTAGAAAAAAAGGTTTCGCTCTATGAACATTAAAATTGCAGCGACCTTCAGTGAAGTGACACCACACAGAATGCTTAAAATGAATCTGCACCAAATATAAATAAATCCTGATATGAATATCGTGTTTCGATATGTGCGCTTGTGTGGTAGAAACAGAACAGACACACAACGATAACAGGGCAGACAAATGGACTGCATGTAAATCATGAGTGGGACACGATAGTCACACATTCTGACAAAGGTGGTCATTAACCCCCTCAGCCACAGAACTACCAGTGCGTGACACAGCTGTGTCCAGCGGACATTATTACAGAAGGCTTCAAACACATTATAGGTGTAATTATGTCTAATAGCTCCACTTCTGAGCAGAGAAGCTGCTCACAGAGGGACATGAACCATTAGAATTAAAGTATTCTTGATGCATGCTAAAATGTTCTAATGTTTTTATTTTTATATTTTTATTTTACGTCAATTTGGAATTGAGTGAATGTTTAACACATTTCACTGAAACTGCAGTATTAAAACACTGATTCTTAAGCTACCACAGATACATAATACCTTCTTATGGTTTTGGGAAGCTTGACAGTGTTTAATGTGAACTTTCACCACACTGTTAAATCCAAGAGTATCTGATGTGAGGAGCCACACAAAGATGCAGTTCAAACAGGCCTGCCAAGTGGGATGACACATCTTAGGAAGTCAGCTTAATGTTCACACTCATCACACTTGGTAAAGTTATTCAAATACCCTAAAAGCCTGGCAGCTTTTTACTGACTTTTGCACACTGATGTACAAGAAGGAAAAGTAAACTGTCACTTAACATTAATGGGTAAATGAGCTCTGAAACGGCGGTTTAAAATAAAAAAAAATAATCTTTTCAGCTCAAGCTTTAAAAGATAAATAAAATACATGGAACAACTTCTACAAGGTTGGATAGCGGCAACAGCATAAACCTTGTCACAGCAAAGAAAAACTACAAAATGGACAATTCAACAGGCCTATAGAGAATACAATGTAACAATTATCTCATGAAACCATCAGGAAAATGAACCTATACACAGGTCTGGCAGCCTGAAAGCTTCCTGGTACCAAGCCAAAATGGCTGTTTTATGAAGCAGTAGCGCTGCAGGCAGACTCATCCAGCACAGAGATACTGGCTCACAACATTATTTTTAGATAAGGATGGCAGGACTGTGCCACTTCACTGATTGTCTTTAATTACCGAGTGTGGTACTGATCCCCTTTTCCTATCTCTAAAAACCGGGAATAAAGAATTGTCACAACATTACAACAATCTTCAAAGGCTAAATAATGATGTACATTAACACAACAGATGAATCTCTTCAGAGTGGTCTGCAGGCAAGCAGTCACTTGTTATGTAAGCATGGAGAGGAGACAGATATGATTCATGGGCCTCCAACATGGTTAACATTTACTGCCAGTCACAGTAAACAGCAGTAAGTACAAACAGAGAATGCTACTGAAATCGATCAGGTCAGCAAGGCCGCATAAACAAGTAAGGGATAATGTGTAGATTAAGAAAGTATTATTCTTAGGAGGCGCATCTGTAACCGGAAGGTCGCCGGTTCGATCCCTGGGCTCTCTGTCCTGGTCGTTGTGTCCTTGGGCAAGGCACTTTACCCTACCACCTACTGGTGTTGGCCAGAGGGGCCGATGGCGCGATATGGCAGCCTCGCTTCTGTCAGTCTGCCCCAGGGCAGCTGTGGCTACAACCGTAGCTGCCTCCACCAGTGTGTGAATGCGAGAGTACAATAGTGGCATTGTAAAGCGCTTTGGGTGCCTTGAAAAACGCTATATAAATCCAATCCATTATTATTATTATTCAATGAGTTATCACTTTTAAATTATCATTTTATTGAACCAATGGTACAGTGTTTAACAACTGGACCAGTATTGATATATTTTGGTCCCCTGCCGCTCATAACCTACAAGGAACGAGTGCTGCAACTTTAAAATGATTTATAGAAGTTCGTAATATATGCTTGGTGACTGGCCATGTTTCTACATCTTGAAATTGTGGTCACAAAATGAAATAACCAACACGTTTATGGTGTTCAGTTATCTGTTTGACTGTAGAAAACTAACTATGTGCTAATAATTTGCATTGCAAGGTGTGACGAAGACTGGCTTCATTTGAATCAGGTTCCAGGTACCTTTTTTTTTTGATAAAATGGCAAAGCTGAGTTCAATGTGCATTAAATCAAAAAAACAAAAAAAAAAAAACAAGGACACTCATGCCTTGTTTTGATTTAACAACAAGTTACATACCAATATGTTTGTTTCACAATATCTTATAAAGCTTAATTTCGTTATCACCCAGATAACCCCCCAGCCTAAAAGCTCCAGTGTATAATAAATTATATTTGTCCTCAGAAACCATTTGTGATTGGCCTATTTTTACATTTCTCCCCAGAGGCTTTGAGATTCAAATCAAATTTTACCCCATCATCAATCAAGAGGATATAGTCAAAGATCTGTAGCTAGTCTGTAATGCATTGGGTGAATTACATGTGACTGGGACACACTCCTTTCTCTGATAAAGTTCTGGTAAATGGAAAAGACAACCACTTATTGATTGGATCTAGTGTATGGACATTGATTGCACTGTTTAACTCACACTTTAACACAATTTCACATGCAAATAATCTTGTCATTATTAAGAATGAAGGCTAGCTATTCAGTTATGTTAAAAGTTTATTCCTGAAGGTTTAGAAATCCACCCAAAACAAATATGCCCAATGCTGACAGGAGACTTCGGGGATCTTTTTGCCGTTCACCTCAGCACCTCAAAGACAGACGGAAGGTGCCTGATTCCCTGAGCCAATCCATACCTGTCACCAGCAAGAAATACTGGCCTGCCTGTGGGACCACAATCAATCAATGTCCTTCATTTGCAATGCCTTTTACCACAGTCATTCGCCCAAACGCTGAAATGTTGACATAACCAGAAACATCATATTAACACACGTTCACTGATTGTATTGCAAAAGCACAAAATAATCACGTGTCCTTAAAATTTTGGTTTAATATGATAGCTATTTTAACGGTGAAATCTACATAAAGCCTGGGTTTATTATCTCATTCACCTAAATGTCGTCATATCAATAAAGACATGCATGACAGCAAATAAAAAAGACCGTGTATAGTTATCCATTGAACATTATGTTCCAGTCACCCTCAAATCATCTTTATTAAAATATGTTGACGTATATCTTAAATTTCTGTACATATTAACATACTTAGTATCCACATGAAAAAAAAATACTTTCTCTTTCTTCGATGACGAAACCGTGCTAATGTTTTCACACGTTAACGTTAGTGCCCAACGTTTATGTCGCAAGCTAATGTGAGCATTGTGTCAAATTATCCAACTGTTAAGCAATGCTTCAGGCGTGATGACGGACTTCACAATGGCACACTATTTCAACAGAAAACCGTCACGGGTTGCGATTGCAGAGCACAAATCCCGCATGACTAGCCTGTCTGGGTGTGTAGTCTAAATTTTACTGGAACAAGTTGAGATTAGCCATGGTGAGGACGTATGCCAAGAGGAAGGTAACATTAACAAACAGCACTTAGAAGAAATGTGATAAGGCAATGTCAGCGCCTCCCAGCTCAGATACAACCGTCCTTGGTGCACGGTGGTAGTGCTGTCATTTTTTTATATTATATATGGATAAATATTTCAAACAGGCTGTCTGGCTTTGATTCGTCCTAAACATTAACGCCAAGGAAGCATCTTCTCACCCCTCCTCTGCTAGCCGTATGCTTTCCTACGTCACGAGTGGATTAGCTAGCAAGCTAGCTAGCGAGCTGCCTAGCTACCACCAGTACGTTAGTCTCATACACATTACACCTGTCAAACGTAACAAACGCAATGACACAGTTGAGAACACACGACACATATGCGCTGAATGCGTTCACAGAGGACAGGCGTTAATGGGAATAACCTTACCTACGTTAGCCGGTTAGCCGCTAATGCTCGCTGCCAAGCCAGCCAGCTGCCGATGACGGCCTGGATGGTGGGCGCTCTCCTCGGTCACGGCGGAGAGGCAGCGATGTTTGTCAGAATTCAGTCCTTCTTTTATCATTGAAAACATCGAGCGCGGACAACCGCTGAAAAGGTTAGCCACTCCGTTTGAGTGTCCCGGAACATAATAAATTATGCGAAATATGTGTCCGCCTGCCTGCTCAGTGAAACGTGTGGCTCGGTCAGTTACAACCTGCCTTCACAACATCCTCCTCCTCCTCCCCATCATCATCAGCAGCACTAGAAGCCTGCAGGGAGTTCCGCATACTGAGAGGCCGACCTAACGGAAGCGACAAAACAAAACGGACAAAACCCACCTAATGCTCCCAACTGGGGATCGTCACCATTGGTTCACTCTAAAAATCTATTTGTACCATTTTCCTGCGTTTTATCGCGCAGCAGGAACGCCGGGAGCCATTTGGGTCCCCGTACATTATTTATAATTAACTAAAGTTAAAAGGACCAAAAAGCTAACAAAAAGTGACTAAAAATAATCCAAATAAATTTTAACTGTATGAATTTTAGTAGGCTACTTGGTTTAACGCAATGATAAAGAAATTTCGTTTTTTTAAGTGAAATATGTGCCACATATCCCCAAAAGTTTCTTCAATCAGCCAACCTGATGACAGAGTACTTCATGCTGACTCTAGAGCAGTAGTGTTGAATAATCTGTCAGTAACCCGGGGCAATTAAAATGTCTCCAGATCATTCAAAAAGTGGAATTTGCATTTCAAAGCTCTCGCTTTGAACACTCAGCATGTGTTGCTGAGAATGAAAATGAAACGGTACATGTTGAACATCTCTATCAAAGATAGCATTAACCAAATTAATGGCTGGGTACATTCAGAGAGAAAAAAGCTATGAGGTCAGCAACATAAAAAGGCTTGAAGATCTGCTGAAGACAAACCAGAACTGCACTGAACGAGTCTCATCAACCTCTCAATCCATTACAATTTATTCCTTGTAAAACAGCAAATGTGTGGATGAGCTAAGAACCTGAGATATCGGCAGCATTACCACAATATACATATACACAAAAATAACTATTGCTCTTTGATTACAGTACGCACACTAGAAAATAATAATAAAGGTAATCATATTCCCTCTGTGAACCGAAATGGTATACAACCAAGGGATATTAATAGTAATATTACAGAAGCTATTTTTAGGTCCTGCAAGCATCAAACCAAAACCCAAAATACAAAAATTCACATTTTGTTAAAAAGGGACCTAAAGGAAAGTTTTGCATAAGCATTTCACCGGTTTGGTTACACGCTCCTGCATCCGTTCTTGTCTTAACCTGCTCATTATTTTTTTAATAAATAAAACACTATATCAGAGATTGATTATATGGATATCAACAAAATCCAAATCTATAACCAAATTTTAAGGATTGACATAGTACATGGTCAAAAATGCCAGGACACCACCATCTTTTCTGTGCCTACAGAATGAAAAAAAAATTGTCATAGCTAAAGTTTGTTTCCTGATGTTAGCTGCTGTTCCATTCTTCTTCTGGCAGGAACAAACCCTTATGGATGGTCTTTTGTTAGACGTTTCCCACAAGCAACTACTAAGTAAGAAAATCCGGTCACTAGGTTTTCCACAGCTATTCTAACATCTTAAGAGCACCCCACTGTAAGGAATGTGGCTGGACAAGCATTTGCATTTATTCAGCCAACCATTAAGTAACGTTTACTGTTTTTATCATTTTACACATTTTCTTAATGTTAGGCTGTGTGAGACATTTTAAAATCAGTTTTCATCCAGCTTGGTCAAAGATGCATGAACCAGGCTAAAGGATTGTATCATTAGATCATTTAATCCGCATGGTGAAACATAAAAGTCAAGTTGTCATAGAGGACACGTCATAGACGATGTCAAAGGCAAATACAAACTAGGGAGTTAATTCACCAATTAATTATTGTCATCACAAATTTTTTTTTAAACCACTAGAGTTGTCATTAATTTAGTATATCAATATATCATTTTCACACAAGACATCCTTACATGTCACAGGCAGGAAAGCAAAAAAAATTAAATTAAAAATAAAGTGGAAAATAATATTGTCAGTTTCGGGGTTCCCGATGCTGTGCATGGTGGTTCACAGGAACACTTTAATAAACAAAGCCAATTTTATTAAAAGCATGAGCTGAACATGGGAGAGATAATCAGTTTAAGCTAATATTATACAATACAGACATGTTGGTCAATATGGCGATAAAGTTTATAAAAAAAAAAAAAAAAAAAAAAAAAGGGGTCAGTTTGGTTACACAATCCAAGCTTAACAACCAAAAATTCAAATAATTAAACATCAAGTCCACCAGCAAGTGCTTTTGGACAAAAATCTAATGTGCAATAAAGTGAATTTTGAAGAGTCTACTTGTGCCTGTGTGACATTTGTGTAGCAGGTGTAGATAATGTCCCATTTAACCAGCACGTTAGCCGTCTGATGGAATTTATTAGCTAAAAGGTCCCCAAAAACATGATTCTGGACGACCTCCCGGCTGAAATAATAGAAGTTGTTTGTTAGGACAGAGCAAACTGCATTTTACATCTACAGTTATTGAGAAATCCAACCTTGACATCTTGTAATGGCTACAGAGGTAATTAAATTACTGTAAAACAGACTGCAAAGCCATTAAACTGTCCCAATTTTCAGCCGTCTTCACTCAACATAGGAAGAGAAAACAGACTTCACAATTATTGGCAGTCCTTTATCATCCATTATGCAGCATTTCAGTGTTACACCGCACAGGACAAGGCATGGAAAACACAGCAATAAGAAAAACATATATATATCTCTAGTATAGTTCTTTCCTGTTGATTCCTGCTCCCTGTTAATAAAGATTTTGGTACATGTTTTTAGTGAGGTTTCCCAAAATCTGACCGGTTAAAGCTGTTGATGTTGAGTACCCATTCAAGGAAGATACTCACACTATTACAGACCTTTAGATCAAGTTAGCTTTCTAACTAGAAATTCAGCTTGACATTTATTGTCCTCCGTATTAGTTACATAGTAGATTATCAAAAATAAAATGTCACAAAACGTCTCCTTTTCTGCTCAAACATTTGACACACTTTTAAATGCTAGAGCGAAATCACAAAAGTACATTTCACTTACACAGTTACAAAGATGGTGTTAATCAAGCCAATACTTTTCATTTATTTGTGAATGCAACTTTGACAGAAAAGGGGCTTTCTCACTGGGGAAAACAAAAAAAGGCTCAGAGACATGGTAGATTGACTTTGCCAAACTGAAATTTCATCTTTCCTTACATCTTAAAGACAATACCGCCTGTATTTCAGGGTACCATTGCACTGAGTGATAAAACAAAACAAAACACACCATTTCCTGTGAAGGGCCCAGCCTACTAGTCACCTGCAGAGTTGTACTTTCTTGTGCGTTAGCATGTGATTGTACAATCTTGAGGATAAGCTTTGCATTTTTTATTTTTAATGTAAACAAATATACAATTTACACTAACTGTAATGGGCTTCTACAAACGACCAAAAAGGTCCCTTATTCATCTGGAAAAACTAAAGTAAATCTATTAAACTAATAGATATTAAAGAAGCCTCCAGTTCTCAGACGTCTACTTCACATTACCTGAGCAACTACACCAGCCTTTAACTTTTGTACTTACTCCAAAGGGAACAAAAATCTATTTGCTGCCATATTAAAATGCATATTACGTATCAACCAAATGGCCTATATTTTAACCTAATGTCAATAAAGTGAAAAGCTGTCGTGGGTCTGATTATGCCCATCTTTTCCCCGTTCTATTGCACAAATGCAAATATCACCATTTTAACTGAATGTGTGACTGTAATCCTGACGTTTGAAAGAGCCACAGCCAAGACCTGCTCAGTTCCTGTTGATTATTATTGTTAGAGGAAAAGGATAAAAACCGCACTAGAGATTGACAAAACGTTCAACAAATATTAAATCAGAGATAACTGGCTAAAGAGCCGAATGCTGGTATTTAACCACAATCACGTCAGTATCTACATGGAAGAAAAGAAAAAAAAAAAAAAAAAAGCAAGGTTCAAAGAAAAGTAGGCGTTCATGTTCCTCTTAGGAACACAAAGCCATATAGCAGTCTGAGAGCAAAGGGCAGCGTTGCTCTCCCTTCCCCATGAAAAAGAAAACAACCAGTCCTTGACAAGATCGTCAGAAAGGAGTCAGTGATCTTGCTGGATGCAATGTCTGTCTCAGGCTTAACAAAGCCACGGAGTGTGACATCAGGTTTGCAGTCACTCATTGACGTCCCAGATTTCAGATAGTAGTGGGGGAAGCTTCTTGTCCTGGAGGCGAAGGGCAAAAACCTGCTCCGAGTGGACGCTGCTTAGTGTACGAAGGCTCACCAGCTTCATCAGCATGCGGGGGAACATCAAGTGATCCTAAGGAAGTTCATTTAAAAATAAATGAATAGTTTCCAAAGCGCCTTTCAAACACAATCACTTCACAATATGTGTGTGAAAACACACAAATACCTATTATCAACTCAGCTGATAATGTATAATTGTTGCTGTTTTTAGATAACAATATGTGGTCTACATTTGATTCCTTTCACCACTCAGCTTTATCTAGCACACAACTGCTCTTCTAACAGTTCAAACCCCCTACAAGTCTCAACAATACAATATGACCTTAGTCATGACCTAATGTGCTTGTTGTGATGATGACAGCCTGATTATACTGATGTTCAGTCTGTAACAAAAGAAAAAGCTACAGATATATCTGGTGCTTACATTTGGTCTCTTAATCATGATATAAGAGCGCAGTGCATCCACATAGGGCTGTTGCAGCCGCTCCACCAGATCATGATCTTGCACATTTGGCCGATCTGAAAGCAAACACACACACACACACACACACACACACACACACACACACACACACACACACACACACACACACACACACACACACACACACACACACACACACACACACACACACACACATTAATCTCTCCTGTTTGTTTATGGAGAAAAAAAAGAAGATCTATTTTGGTAAAATGCAAAGAAAGCCTTCTGAGGGGAAAAATGCTCAATCTGCAAATGCAACCAGTTCATTTCTCCCAAAGAACTAAAAAGGGAAGGATTAGTTCTCAAAGCATTTTCACTATGAGAAGGGTGTGTAGCTTATAAATTCTGACCCGCAGAAAAGATGTTGATAGCAATGAGCAGAGCATATTCGGCCTCGTCCAGGTGCAGGTCATTCATTCCTTTTGAAAACTCAAAGATGGGGTTGATGAACTCAAACTGAAGCCCTGAGGAGGTAAGAGTGGAGAGAGGAGGGAGGAAATGAAATGTCATGTTACAAATAGAAACGCACTGCAGCTGCACGCTGTGGATTTGAGCATTTTCACAGTAAGGGAACATATGAAAACATATTTTCTATACATCTCTGTAATCTTTGACTTTCTGCTAGAAGGCACACGATACAACCATTAAAGCATTAGATGCAATTAAAGCAGAGTTTTTAATCATTACTGATGGGACTGGTGCAATAAGGTGAATGCAGGGACTGGCGTACATGTGCTGAATTTTGTATATATTATTTCTCCTTTTTAACACTATAAGTACTGCACTTAAATTTTTGTCATCATAAAAACATTTTCATTCTGACAGATGAAATGCACACACTGTGGTTAAGTAATAAAAACAATTATTTGGTAGGTAGAAATGAACAAATGAACCTGCTTTGGCGAAATCCTCCTTATTGTAACTGAAGTCCTTCAGAAATGTAATGCTGTCAATGGCAGGATTGTATCGCCGAGACGTCTCAAGCAGCATAATCTGAGAAAGACAAAAAAACCCATATTTTTTTGTCTTTCAACTACACCAGCCTTTAACTTTTGTACTTACTCAAAAGGGAACACAAACTATTTGTTACAATGAAAATGTAATAGTCAGTTTGTACACTACAGATTCACAGTTATTAATCAAAAGCAGAAGCAAATTTGCTCAGAATATGTATCTTATGAGTCATTATTTGCTCTTCTTTTTAAACTAAATTTCCTTTGTTAAGTATTTTGGGTTTTCTCATCATAAGCAATGTTAAAGTATACTGTAGTCATCCTTGGATACTATTAATTGTTTTCACTACAGAGCTTTCCTTTCAGAAATATACTGATCATATTACTATTTCCGAGCACTGGGCTCTGTTGAGGGTTTGTTACTGCCACAGAAAAACAAATACTAGATCAGAAGGCTTATAAGACCGTCGGCTGCAACAATTTCTAATAACACTGAAAACAGCTGAACCGAAAGATCAGCAGAATTTTTTTTCTGACGTGTTTGATTCTCACTGGAGTAACTTGGAGTTTGCTTGCTTGATACTTAACAGTTAAGATTTGAGACTTGCACTTGTGTTTACTCCCACCTCTGAATCACAGAGTACTTGCCAAAATGAAATGAAAATGCTAAAGTATTTTTAGTATGTTTAGAGTTTGGTTGTGGATTATTCACAGAGGCAAGACAACAAGGTAGCTATTCTTAGAGGGGCCGAGTTAAAAATCAAGCAATGGACAGCCAATCCAAAGAAAATGGGCTCATAATGAGGCATCTTAAATCTTTTCATAAAAGGGCCAGTAAAAGATAGAAACCATTCCCCCCCCTCTAGTTAGTGTAATGGGTACAATTTAACAAAAGTCACATTTCTAGCAACAGACCTCAATAGTAGATGTCTTCAGTAGAGCAATCTGGTCTTCTCTTGTGAGCTCAAGGAAACCGGGAAGCTGCTTAGCAAAATCCACAATCTCTTGGACTGACATGATTGCCAGCTCAGTGAAGTGAGCGAACCGCTGCTGCCGCACTTCTCGATTCTGCAAATCCTGACTCTGTGGCCAAGGCTGGAATACATTAACAGTAAATATACAGTAGTGAGATAAATCTGACTCTGAGACAAACCCGCCTCAGCATTTGAGACACTGTCTCTATAGCTGCTGCCATTTCAGCTCCAACTCCCCTCTGAAGCACTTACCGTCACTTTTGGTCGGTCAAGGAAAGACCTCTTGTTGCATTGCTTCTGCATAGCCACCAGCTTCTGAATCATCTCCTGCTGCTGTGGATCCAGTGTGGCTGCTTCCTGAGGAGGGGTGGGTGTGACCACCGTGGACGTGCGGGCCGTTTCCTCCTCCTGCTGCTTCTTCAGCTTTTTCAGTCTAATTTGCTCCTCAGAAAGCACACCTACAGGTCAAAAGAGGATGCACATCCTAAAGCTCAAGCTAATTAAAGAGTTTCTTTTCATTGTCACGACTTGCACTCTGGCTAGAAACCCACATGCCAACATTGCATGTGGGTTTGCAAGTTTTCTTCATCTCTGATTCATTTGGCGTACAGACACTCACACTGCTCCAGCATCCCCGCCTCCCGACACTTGCGCAGGCGGCACTGCTGGCACTTGCGGCGCATGTACATGTCCATTTCGCAACGACCATTGTTTTTGCAGGAGTACTGGGCACTTTTAATGACGCTGCGCCGAAAGAAGCCCTTGCAGCCCTCACAGCTCAACACGTTGTAGTGGAAACCAGAGGCCTTGTCGCCACAGACACTGCACACCTCGTTGCCCAGCATCTTTGGAGCAGGCCCCTTCTTTCTTTTCACTGGCTGACCATCTACACACAAATGAAAGAGATATGACACCAATGTGAACTCAAGAAAATGATCTGGGTTTAGTTAAGATAGTTTCTCAGAAGCAGTCTGTTATATATGCTCCTTTCAAGAAACAATGGTTACTTCTAGGTCTTGTATCTAAACCAAAATAGAACAGAATAAACACACTCAACGTTACTGACTCATCATAAAGGTCAAACTATAGAATAAGCATGTCTAACATCAAGAGATCAGAAGGAAATAATACTGGTTATACTGGTCTGTGGAAGTTGTCACTCCACTTGCAGTACAAACAGCCATAACTGAGATGGGCAAGTTTAGTCATGCCTTTTTCTAATTTTTGTATTTAACAACTAGGTCCTGTTTTCCACTCAACTATTTACAATAGTGACAAATACAAAGACACTGTTTTCCTACCCTCCAATTCTTAATAACCAACTCACAGAAGAGCATTGTTTTCATTTAAAAACAATGTATTTAATGCAGGTTTGCTGAAACAAACTTTTAAAACATGCACCTGTGCTTGCAGATGTGTCACCTGCAGCTGGATCCAGCTTAATGTCATTTGGTTCTACTGGCAGAGGGCTGCTCATCTCAGCCAGCGAGGGGCCATTATGAGGGGGGACGGGGAAATCGTCTGGGTGGGAGAGGTCAGTCAGTGACAGCAGGCCATCATGCTTCATTGTGGTACTTCCACTGCTTTCCTCAACCATGCAGTCCAGCTGCAGCTCAGAGGCCCCATCAAACACCTTACTCTCATCTGAGAGAGACGAGACAAACACAGCGAAAACAATAATCATCGTCCAAGGCCGTTCCACTCGTCTTTATCTTTATTTTGACAGTTGTCTGACATAAACAGCCATGTTCACAAAAACATATACAACATGATGCAGCAATCACAGATTCAATGGTAAATTATGAGCTGGTGAGAAAGGGCCAATGTATTCTGTGCTGGGTTTAAAAGGGCATGTTGGACCATTTGCTACGGGAGAGGATAAAGGAAGCTAACAGCACTTCCTAAGCCAAAAGCTTTTCACTTGAACTGCAAACTCTGGGTGTGTCTGAGATGTCACAACTAAAAAGTTCTGAAATCAATGTGTCTCTGCCCCTTTCTCGCTGTCACTCGAGTTATTTTTGATCTAACACTAGCTTGGACGTTTTTATTGCAATTAAAATAACTTAATTACACATCACCTGTCTTTTGGCAGCTCATCTCCATATGTGACACACATGTGTATGAGGTGAGAGCAGGGAAAGGAGAGACTATTACAACTGTAAATGGTTGAGGTATGCAGCAAAAACTTCCATAGTAAGCTTAAATAAGACTACCGGTAGTTAAAATAAAAGATAAGCCACATAAATAGATAAATTACTTATTATTTCACTAAATTATTTTAGTATTATTTGTTGAGAAATGCACAAACTGCATTTATTATAAAGTAGGATATTTCTTTTAGGGCTCTCTCCCCACTAAAATAAAAAGATAATACAATATAAAAAACATATTTTATACCCACTCTTGGAATGTAGAGCAAGTACTTCATATACTTCATGGCATAATCTAACAATGACACGTATTGGAAGAATTGGCTCCTGCTCAGGTAAACCTCTCACTTTGGACTGACAGAGATCGTTCCTCTTACCATGACCAACATCTGGGATATCAGTCACAGACAGCGTGGACATCTTCTGCACAGCAGCTTGTCATTACGAAATCAACACGTACCTGCGAAATGAAAACAACAGGACATTATGCTAAAAGTTACTATCACTACAAAATCCTCTGAAGCAAAGTTTTTCCTTGGATCCTACCCGTAAATATGGGTAAGATCCCCCTTGGACTGACAAAGACAGCTTAAGGGTCTCAATGCAGGTTAAAAGCAAAAAAAAGACAGTTTAGTCTGTTCTGATGACAGACTTTAATTTCAGGAAATGTATTGTCTTCTTTAAATATATAGTCTGCACAACCCATGTAGTCAGCTGTTGTGGCTACAAAGCATTTCTAAAAAGAGAGTTTCACAGACAACATGTTAGCCACCACCTGAGACATACTCAAGTGTGGGTGACTCTGGTAGAGCTATGCCACAGAGTTACAAAACAGTCAAGTGTGAGAAACACACTTAGTTCTCTTGAAACCTCTTGGTTGGGTGTGTAATTAAGAAAATAAGGATGTGGTTTGAAGATATCGATGACAAGTGGATTATTATGCTGTTACGCAGCATAACACAGTTCTTAGAAAGAATTAAAATAGATCAAGGCTTGTAGTTCTGGCCACTTGGAGCCTGGCTATAAAGATGTGCATACAGCAAAGCCAACTGGATGTAAAAGCAGAAATGAAAGCATGTCATGTGCCACATATGGATACATTTCAGGAAACTGAATCAGCAGGAGGCTATTTGGCTGTTCTTAACCAGCCTACAAGAAACAAGCAAGTTTGGAAATGAGGGCCGAGTTATTTTTGTGACAAATAAAAACGATAATGTTCAAACTTTCTGACATCTTTGTCACACGGCATGATAGAGAACTGTATTCTGTCTGCACATCTAATGCAGTTCATTATTCAAACCTACAATTAAAAAAATTATTATAATCCTTTTTTGGAAATGTTTTTAAAGCAACTACGGTCACTCTTGGTTCACTTCAGAGGCTGTAGCTGATGACAATTTGAACTTTACTGCCTTACATTTAGGGATGCTTCTGATATTTAGTCTACCCCCCCAACACAAATGTAGTGCATAAACTAACCAATTAGTAAACAATGAATTACTCGACAACTTAAACTACTTTATTTGATGTAATATGCTCAGTGACTGGAATAAAGACTGTAAAGGTCTACTATAGCCAGAAAGTGATGAGCATAAAAGACATAGGCATCAAATTTATGGAAACTCATGGTATGCCAATTGGTGCAGGTCCTTTCTGTGGCATTGCAACCTCAAAAACTGGTTACTCTGCAAAGCACCTGCTTCATAAATGGTGATAAAGACTCGGCAACCACTCCTGCAAGATTTCATAACATAAAAAAAACCCACATACAGGTAGGTGTTCTAGTTGGTATAACTATGTAGTAACATCCGTACTTATCAGTGTAACAGTAGTACTTTTCCATACAAGTATCATAAAGCCTTTCTGTGCATTTTAAAGTTCCCCATGTTTCCAACAAGATAAAGAAAGACAGAGAAAAGAGAATGAAACTGTGAATATATGTGACTGAAATTACATAACTCTGCTGGGGTTATGCCAGTTGAAAAATTAAAGGGAAAGCCGGTAATAAAATGAAACAAAGAACACAGCTACTATGGCAGTAATGTTCCTAGTCTCACTGATAAGCTTTTACATACCCAATGAAACCAGTAAAATCTTATTGTTCCTAACAGTTAAGCTAAACGATAATGAACACAAAACTTCTGTTGGCATAAAGAGGCTTTGGTAACATTTCCATGATAGCATTTGTGATTGTTACACCATGTTGGCTAATGGCACTAAACTGAGGCTATGTATGAATAATATCAAGTTTGACTTTCAAAGCATGCTGGCAATTTCTAACATTTACTTTTTGGAACTTAACAGTTTCCTCACTGAAAATGCAGCTTTGGTTTGATGATAAAGAAAAACAAGGTCAACGACACTTTGACTCAAAGCTCTTATCAGCTAGAATTGAACTGCGAGACCGACTGTGACAGGCACAGCGGTGGAATGACCTTACCTCAGAATCTGGTGTCTTATTTATCGCCTATCCATCTTTCCCATTAGAGTCCACAACCTCAGCCTGCTGATATCTCTGCGGTGATGCTAAGGACTAGCTCGCCTGATGATCCTTAAAAGGATGCCAAAACCCCTGTGACTTGTTGGGCAGAAGTTTAATGACTTGATATCTCGAAGAGGGCAAGTACGAAAGAAGACAAGTCCCTTTCTACAATGCCCTATGGGAGACAGGAGGGAAAACACACAGAGAGACGGGGAGGAGGGAGGGAGGTGAAAGAGGGAACACCATAGGTTACTATTGGTCATTTGCACAGCTCTTAAATCCACACAGGGTTGTGGTGTTCGATTCTTTTTCTCCAAGTATTAGAGTCACCCATTTTCAATCTTTACAAGGTTCTTACTCCATTTTTCTCCAGTTCTGTCAAAACATAGCATCTACTTGTCCTCTCTGTCACCACTCTAAACCTTCCTCACAAAAATGCCACACAGCTTATTAGAAAAAAATTTTTTCTAACATATAACAGTGAATTATCACTCATCCATATATTTTCTTCCACTTATCCAATTCAGGATCATTTCATTAAGGACAAAAAAGCCTAACCTGGGGGTTTGAGGTTTGAAACGAATGATATTCAGAATATGTTGATTATGATGTATTATTCTGGTCATACAAGTCTAAGCTTAGTTGATTTACTAGTTAAAATGTACGATGATCGAGGGCATCGTGGTCTCCTGCATGAATTAACAGTCTTTTGCTGTAACAATTCCTATCTGCATGTGACCTTAAGTCATCCCTGCTCTCGTCTCGCAGATAAAGTCCAATGTCCCCTGCAACTTATCAGTCAGTCACCTTTGACCATGTTTTCACAGACTGTTGGAAATTAAATGAGAGCACCAACAAACAAACACAAAAGAAAGAAAGAATTGATGCAAATCTAAAATCGCCCATCAATAATAACTTAAATGCAGTTCTTATAATGATTTGTACCTGGTTTGGTCATCATAATCTTTTATAGTTGATGATCAATCTAGAGTCAGTATTATAAAATACAGAGAAAAAAAACAAAAAAAAAAAAAAACAGAGAAAGGACCTGTTCTCCATTTACACTCCAGCAAGTCAAACATCAGTCTGCTCTTTAATAAACAATTTGAGGCCAAATAAAATCGATGGGCGTCAAAATTAGGCTTTTATAAAAAACTTGTGAGATTATTTAGCAACTAGTATTTTTGCATGTGCCAGTCAGATAACTAAATAGTAGAAATTTAGAAAACAAATTGTTCATTTGGTCATATTTAAGTTTAAAACCCTTAATAAAAATGTCCGCGTTCATTATGGGCTTTCTGAGTCTTCAGTGATTGTGAACTGGTAAGTAATATGCAAACAAAGCTGCTGAGAAAGATTCAAATTACTGCGCGTGTCAGCAGCCAGAGTGGCGGGGAAGACTGAATGTGAGAAAACACGGCGTGAGAAGGTGCGAATCCAGTGTCCGAAGACAGCATGACTACAACTGGGAAACATCGCTTTCTCAGAGTAACAACGGATGCAACTCTCTACGGTGAAGCAGAAATGGATTACTGCACTCAGCAACATCTTGGTGTGAAAGGAAAGAGTCAGTGCTTTCAGGGATCACAGATTCCACAACCAATCAATGTTCCCAGACAAACACACGCACACAATGTGGTGGAAGGAGAATAGAAGAAGTGTATTCACTTGCAGATCCACCCAGATGTTTTCACTTCTTTAGCCTCCATACTTCTCTTCTGAGTAATCTTTGGTGGAGCCGTGTTGGGAATTAAGTCAGGTCACCGAACTAAAAGATATGATAAAGATATGATAAAGATATGATCCACCCCGCTGAGATAGCAGGTGCAACAGATGTCACCTCTGCACACAGCACTTGTCAGGAAAAACAAGTGAAACCACCTCTACGGGTGGGGCAGGTGCATCAAAGGGTTTTCACACTGAAAACAAGCACATATGAGGGAGTAAACAGCCTGCCTGGCTTGTCAAGCTAAAGTAGCTTTAGTAGTAGTACCATTAGTTTTTTGTTTTTTCGCCCTTTGCAACCATAGTAGGAGCACTTGAAAGCGCAAGTGAAAACTCTTAACACGTATGACAAGTATTGCTTTGACAGTACCGGTATACTGTGATGTGGCCGTTTTGACCGCAGATTTGCTGCTAACATTAGCTTAGTTAGTTAGTTAGTTAGTTAACTAAGCTTAATGCCACTTAAGTAGTAACAAACAAACGCACACAGCTAGCCTCAAGTTTGGCTTGTAAACATCAGCCAGCTTACATCGACATACGTTAAACGGTAAACATGCCATCAACACTGCTATTCAAGCAAAACAACCAGGTGTTTAGGTGAGATTAGCTTCTTGGTCGAGCCGCACAAGGCCAGTATCGTTAACGTTAGCCGAGAAGCCCCGCACACCAAACGAACTTCCTATAAACAAGTTTAACTTAGCTAGCTTGGCTAAGTTAACGTCTCTGGGTCAATAAAAACGTTCAGAAATGACACAGAGCTGCGTTTTTAGACTCACCGAGGACTTAAGGACTTTGGGGCTGCTTGTTAGTTGGGCTACTGCGTCCGTGTGCGATTCCTGGCAAGGGCTTTAACAACATACGCTAACATGTTAGCTCGCTAGCCAGCGTCGTTCTATCATGTGATCCAGCGGCCCCGGGGAGCTCCGGCTGCGGCTGTCGCAGCAGGAAGCAGGTTTCATCAGGCAGAGGGGGCCGGGGCCGGGGGCTTCTCTATTCCGGATTTGGTCTTGCAGGAGCGGAAAGCCGCAGCACATTTATCGGCCACAGGGCCCACTTGTTTAGAATTATAGCCTTTTAGAACACAGACTTTTTAAAATATATATACATTTAATTGAGGCCCTATTTATTTATTTACATACAGAAAAAAAAGTCGTTTAAATTATACTTAAATAATATTCAGTCTCCCCTTTTTCCTTTTTCATTTTTTTTGTGCTTTAGGAATTTATTCATGATTTCATAATCAACTAAAATGAAATGAAATTGTTGAATTTGGACCCTCTATATGACACCGATAAATTATTGTAATAATGTAAGATGCGCCTTGGTTGATGATGCTGCAAACTGTGAGAAATTTACAGGGAACCTAATAACAGAAGGACTGCAGCAAGTGTGAACGGGGAGGTTTATAACATGGTAATAAGCTCTGATATGACGTATGGTTTGGAGATGGTAGTGCTCACAAAAAGACAGGAGGCCGAGCTGAAGGTGTTCAGATTTTCACTGGGAGTGACCAGAATGGATGAGATTAGAAATGAGAGGGACAGCTCAGGTTGAGCAGTTTGGAGAGAAAGTTAGAGAGGCAAGGCTGAGATGGTTTTGATATATCAGAGGAGGTATGGTGGAAATGTTGGACAAAGGATGCTGAATATGAAGCTACCGGGCAGAATTGAAAGAAGAAACCACAATGAAGATTCATGGATTTAGTGAAAGAGGACATCAGAAAGTTGGTGTGACAGAGGAGGATAGATAGAGGGTGAGATGGAGGCAGATGACCTCTAAAGGGAGCAGCTGAAGGGTAGAGAAGAAGATGAATTTGTAGAGGGAACCTGGTGTTTGTATTGGTTGCTGCTGTAATTTATAGTCCATCTTTATACCGTATGTACCTGCTTATACATGTGTAAGACTCTGAGAAAATATGGGGTCTATTCCTGTACATTTTACAGAAATTGAATGGATCACAGACTTTATACATACTTCTATTTTCCCTTTCTTATTACACTTTCTTTTCCATAATCCAACACAAAGTCTCATGACCCTCCATTTTTCCCATAATAAATCTGTAATAGGACACAAGGCTGAACACGAGCGTGAAAGCCATGCCCGATGTTTTCTATACCAGTTTTCTATACTCATTTTATTTGTGATTGCCTATGGGCCCCACCTGCTGGGACTGTGAAGGTCATATCACACCAGTAAAATAACCCACAAGTCCCCTA
Organism: Rhamphochromis longiceps; assembly: GCF_057381845.1. NCBI lineage: Eukaryota > Metazoa > Chordata > Actinopteri > Cichliformes > Cichlidae > Rhamphochromis > Rhamphochromis longiceps. Next base: position 32,270,608 of record NC_140557.1, on the reverse strand, counting down.
GCTGAAGTGATCAAGTATTCAGCATCCATCTCAGTACACCAGGCTTTATTTCTGGTCCACTGAACTTTTAAATGAGCACCCATCTTTGGGGGATTTTTGCTTTGTAACCCTACTTAAATAGCCCTGTATTCTAGTTTCCCTTTACTGTCGCCCTTCTGTATGCACAGTGTATACAGCGTATGTAGACAGTGTTCAGAGTTACAACATGCCCAATAAAGTCACTGCGCCTGCTCAGCTCAATTCCACTGTTATACTTTGACTTATAAGTAACACTTATTTGTTCAATTTGGTAATCAAAAACACCCATATCACTCGTAAGTCATTGCAGGGCAAAGTCATTTCAATTTTTTGGTTAACATGGTAACCAACATGGCTGAGGAGGACACATAGTGGATGGGTCAGACTTTTGGAATAAGAGGTCATTCATCAGCTTGTTCCGCTAGTCTGTAAGCACGGCTGTTATTAAAAATTGCAAAACAAATGGAAATGTGTTGTTAAGGATATTCTGCACTCGCTGTCAACAGTTCTAGTGTGTGTGGTGAATTCATTGATTCACTTCTGCACCTACAGAAAATGTTTTTGATGTTTGTCCCGTTAGTCTCCTGCGTTGTGTCTGCAATCTAAGACAGATAATTTTGCACTTTTCAAGCTGTGACTATATTTTTCTGAGTGATATATGCATGTGTGTTTTCTATTTTTATTGTATTTTATTTTATTTAGAATATCAACGTAACTTGAGCCGAATGACTGCCTGTCAAAGTTTGTTTCCCATTTCATTCATATTGTGCATAAATCAATAATGTTCATGACTGTTTTCCAGTGTTTTACATGTATGTGAATATCACGAACCGCCGCCAGAGGGCAGACTCTTCCAATGGGAAACAGGAAGCTTAAGCAGAAATACAGTAGTTTGGCCGAAGAAGACGGCGAAAGGAAGTTTGTAAACTGCTGTTGTTTTATTTTTTCATTCGTATTGTCATATAGTTTAGACAAAAAGAAGAAAAAAGAGAGTCACTATGCCCGTTATATGTGCGGCAACAGGATGCAACAATAAGTTTGTCAAAGGGTCGGAAATAAGATTTTACAGGTAAGCTTTCTGTGCAGCGGAGGAGCTAAAGTTTCTCTTTAGCTTGCAACGGTATTGTTGCACAGCGTTGGTGTGTGTTTTCAGTCGCTTTAAGATGGCCTCAAGATTGAATGCAACATTAAAAGGTTTGGACATTAGCTTCAAGAAAAGCTGCCGTGATTTAACTTAGCATTAGCTCCACAGAGCTAGCTAACGTTAAACGTGAGGGTGCTGACATTATACACCGCACCACGACGCCACACAGGTACAACGTAATGGCTTTTTCTGGGCAAGTTACTTCACCGCTTTCCTGATTTTTCAAGCTTCGTTTTCTTGAAGGAAGAGTATCTACTTAAAGCTAGTTGCTTATGGTTACGGCTTATGTACATGTACACGGTGTTGATATGTTAATGCAGCCCACCAATAAACCTATTTAACAAATTCCGGTTGCACATAAGGCTTTCAGAAGTGAATAGAAGGTAAGTTGACAATAATTTGGTAGCTTGATAAAATGTTACTGTAATAAATGTAGTCACTCGTTGATGCCTCGGTCAGTATCTGCTTTTAAGCAAAGATATAGTTTACAGATTTGTAAAACATAATCTGGAATTTCCTTGCATGTAAAACAAGTCCATGTAGACCAGAGTTTTGAGGTTTTGGCCGTTCACCAAAGGAAAGTTATCTTATCATTTAATTTATTCAGTTGGCAAAAGATGAGAGGAAACTGTAGGAGGTTCTGTTAAGTAGGACTGGTACATGCTTAGGTGTAATTCATGGTCCTGCAAATGCGTCCCTCTGCGTGCACGTTTCTTGCAGTCCTCCTAGATTGTAACTGCACGTAGCTGGAAATGAACGATTGGTTGACAGGCGGGCTGGAAAGATTAGCAAAAGTACCCCCACAAAACTTGAAAGATCCAAAATATACAGCATGAAAAGCTCAGCCAGTGACTGCAGTGGAGACTTAGGGCTCATTGTTTCTAACATTCGTTTTCAGTTCAGCTCTTTGTATGTTAGAACTTCCACTCCTCTCCGTGGCTGACAGACCAACAACGGCACAAACAAGAGTTTGTTTGTGCTGTTGGGTGGCTGTAACTCAGGTGGTAGAGCAGGTTACCTACTGATCGGAAGGTTGGTGGTTCGATTCCTGGCTTCCCATAGTCTGCATGCCAAATATCCTTGGGCAAGATACTAACCCCAAATTGCTCTCCGATGCATCCATCGGAGTATGAATGTGTGTGAATGTTAGTTAAAAAAAGCACTTAGACAATTGTGCTTGTCTGGCATCCCCAGACTACCAAATTACCTTTGCTGAACCATAATTTCTTTACATCTTTGGTTAATCACCAAATATTCATTTTAAGCCAGGATGTGTTGGATTAACATTCACACTTTGAGAGCAACTCAGGGTTCAGTATCTTGCTTAGGAATACTAGGGCATGCAGACTGGAGCATCCAGGGTTTGGAGCATCTCTTCTCTTTCTTGTGTGTCAGGTTTCCTCTTAGCAAGCCTCAACTCGCCAGCAAATGGGTGCACAGCCTTGGGATGAAGAACTTCATCCCAACTGCCAACACTTGCCTCTGTTCGGAGCACTTTAGGCCAGACTGCTTCAGAGACTACAATGGCAAACAGTTTCTCCGAGAGGATGCGGTGCCCACCATATTCACCCAAGGACAGGATTCCTCAAAGGTGCGGTCTCACAACAGGATCATGCTTATTCTAAACAGGTGACTCTGCTTTCTTTGTTTGAGGTGATAACGCTGTAAATTCCACAGATTGAACTGCGTAAAAGAGGAGTAATCCTGAAGGAGACAAATGTCGCAAATCAGATGACGACACAAGCGGACAGAGACAGAGCAAAAGAAGCTGCTCTTCGCAGAGACAAAAGAGGAGGAATGAGGGTGAGTGTCTCTTTTACTATTGTGTATACTGTGGGAGGGTAATGTGTGCTCACTTTTTTACCCCTCAAGAATTATTTTTAAAAGTCTAAAATGCAAAAATAATAATAAAGTGTCATGACTGTTGCATAAATGCAACAAAGCCATGATGTTTTGATATAACATCAGAGGTATTAGAATATTAACCAGAAGCCATTGACTGGATCATTTGAAATAAAGCAGTTTCTTTGTTGTCATTAAACCACGAATCTCTTTCCCCAGTTGTCTCTGTGTGTAATATAAAGTGTATTATTTATTTTAGGCCTAATTTATCTCTGCATGAGCTATATTTCTTTGTTATTGTTATTGTTGCAGGGTGGACGAGGTGGCCGTGGAGCGAAACAGCTGTCAGACAGGTGAGAGATGCTTGCTGTACATCCACAAAAATGCATTCTAAAGCATGAAACCTTTATTGTGCTTACACCTACCACTACCACACACGTTTTGGAAATGCTTGCTGATCCAGTTTGGTGTTGCTGCTAATGCTCTTGTGTGTTTGCATGTTTGCAAGGCGAAACATCACAGCTAGGCTCACATCCTGTTTTCTTTGTTTGTTTTTTGTCATGGTTCTTCTTCCCATTGTTGTGGCTTCTCTTGGTGAATAATATTATTAAAATTGGGCTAAAAGTCAAGCCTGGACAGGGATCAGTTTTAGTTTTAAAATAAAAATGTTCCCTGTGTGGATGCAGGCATACAGTATCTCCACTGACTTTGTTGGTAGAAGCATTTGTTTGTGCTTAACACTAAGTTCTTTTTGTCATGAATCCTTTTTTTACTGTCTTGCACTTAGTTTGCTAATTAGATGTGAACATAAATTATGCCTGCGTGGATAACATTCTCCTTTTCTGGCTTAAGTGATTGTGCCCTTATGCAGACTGTTGGAGAAGAAACACATTAACAAAAAAAACCCCAACAAAAACTTAAATTAAGACCATCTGCTGGTGACATTCCTCAGATTTCCGTTCTCATTTGCCAGAGTGTGTATTGATGAGCCACTACAGTGACCATCAGAACGATGAAAAAATATTGCCATAAACAGTTTATTTTGCGACAGCACAAAACAAACGATAGCGTAAAATGAAACGATAGACGTTTTTATATCGTCATCTGATATATATCGTTATATCGAACAGCCCTATTTTTAAGTATTATTAACATTGTCAGACATAAGCATTAAATTGGGTTCATAAAGAGGTGGTTTACATTCAGTTATGACCTTCTTACGTGACAGTTTCAGAATGAAATTTAAAAAAAATGATCAAAACTATCAGAAGAGAAAAGCTTTAAAGAAAACCAGATGCAACTGTTCTATAAGACATTGTCTGTTTGAATCACGCAGGCAGAATGTTGGAGCCAAAAACAAAGTGTACGACAACAAAGGGCGACTGCTCTCCAATGGCAAGGACTTGTGTGACTGTTTGGATGTGGACTGCATGGGCTGCTTCTACCCGTGCCCTGAATGTGGATCTCGCAGGTGTGGCATTGAGTGCCGCTGTGACAGGAAGTGGCTTTACGAGCAGATGGAAGTGGAAGGTGGCGAAATCATCCGGAACAAGTTCGCCATTTAGTTTTCAGATATGCTTTTCTTTCTCTCTGATTTCATATCCAAATCAGGCTGATGGACCATTCAAGACTATGATGCACTCTTTAAGAAATAATCCACAATATTTATCAAGTTTTACAAACCTAACAGGAGAAGAAAACTCTTTTTTTTTTTTCTCTCTTCTTTAAATAAAGATTTTTTTTCTCAATATTTAATGTCTGTGCTGTTGATATAGTGTAGCATGTTATTTTTAAAAAGGACTTTTCTGTAGTATTATCAGCAGTTTGGTTTGTAAATGGGGAAAACATATGGAGTGTAATGTATACATTGTATAGTTTGTATAGATGATTGGAGCATGAAGTCAGTAACATATTCATCAGGGAATGGGATGGTGACATAGTATCATCCAAACACTAACAGGGTTTTAAAGTTAATCATAAAGTTAAGGTGACCAATTTATTATATATTAAAACACTGCCTAAATAATAATAATAATAAAAAAAAAAAAAGGGAACACCCAGTCATCGCCCAGGGCGTCTTGTCTTAATACCTGTCGGGCACACAACATTTCATTTAAACATTTCACTGTCACCAAAGCAGGGGAAATGAAAACTGGTTTATGATTCTTAAGTGGACGAATCGATGTCCCTGAATTTTAATTGACTTTGAGTTATACTGTTCCCTATAATTGTTCCCTTAATTCTTTTTTTTAATTTAGTGGTGTGGATTTATTTTATTTGTGCGGGATGAGTACAGAAAAACATTAAAAATGTCAGCCTCTGGAAGTGTGCAGTGTAGAGGATTACATAGTGACCTAACAAATAAATGGTCGCTGGTTCAATTCCAGAACACAACTCTCCTTTTGGGTTGTGTCAGGGAGGGCTACTGGTATTAAAAACTGCTGAACTACCCTTATCACAAGAGGTCTGCTGAATGTAGCTCTGTGGGTGTGTATATATACGATCACATTGCAGCAACTTAATGCATTATTAAAGACTGCAAAAATGACCTGCTGAGGTTCAACGCAGTGCTTATGCAATACAATACTACAAATTTGGGTATAAATCCAATATCAAGTGAATACACAGCCAGTATTGCTGATACAGATACTGATATTTTTAACCTATAAAAGCAGCGTATGTAGGGGAGAGCAGCGGGTCGTGATTAATGAGATGAATCATTATGTCCCACAATATTTAGTTAAAATGAAAGAATACACATTTCAGCTTTTCGTGTATTTTGAAACTGTTTTTTGGAGACCTGGAATGTAAATGTGCCTGTCTCTAAGTCACTGTCTGTTGTTTAAATGTGCTATAGGTAGGCTACAAATAAAATAGATGTGACAGTCAACACAAAAAGGTTCAGCCATTTTTCATAGCATATGTCTGAGGTATATTTAAATAAAACATTTCCAACACAATTCAGTGGGCTTCATACTCGACAGTATCACTTCTATCATCCTTTCATCGTTTTGATACCAGACTGCTTTATGTTTGACAAGCTGTTAAGACATTTATCGACAGAAACATGAAAATAGATGAAAAGCATTAATAACAAAGTAAATAAAGCCAGTGACCTGTTTTAAAATCACAGAATAGTGTGATGACAAATGAAATTCATGAGCGGAGCTCCTCATCCCCGTGAGTTAGACTGACAGATAATTTCTCAGAGGTTTGAATGTCAGGACTTTGCTCTCATTGTATATCTGATCCGCGCTCATTCAAAGGCGGCGCTGAAATGGGAACTAATCCTTCCTACATGTATTCCCACCTTTTTGACACAGAGTCTTAATTATTTATATTACAGAGAGCACTTTGGCATTAGCTTAAAGGCTGTTTAACGACAAATCGTTCGTTTTTAAGTACACGTTTTATCAGTTATCCAGCTAGTAAATGATTACCCTTGAAAATGTGATTCATGCTAAGTTCCACAATGATCTTTTTGCCTGATTATCACAGACTGGACACACTTCAGCAGCAGTCTTTTCACTCCCTTCTTCGTACTGACCTAAGGCCATAGACAACAGCATGACACAGCAGTTCATCGTGCCGGCTGGCAAGAGAATTGCAGAACTCCTCAGACAGTAATGTCTCATTTGTACACATCCCGCTGTCCTTGAGCTCAGCTGTAGGTCAAGAGTCATGCAGCCCAGGGTAGCTTCGCCTCCATACCCTCTTCTTATTACCACAGATTGAGCAATGGCAGCAAAGGCTGAAAACTATGAACTTTAAAGAACTGCAACGGTGGATATTTTACTTTTTAAAGGGCATGCTAATAAAATGCAAGTCCTTTTTTTTACTGTACATATTTTTTGGAGAGGAGGGTGCAGTCATCTCACTGCAGGCTGTGTTATGAAATGGAGGCATGCTGCCCTTCTTTATTTACCAGCACCACTGTCTTTATTTATAATGCTGTTAAAGGTGTACGTGTGAATGAATCTTATTAATATTTATAAAAACATGAGAATAGACAGTTGATGCAAACATCGTTCATCACAGCCCGTGAAGCTTTGTTGTCTGATTTAAATTCAAGTTGAACTATTTTCCCCATGCAGTACAGTTTGTTATGCAGCGACTCAGAACACTGAGGACGCTCCAGATACAGGTATGGGTCTTCAAAGGACACCTGTATGCTCTCTCGTCATCGCTGCCGGTGTCGTTATGTTTGATGTTGGAATCGATATCAGAGCACTTTGTTAAAGAAGCAGTTTCCTTTTCATTTAGAACAAGTTTCCTGTTTAATGAGCTCTTGAGAATGAATATTTTCCGCTCGTAATATATGCTGTCAAGTCATGTTTTGCTGTTGTTGTTTTTGCCTTACAGCAGTGTGGATCTAGTGATGGCAATGTCTGTTGGCTGGTTCATTACATGGATTCAGACTTGAATCTTGTCAAGTGTGTGGTAGATTGGCACAGTATTTGTTAGAAACACAAACACACCCATGTATGCACTGCAGTTGTAATCAGTAATCCCGACCCCCTTTCATCTGGTGCTGTGATCAGTTCCAACCACTTCAACTCAATTTAGTTGTACTTATATAACACCAAATTACAACAACAGTCGCCTCAAGGTGCTTTATTTTATAAGGTAATGATGCTACAATGGTACAGAGAAATTTCTACAGTCAGATTACCTCTATGAGCAAGCACTTGGCAACAGTGGGAAGGAAAAACACAATTTTAACAGGAAAAAACCTTCAGCAGAACCAGGCTCAGGGAGGTGCGGCAATCTGCTGCACGTGGTTGGGGGGGAGGGGAGGTAGACAGCACCAAAGATGCTCTTTTAGAGAGCCAGGTTTAATTATAACTAATGATTAAATCCAGATTGGTGAAGAAGAAACACTCTATTGCAATCTAACTCATTAGTCAGGTCACTTTACTTTTAATATTAATTAAAAGTGATTACAATTTTACACACTACAGCCAGGTTAGCACTGTCAAAATGAGCATTTTTCAAAAGGTCTTTTAGTACTAGTGCAAGTACCACTAGCCTGGCTAAGTTTTATCTGTCACATCAGCGCTCTTAGCAGATTAAATCATATCAGTTCAACTCAAGCTGGATGCTACACAAAAACCTGACACAATTACTGGAAAGCACAATAAAACAGTTTACTGGAGAAACTTCCTAAAGTACTCTAAAGTCCAGAAAATAGAGTAATCTGCAGAGTCCGACCTCAGCGTCTTTAACAGCTGTTAGCATTAACACACACAAACATAAACTTCTAAAAATGGTTTGCCCTGTTTTCTTACAAAATTCTTCATCCAAATAAATAAATAAATTCATCATAGCCCGAGACGTAGCCATCCACTACATCACTGCGTCCATTTCCTCCCTCGAGCAAAGAAAGCCATATGACACCTCATCCGTAAACTTGATAAAATGTCTATTGCAATATTGGCTGCGGCGGTCATCAGTGAGGACGGAGCACAAACCTCCAGGGGGCTACTGGATAAAAACAAGCCACCGTTAAAGGACACCGGTGACCAGAACGGACGGAAATCTGTCAGCAGATATGCAGCCTGCAGTGTTCACAGCGAACTGGAGATGTGAGCCAAGTGAGTTGGAGGCTGGAAGTAAATCCATGAACATTGCTGTGAGACGACCAAAGGTCTGTTGGGACGTTGACAGAGAAAATGGAGTAACGGGGCTGTCACATCTTTCGCTCCTGTAAACTAACAGCTTCTTTTATTTTTCAGTAGAAAGAAAATTCATTGACAATTAATCCATGCTTTGAGCTCAGTAGCATTCTAAGATTTTCAAATAATGTTTCTAGCTACTTGTATTACCAGCTGATGACAGAATTACATACAAAGGGAAGCATAACTAAAATTAAGCTTCCAGCTTAAAACTTAAGAGCATGCACCTATGTCAAACACCCAAATGATCTCTTTTGGCTCTGTTCAATGCAGAGGCGTGGCATGTCTACCCTGAGCACCTTCCAAGTGATCGAGATCCTCATTATAGCTTTTAGGCAGCACGCAGGCATCTTTCAGTAGAAGCTCATTTATGCAGTTTGTATCTAGGATCTAATTCTTTGTTTAATACCCCACACCTCTGTCCATTAGCGAAGTTAGAAATTGCTGTTGATATCCGTAGAGGTCAAACCAACATGTCTTTTGCAGGAATTGTCTTATTAATCCCCCCACCCTCAACCAGTTATGGCACATGGCTGCCCCTCCCTGAGGTTTCTTCCTGCTAAAAGGGAGTTTTTCCTTCCCACTGTCATTGAAGTGTTTGCTCATTGGGGGTCGTCTGATTGTTGGGGTTTCTCTGTATTATTGTAGGGTCTTTACCTTACAATAATAAGCATCTTGAGGCGATTTTATATAAATAGAATAGAATTGAACTGAATTAAGCAAAACATCAAACAGTAGCTTTAACCTTTTGAAGTGGAGAAATGTTGTTTTCCTATATTTGCCCAATGCTTTCTCCTAATTGGAAGGCATCTATTTATTTAATCATAAGTTCAGAAGCCAGATAAGATGAGCTGTCCAGCCAGCTCTTCCGGTTCTCCTCTCAGTTGGCATGCCTCTGAGACCTCCAAGTTTGCCTGAATCATCTCAGCTGACACCTTTCAGTGCAAAGAAGCCTCTTCAAGGATGAGACCAGCTACTTTATGGAGTGAACTATAAGTGACTTCGTTCTTTTGGTCTAGATCTAGATGCAAAGGTGAAATGTAACTTAGACCTGATCTTGGGTCCACTGTCCTTTCGGTTGTTAACATGCAACATGTTTGGTTATCAAGCTAAGAACCATGGCTTCAAACCTGGTCCAGGTGGTTTCATACTCAGGTAGAGACCGCACCAGTTTGTGGTGAAGGTCATGGTCAGATGAAATGAAGACTCTTGTCCATCCACTGAAAACATAGTGGACTGTGCTGAGGATGTGGATATAGCTCTTGCATTGTATGGTTTGTTTAAAAATCCTCCTTCAGGCTGCTTGTATGGGAACAGAAAAGGTCCGTTTGTTGTGATGTGGTCAGCACTAAAAAGGCTGCCGCCTCACACCTGTGGGCCATGCTCCATCTCTCTACATGCCAGCGTGGACTCTACTGCCTGCAGCTTAGGTCAGTTTTGCCTGTAGGCTTGATTATTACTCCATCTTAGCTCCTCTTAGTCTCTGACTCAAAACAACAAACTGAAAATTTGTTGGTCCAAACAAGATCCTGAACTTCAGCAAGCTGCTGTTGTACAAGTGCAACAATACTTTATGTAATCATTGCCCATGGATTTCTGTTCTGACCTCTTTTGCTATCATTGATTTTCTCGCTTGTGAAGGCACTTTAGCTTTGACTTTTGAGCTACAAGCCGTGGAAATATTGATATCCACTGAATACAAGTTTCTTGAGCAGCACACTTTTAGAATCACTCACAAACTTTATGGCAAGCGTCTTTTCATCACCCACTCCACAGCACCCACAGTTGTGATATACATTAAATAAAAATTGAATTAAAATGTGCAGTATTATCATGCAATTGTAACACAACTTACCTACATCTTTTTCTCCCTAACAAGACCGACAAATGCTTTACTTCCTTTCAGGATTCCAGTGGAATCCCTCACACGGATGGGATCCATCCATCCATCCATCCATCCATCTGTTCTCTTCTGCTTTTCCTTGTCAGGGTCACAGGGGTGCGGGCTGGAGCCTATCCCAGCTACCATAGGGCAGGAGGTGGGGTACACCCTGGAGAAGTTGCCAGCTGGATGCAGGGCTAACACAGAGAGACAGACAACAGTTTGCACCACATTCACACCTATGGGCAGTTTGGAATCACCAACTGACCTAACCCTTTGGACCTTTGGGAGGAAGCCGGAGTACCCATGGTTATTAAAGTTAACAAGTAAAATTAAAAACTAAAACTATACTGGACGTCTACAAGACTGAGTGCACTGCTTTCAATGCATCACACTGCTCTGCATCGCTTCCTGCTGTTTCAACCCCTCCATCACCTCAACATCCATCAGTAAGACTCCAGGGAGATATCTACTTATCACTGCCCAAATCACAACAGCAGTCGCCCCAGGGCACTTTATACTGTGGAATAAAGACCCCACAATAATACAGAGAAAACCCCAACAATCAAATGACTCCCTATGAGTGAGCACTTGGTGACAGTGGGAAGGAAAAACTCCCTTTTGAAGGGAGGAAACCTTCAGCAGAACCAGGCTCAAGGAAGTGCAGGCATCTGACTGGATAGGGGTGATGGGAGGGACAAACATGAGTTATGTGACTGAATTGTGGCCTTTTGTTATGCTGTAGCTACCTAAGATGTGCCATACCTCAAAAATATTAAACATAGATATATCTCTGTGTTGAGAGACCCATTCCTGGGCACTGGAGGAAGATTTTCACAGACTGAAAGGCTAACTTTCACACATGCTGATGTGTAATGAACAAAATCTCATTAGGAACCTGATCCAGACTGGAGATTCAGAGTGTCAGGATAACTTGTCCTTTGTTGCTTTGAATGTAACAACTTTTAATTTAATCTATCTCTTCTGAACCTTGAGACCTAATTAAAGGAATACTTTACATTTATGGAGTACCCAATTAATTAGAAATATCGTGTTAGATACGGTTGGAACAAATTATTGATAGACTGATAGAGCAATGCATTAAACAACAAATGATCTCAGCAGTTAAGCTTACCATAATCACTACTTGATCAATCCTCACTGTGGTAGTTATCAAAAGAATAGGGGCAAAGTGGAAAAAAAATCACAGAGAGGAAATGGTGGGCAGGAAATGACACATTATTAGAAAATAATAATATTGTTAATGCACACGCACACACACACAGTGACACCACAACCTGCAGTGACGCAGATAAGACATAGCAGTGCCTCAGCAGGTAGAGTGGGTCGTCTTCTAGGGCTAACAGAAAGGTCGGTGGTTTGGTCACTGCAGTCTCCTCCAGTCCAGACGCTGATGATACTGAACCTTAAAATGTAAGAGCGTGAATGTATGTGTGTGCATGATCATTTACTTAACAGATGTATGTAAGGCCTGTAGTAGAAAAGCATTTTGATTTCTCAGTCAGAGTAGAATAATGCAACATAAGTGCTGGTCTATTTACTTAATTCCTGATCTTTGCCTTAGTGGCATTTTTTTTTTATTGGTCTTGTCAGTGTCGCAGATTGTCATGATCCATTATACGTGATTGTCTCACAAAACACTGAGACTGCAGAATCACTGTATCATGATCACATCATTTTTTGTGCAAAAAGCATCACTATAGTGTTGCGTTGCCTCTTATTGCATTCCAGCCCCTGAAAAGGAAAAAAAATATACACTTTAGTTCAACAATTAAACCGTGTTTTGTTGTTTTTTTTCACCAACAAACCCACATGCTAAAGCTGTTAATGAATGAGTTGCTGTCCACAATGCAGGATGATAAAGCCGGTGTGTTGCCAGGTAACAGCACTGTAGGTAGTTAACAGCTTGTCATATTAATGAGTGAGTTGTTGCTAGCAGCAGCCTCAGGTTTGTCTCTGGCCTTATAATAAGATTTTATGCTAACAGTCTGTAGAGTCAGAAGATGCACCTGCATTGGGCTAAAAATAAGTCTGTTCCAAACTTTATCGTAACAGACTTTTTCAGACTTCAGGGCGCGAAGGGCTCATTTATTCTTCTTCTCATTTCTCTGCAAAGGTGTCCATTAATTTTGCCTTTTTCTTTTGTCCCAAATTTTGAAAAGTCCTTAGTTTGGATCAGAGGAGAAAAAACAAAGCTTGCAGGTGCATACTCTGTTTTATATTCATTTTTTAATCTATATATGTTTTGAGGCCTCCTCACACCCAAGCATACAATATTAGATCTGTATCTTTAGCTGGCTTATAGTTTCCACCACTTTAACAGCTCTGAGGAGGTTTTCTGCTCACTAGGCTGTGTTGAGTTGAGTAGAGAGACACCAATTTGCAGGCACTTTGCAGGGGGAGGGGGGGGGGGGGGGGGGGAGTTCAATATGCTGCAAACTCTATATTTTCATTTCCACCTGTCAAAAGAGGAGAAGTGTTCTGTTTTCTTTGCAAGATTATATCCTGTTCTCAGCAGGGAAACCTGACTCGCAGGATTATTGACTTTCAGGGGTCAGTCACCCCGCTCAAAACAAAAAGGGAAACTGTTGGGTGGTTGCTTTTCTAGCTGACTCTACAGGTCTGCTGCATCTACACAGTTTCTTCTGCTGTGACTTATGACACTATAAGACTGAAGCGCGCCACTAATAATGCAAGCGGTCTAATAACGACTATTGATACCTGTGTTCTGGTGTGACCACAATTACCTACACGTATAAAGAGAATAACTTTTAAGGGAGGGGTTGCATTTATAAAAAATTGTAATAAAACAGATTGAAACAGAAAGGCTTGTATCACTGGTTTATTTCAGAGGGAAGAGGTGCAAAGAAGATAACTGTTAAGCGCAGGATGAATACTGGGGTTCTTTAAAAGGGCTAACAGCTGGGTATGTATCCAGACAAGGTCCCGCAGTCTGTGTTTGCATTGCATGCAGTGCACTCACACTTCCTGGCCACAGGGTAGATGAAACCCCGTGGACATTGCTCTGTGTATTTCACCTCGTAGGACCACTCTCCGTTGCAGGTTTTCTGTTTGGGCCCGTCGTCAGTATGAACATAGTTGGGATCCTACCAGCAGAGCAGAGGGATCAGACACATGGATATAAACACAGTCAGTTCCATTTCTTTAAAGGGATTTCATTCCAACTTCATGAATCTGACAGCTTTTGACTTTTGCTGCCACTATTTAAGATTATTTAGCTTGTGAGACATTTAAAAACTCAAAAGTACAAGATTTTAATCGGCTTTGCAAACATTTTAATAAATAAACTAATACCGGACTACAACCCTTTCAAAAGGGTCACTTGTGGTATCTTTTGATGTTAGAGGTCAATTTTAAATTTTCATTTTCTATATACTTGTACAAAGTTTGTATAATTTTGATGGTCATTGAATGTGTGCTTTAACCCTAAAGCTTGTATTATGTAATGATCTCTCATTATAGTATTTTTCTTTCTTTTCTGTTTTTATGGAGCAGTAGTATGTAGAGAGGGAAAACAGGTGGAGGGCCAGGGAATGACACAAGAGATGGCTTGGTGAGGATCAAATGTGTGCCCCTGCAGTAGCCTTTAAGAGGTCTGCTATAAAGTTGTAAATGTGATTTATCTTTAAAGAAAACTTATAGCAATACATAATCTTACTGAACACTATAAAATTTTCAGATTGCAACTATTATTGTCACCCCCAGCCACTCAGACTGGATGACTGCGAGGCTGGTTCTCGGTTCTGGAGGTTCCTTGTTGTTAAAAGGGAGTTTTTCCTTCCCACTGTCACCTAGCGCTTGCTCATGGGAGGTTATGTGATTGGGCTTTTCTCCGTAGTGCCTTCACCTTACAATAAAACACATTTAAGTGACAGCTGTGGTGATTTGTATAAATCAAATCGAAATGAATGATTTCCTCAGGAGCACTGAGCTCAGCTTAACACATCACGTCTAAGCAGAATAAACGCACATGTCTCACCGGGAAAAACAGTGCACAAGTAGCACAAGTTAGAGGAGAGCGAGTCACTCTTCACCTTTTGGAAACACTGTCCTTCACAAATGGTGGTGTCGACGAACTCGGTGGTGCCGCAGGTGTCCACAGGGAGGCTGATGTTCTTTGGGCGACAGCCGGAGCTGCAGTCTTGCTCCGCCCCCGCCAGCGCCAGCACTGCTGCCATGACAACCAGCTGCATCCTCTGCCGGATGCACTACACGCTGCTGCCACAAGAGGGGATCGGGTATCAAATGAGGCGCTTTGAGACAATGTCAGAAGTTTAGTGTTGATTAAAACGCGGCTGTGTCATTATACATGATTATATTATGGAGATGTGGATTAATGGCGTTATTTCCTCTACAGAAGAGTAATGTATACACTCAAATGTGCTGGTGTGCATTTACAGGAGTGGTGGCTGATTTAGTGTGCTGTAAAACAAAATGTATTCTGAAATGAAAAGCGGGAAATAATAGTCGAGATTATTTTTTATTTTATTTTTCAGAGTTGGATCTTATTTAACTGCACATTTTTATTCATCTTGTAGACTAGATCCTAAAAGAGTGGTTCACTTAAATTAAAGCATCCAGCCATGTAAATATAGTCATAGCTTCTGTCTTTTCAGATTAAAAGACATCCATCTCTGAAATGTCTGTCTTCATCTCAAGGTAAAACGATAAATATTGTAAAACACGATTAAAACATGCATTCTTAATGGTATTAAAAAGATTACATTTCCAAAGCTCAGCACATTACTCAAGAACAATAGCATGTCTTTCTGCAGAGGAGCATTCCTGACTGCAAACAGATGACCTTTAATCTAATAAAATACAGATAAAGCATGATTAGCTCAAGGCTCAGTGAGTTTTTCCACATCTCACACTGATATGTCATTTAAAGTATGCGGAAAAAGGGAAAGAAATATAAAATATATTTTGAAAAGCTTCCAAAGTTTCCAAAGCTAATAATAAATTTCCACTTTGAAAAACGTTTTTTAAATGCTAAGGCAATTATGGTTCGAGAAAGCTCAGAAGCAGTGCTTTAAATTAAATTATCAAATTAAATTTGGAAAATTTGACCTAAAACTACTATAGATACAAATGAATAACTGCAATAAAAATAAAAATAAAAAAACAAAGGAAAATTGTGGTTTAGCATGAAAACGATGAAAAGATGACAACCTATATCTTTTATTAAAGCCAGATAGAAAATGAATTCTATTATTAAACAGCCTAACAAAGATGATAAACGGATGATGCACAGAATTTAATAAACCTCTTCTAATTAACCCCTTTCATGCACACGGCTGTTTCTTCAAACTAAACCCTTAAATGACATCATTTAAACTCTTTGATATGTAATATCACAAATTTTTTTTTCTGTTAAACCTCTTTCTAGAGGAAGAACTCAATCTGCCACGTCCCCACAACTATGCTATAACCTCATTCTGTCTTTAACAGCAGATCCGTGACAACGTCTTCAGCAGCTTTCTTGTCATCTACATGAACAGGAAACATACCTGTAGAGCTCTGCTGATGCTTTGAACCTCTGCTGAGAGTCCTGTCCCTTCGTTCGCTCTCTAAACACCTGTAACAGCTTTCAACCTGCAGCTGTCTTTATTGCTTAAATAGCACCGCTCACAAATCTGTTTAATCCTATCAGCCTTGGCCAGGGCGATAGTTTTCCTACCTGTTTATACATAACAAGCAAATCCTCGTGTCTTTCCTTAAACACTGCAGGGACGTCCCATGGCTCGAGGCCTTTCCTCCTACAAACGAGGAGGAGTGGGGCGGTATCTTCAGAAATCTTGTTTAGGTTATGTGAGTGAAAGGCGCAGATGGACACCAGAATTATAAAAATAAAACTGCCCCCACAGTGAGATGGCAAACATAGATATGAGATGCACTAATTAATTTGTGTGCTCCATCTCCATTACTCCATTGTGTCATTTCTTCTTTTTCCACTGTGTCAACAGCGCTGGCACATATTGTTGTATTTATAGATTTATTAGACCACCTGCCATGAAAACAAGAAAACACAAACAATTTAGAGATCTGTCAAAAACTTCATGAATTCATGTTTTTATACCCAAATTTGAGGCGGCACGCCGGACTTCTCTGAGGAGTCAGGAATTAATCGAGCGTTACATTCAACCAGGAAAACTATATTTTCTGTTTACGAGTGTAAATAAATAACTGATTTGACATCTTAATCCAAAAATAAAATAATCTTGTTTATTTATTTATTTTATTAAACAGTAAATTTGAAAATTCTTGGGGAAAAAAATTAGCATTAAAAATATAAAGTGCTTGAGCACACGGGTGGATTAACCATTACAGAAACTTACAGAAACCAGTACTTACCAGCAATGTTAACTTAGGGCAGCATACGCTTTACACTCGATGATGGTCTCTTAAATTTATTAAGCACTGTGTGTACAGGCCAGCTATTATCCAATATGTAACATACAAGTAAAAGTAAGTAAAGTATTTTTCTTGTCATGATCTGAACAACGATATGTCACTGTCTGTGAATACAGGAAGTCTAATCAGCAAAAAATATTTGCTCTAAATGAATTGCTATTTTAGGACTGTTCCTGTTCCTTCACATCATTTTATCTCAATGAGGTAAAATTTCATTTTCTCTTGGACCCAGTGATAGAAGGCACATTAAAGAAACAGCACTTCCACAATGAGCTGATTTCTTTCAGGTAAAAAGGTTTATTGTCTGTCTGGTGTAGCAGACATTCTGACTCACAGCAGACACTCATTAGTGTATTAAAGAAGGCTGCATTATCTCAGGGGAAAGCCATTGCTGTTGGTAAGTGTCCTGTATGTGTTAGCTCAAGGCAGATACTTAAAAAAGTAAACTCCTAAAAACAAATGAATTTGTTTCGTTGATTTGCATAAAAACATGGAGGAGGACTATATTGTGGTGCTCAGTGCCTAGAATTACTGTTAATGTGAGATGTTTTATTATAAAAGGATAATTTGAATGCATATGGCATAGCTGAGCAACTGCTACAGAAACACTCTTGCATCCCTCGCCTCTGGGATCATCTTCATCCAGATGTACATCTTCAGAGCCCTGTGTTGTCCTTGGTTACATTATGCTTGTTAAAATTTAAAAGATTTGATTTTTTGGTTGTTTTTTTGTGCATTATTAGGATCCACATTAGCATCAGTGTTAGTTACTCTTGATGATGTCCTCCATTCATACGTACGCATAGAATCAACATTCACAAACACATGAACATAAGTAAAAAAAGCAAATCTTTACAGATATTATTTTGATTCATAAATAAATCTTATTTCCTCTATAATGTCATCTCATCCATTTTCTTAAATGCTTCTATACTATTCAAGGTTTCAGGGGTAACTGGAGCCTATCTCAGCTTAATAAATCTTGAAACTGCTCCTACTTTAAATGAATCTTATAATTTTATGTTGACCATTTCGTGACAGCATTCTATATAGTACATTATACATTTATTCCAAGTCACGTTTATAATATATTCCTTATTAAAATAGAATATTCTGACTGATGTTTAGCGGTTCGCCAGTCCAGGTTACATTGCATTGCAGCGTGCAACATGCAGTTTTATTCTGTACTACTTGTGCACCTATGTGAAAAATAGTTTCCACGGGACTACCTACAGTAAGCACACAACGTCAGCAGCTTGTAGATCCACATTCAAGTAATCTTAAGTGATCATTTTCTGTATGACTTTATCTGTCTTTCACATTGTTAGGAAGGAATTTTGGCCAACTGTTCTTTACAGCACTGCTTCAGTTCATTGATATTTGTGGGCATTCGTTTAAGCTCAGCTCTATCCAGTCTCATCTGTCCAAAGGATATTGTTTCTGAACTCTTTAGTTTGTTCAGATGCAGCTTTGCAAACCAAACTGTGCTGCCACGCCCTTATCAGAGAGAAGAGGTGTTCCCCTGGTAACCATTTCAAACAAGCCATACTTGTTCAGTCTTTTTCTAAATGTGCGGCCATGACCTTTAACAGTTAACATGCTAACTGAGACCTGTAGAGTCTGATATGTAGCTCATAGGTTTTAGCATTTTCTCTGAGCATTGTACTTTCTGACCAGGGGGTGAATTTTCTTGGATATTATGTTAACACATCTGTAAATCCGATCAGTAAAGAGCAAAAACTTCACTGCTCACCTATGTATTACAATAAAGTTTAACTTTGAGGCATGTATGAAAAAAAGTGGATTTCAATGGAGAAGTAGGCAGGAAGTCAGCTTGCTAGTTTCTTTCTAAAGATGATATGCCATACACCATGATCTGACCCAGGGAGGAAGTGTGGTTTCACATAAATATAGACAGATAACTAGACAGCAGTGATGTCTGTGAGGTTAGTGAAGTTGGGGTAGCTTGCATAAAATGGCGTGCTACCTGGTGGCTAGCTGCAGAGCTGTGGTTGGGATAATATAAACATGTGTCCTTTTTTTAATGTGAGGTTCCCTGATGGGAAGAGCCAGATGCAATCCTTTTGCAGGAATGTGATTGAAATAGAATATCTGAGAGGATCCATTCACATTCACACAAGGTTAGTTATTAACATGCCGCTGTGTGTTTGGATGACTCGCTATGAAAGATTCCTGATCCTAAGCCTCATTTACCGATTTAAATCTTAGAGTGACTCTTCCCTGAAGCATTCAAAAATTTGCGATTTGGCACCGTGAGCCCGTGGGCTGTAGGTACATCGTAAGGTTTTAAAAACTGAGTTTAAAACCGAGCTGCAAATTTTATTTTAATAATAAAAAGCCATAGAGGCAGATTATGACCACTGATTGTTTTAGGGGTTGTTTATATTAAATAAAATATTTAAAAAATGTTGTTAAAAACAACATTCTTAATAAACGTAGCAGGATCTATGACTTAGAAGCAGTATTGTAATGTAATCACCTAACAAGTGGATCCAACTCTTTGAGTAAGTATAAGTATTTTTGCACTCGGGTACAGCTTTAGATTTTATAGAGCACATACAGATTCCAAGATTCTGTGAATCTTCGAGAAATTCAGTGTTCTGCTGCTGCACTCGGTAAAAGTTAGCACTGCACCACAATCTGGACAAGCTGCAGTGACAGTAGAATTTAACTACCTGGGCAGCAGCCATCATAATTCACCCAACTGCTGCTCCGTCTGCCCTTGCAGCCACTAGGGAATCAGGTTTCCCGGGCATCCTGCTAAAGTGCCGTACCTGCTTAATAAGGCTGCAAGGACTTTTATTGAGTCAACCCCATCCTCTGCGGTGCTACTTCTTTTTAGGAAATTTTGGCAGAAATGCATCATGTTTTTTGTGCATTTTGCCCTGAATGAACACTAGGCAGATTTGATTAATCTTATATTTAGAGCAAAACGGATCATTAGTCATTTTCTGAGAAAAAAATGGTATAACAGATGGTAGTTCCTCTTAAAAAAAAGCACATCTGCTCTGAAAATTGATTAATTAATTGCGGTGCTGAAATTATATCATCCATTCATGCATTCTGTCGATATGCTGGCTATCTGGATAGAGAAGGTAAGACTTTGAAATTCATGTCTGCATCACAGTCTGAAAATCAGCCCATATGCTCTGCAGCAAGCTAAAAGAAAACACCAGCAAAAAATTGCTGAAATTAGCAGGATGTTTCCAAGAGAAAACACCTTCCCACAGCCATGAGAAGAAGTCCTGCCCTGTCACATCAGGGTCCACTGGGAATCAATTGGGCAATGATGAACTGTTCCCGGGCCCGTGATGATATTCTGCTTCATAACTCGAAGCACTGCTATATAAAATGGGCTCCTTTGGGTGTAAAAGCTCATAGCTCTAGATGAAGCCACATATAAAACAGCTCCAAGTCATACATCTTGCTGACATCACAGATTTCATCCATGGGTCATTGGTTTTAAGCTTAGGAACAGAGTCCCATTGCTTTCTCTCTTTTCTTTTTATCAGTGCAGCATAAACACTGCCATAACCGCATCAACACCCTGCACAAACATGCTCAGTCACACCTCGCCCCTGTCCTCTGCTGCTCCGTCTGCTAATGCATGAAACACAAGCAGACTTCTTTAAACTCGTTTTGTCGCATGCAAACCCCCCTAAAAAAAACAACAACAACAAAAAAGACTCAGCAGTGCCCTGAACGCACTGCATCACCCCACACTCACGCTCTCTTCCGCCTTCCACCTGGTCTAAACAAACGCCTCCACAGCACTGCCAAGGACAAGACTTTTGTTTGGTGACTGCGCTGGATATTTCTGCGTGCAGGTCGAGTGTGGAAGTAGGTGGTAGGTGTGCTTATGTGTATCGACCGCTGATGATTCTTTGCTGACTTCTGTTGTCTACCTTTTCTCCTTTACATTTTAATATTCAGTCTCATTTCATTATTTGACTTATTTTAAGCAAATGTAAATGTGTTCTTTTATTGGTTATAAAGTCCTTAAAAACAGCTAAAGATGTAAAATACTGCTCAACAAAAAATTAAAGGAACACTCGGAAAGCAAATCAGATACAAATGGGGAAAAAATCATGCTGATATCCCTGCTGTGATGGACTGAGTAATGTGTTAAGAAGAAAAGAATGGCACACGATTTGATGGAAATTACAATCATCCAGCTATAGTGGGCTGAATTCAAAGACACCCACAAAGTCAATATTAAAAATGATGCAGCAGGTTAATCCAGTTTGCCAAAATATTACAACTCAGAATGGTGCTTTATTTTATTTATTTTATCAACTTTCCTTCTGACGATGCTATCTGTGTTGAGAGCTCAGTGGATCTGCGCTGGACAGTGCAGATCCACTGAGCGCAGCGCAAGCTAGCAAGACAGAAGCTAAGCTCCTTGCAACATGGCAAATTGAACCTCCCCCACCCTCATTCAGATCTGGCGTTTGGAACTATTTTGGTCTTCATGTGAAGTATGACCCTGAAGGTAAGCGCGTCATGGACAAAAGTAAAACAGTATGTCGGATGTGCCACGCAATGCTCAATTACATTGGTGGGAACTAGTGCGTTAGCGCAGTTTGCTCGTTAACGTGTTGACACCGTCCAGCCCCATGCACGGGGCGATCCGTGGTAGCTCGTTAACGGAGATTGGCCGTGTTGTGGCGTTAAAGTCATTTCAGATTAACGCTGACAGCACTAGTGGGAACACAACGAATATGACTGCACATTTACGCCGACATCATCCTAGTGCAAAGACAAGTGGAAGCAGACAAAAACAACAAGCACGCATGCTACAAACTTTACCCGAGTCATTTAGACAGCCGTTAGCACATGATTCTCCTTAGGGGGACATGATATGTTTAATATGCTGCTGAGAATATAGCTCAGAAGAAGCGTATAGTATAGCTTTTATTTTGGAAAGAGCCATTTCTCTGTAATAAACTCTCTTTTCCAAAGATGAGTGATTCCTCGATCATCCATCCATCCATCCATCCATCTTCATCTGCTTTATCCGAGGCCGGGCCGCAGGGGCAGCAGCCTAAGCAAAGAGGCCCAGACCTCCCTCTCCCCAGCCACCTCCTCCAGCTTATCCGGGGGAATACCAAGGCGTTCCCAGGCCAGCCGAGAGATATAATCTCTCCAGCGTGTCCTGGGTCTGCCCCGGGGCCTCCTCCCGGTGGGACATGCCTGGAACACCTCACCCAGGAGGCGCCCAGGGGGCATCCTTGTCAGATGCCCGAACCACCTCAGCTGGCTCCTTTCGATGTGGAGCAGCAGCGGCTCTACTCTGAGCCCCTCCCGGATGGCCGAACTTCTCACCCTATCTCTAAGGGAGAGGCCAGCCACCCTTCGGAGGAAGCTCATTTCTGCCGCTTGTATCCGCGATCTCGTTCTTTCGGTCACTACCCACAGCTCGTGGCCATAGGTGAGGGTAGGGACGTAGATCGACCGGTAAATTGAGAACTTCGCTTTTACACTCAGCTCCCTCTTCACCATGACGGACCGGTGCAGCGTCCGCATTACTGCAGCTGCAGCCCCAATCCGTCTGTCGATCTCCGGCTCCCTTCTCCCATCACTCGCGAACAAGACCCCGAGATACTTGAACTCCTCCACTTGGGGCAGGAACTCATCCCCGACCCGGAGTGGGCACTCCACCCTAAGACTCTTATGAAAAGGACACCGAGGGAACAGTTTACCCTGCCCGGGATAGGGTTACCGGGGCCCCGCCCTGGAGCCAGACCCGGGGAGGGTGCCCGAGGGCGAGCGTCTGGTGGCCGGGCCTTAGCCCATGGGGCCCGGCCGGGCACAGCCCGAAGAGGAGACATGGGCCCATCCTCCCGCAGGCCCACCACCCGCAGGAGGCGCCATAGGGGTCGGGCGCATTGTGTGTCGGGTGGCGGCCAGGAGCGGAGGCCCTGGCGGACTGACCCCCGGCTGCCAAGACTGGCAATAGGGATTTCTCGATCAGATAGATTTATTTTTTTATTACTTTGTTGTTTCAGCAACAATAAATTTAAAAACTGTACTTTTGAGTTAATATATATTTATAATTTTAATAAATGACAAATTAAAAAAGCATGAACATTTTTTGTATCGAAAAAATATTGAACCGTGACACCAAAGTGTCGAACCGAACCGAACCGTGAATTTTGTGTATCGTTGCACCCCTAATAGATAGATAGATTGTCAATTAAGCAGATATAAGGCCTGGAGTTGATTCGAGGTGTGGTGCTTGCATTTGGAAGATCTTGCTGTGAGCAGACAACATGCGGTGAAAGGAGCTCTCCATGCAGGTGAAACAAGCCATCCTTAAACTGCAAAAACTGGAAAAATCCATCAGAGAAATTGCTGCAATATTAGGAGTGACAAAATCTACAGGTAAACTGGTGAACTCAGCAATGCAAAAAGACCTGGACGTCCACGGAAGACAACAGTGGTGGATGATCGCAGCGTCATTTCCCCCTTCACAACAGACAACACTCTCCGGGAGGTAGACGCATCAATATCCAAGTGTACCATAAAGAGAAGACTGCATGAAAGTAAAGAGGGTTCACTGCAAGGTGCAAACTAGTCATAACCCTCAAGAATAGAAAGGCTAGACTAGACTATGCTAAAAAAAGCCGACACAGTTCTAGAAAAAACATTCTTTGAACAGATGAAACCAAGATCAACCTCTACCAGAATGATGGCAAGAAAAAAGTATGATGACGGTGTGAAACTGCCCAACACATACCACATCATCTGTAAAACACAGTGGAGGCAGTGTGATGACTTGGGCGTGCATGGTTGGCTGTGGCACTGGGACACTAGTGTTTGTTGATGATATGACACAGGACCAAAGCAGCCGAATTAATTCTGAGGTGTTCAGAGACAGTGTCCGCGCAAATCCAGCTAAATGCAGTCAAGTTTATTAGGCGGCATTTAATATTATAGATGGACAATGACCGCAAACATACAGCCAAAGCAACCCAGCTGTTTATTAAAACAAAGAAGTGGAATATTCTTTATTCTGATCTGATCTTAACCCAACTGAGCATGAATTTCACTTGTTGAAGACTAAACTTTCGACAGAAAGGGTCACGGCTAAGGGGATGAGCTGTGTGGAGAAAATAAATGAGGATCCAAGCACAGGCACTCACTGAGATGTGAAGGTGGTTTATTGTAAAATAAAGCACAAGGTGAAAAATGGCAAAACGGAACAAAAACTAATCATAGTGGGTCAAACTAAACTACTAAATAGCAAACATGAACACGAACATGTAGGAGGATGAACGGTGGCGTAAGAAGGTGGACGGCAGGGAAAAACACACGGAGATTCGCAGTAGATTCACAGACAAACCAGCAACTAGTACACACAGAAGAACACAAGGAGATTACACACAGGTGGGGAACACAGCTGGAAGTAATTGACAAGACGAGGCAGAGGAAGCAAAACTGAATACACTCACATGAGACACGGACCTTCACAATAAAACAGGAAACAAGAAACAATTCACAAGGACGCTGACTTGACGCTGAACTAAACCTGCACTAAACACAAGACACAAAACCTAGGAACTAAACCCTTAAGCAGAATAAACTGAAGCAGACTAAATAATAATAATAATAATCATCAAAGCCCAACAAGAGATCAAGAATATAACCCATCCATCCATCCGCTTCCGCTTATCCTTTTCAGGGTCGTGGGGGCGCTGGAGCCTATCCCAGCTGTCATAGGGCGAGAGGCGGGGTACACCCTGGACAGGTCGCCAGTCTGTCATAGGGCCAACACATACGGACAGACAACCATTCACACCTAGTGGCAATTTGGAAGAATATAACCCAAAATACAAAATCAAACTAAAGCACAAGCAACTCAAAATGCTGGGTCAAAATGACCCAGAACCATGACAGAAAGGACCACAAACAAACAACAACTAAAAACCCTGCAGAAAAGGGGCTGGCCGAGTATTAAAATAGAGGAAACCCCAGCATCTGGTGATGTCCATGAGTTCAAGGCTTCAGGCTGTCATTACCAGCAAACCAACTATTACAAATGAACCTTTTATTTTCAGTTCTTTGATTTGTCCAATTATTTTTGAGCCCCTGACATCAAAAGATTGTCTTAAAAATTGCTGCATTTTTCTGCAACGTTTTTGTTCAAGCCACTGAATTAAAGCTGAAAGTCTGCACATCAACTGCATCTGAGTTGTTTCATTTAAAATTCACTGCGTTAATGAACCAAAACCCAAAGAACCAAAATTAGAAAAAAAGTTGTCTGTCCAAATATTTACGGACCTAACTGTATGTTAAACCTCTTAAATTAAAGCTGAAAATCTGGGCTTGAATAATGTGTTGTTTGTTTGATTTAAAGCGCACAGTGCTGGTGTACAGAAGCAAAATTACAAAATATGCATCACTGTCCAAAAACATACCGAGATATCTATGATACAGCGCTGAGTTTTATTACATACGGACAAGCTGTAAAGGTTATCATTGCTTCCTGTACTGCATTTTAAAGTTAAGTAAGTAAAGTTGTAATTCTGCATGATGGCTTTGAAAAAAACAGAAACAAATATTGATTGTGTCTCATGCATAGAGAGTTTGACATTTCCCTCGTCTTTTTATGAATTTGGAGTGCTGGATGTTTTTCAGCGGGTATGCTTTGTGAGAGGCAGAAGGGTTTTTGATGAGCTCTGGCACTGGTTCAAAGTGCAACTAAACTTGTGTTTAATAAGGCACCTTGCATCCCCACTCTATCACCTCTTATTATTACTGACCTCTGGTGCTGACTGAGGTGGATACTCGGTGAATAAGAGCAGGGGTTGAGGGGAGCATGATGTCTCCGTGTGCGGTGGGTGGAAAGAGCTTACATGTGGTACAGACTAGAAAAGACCTCCACTTAAGTCTTAGTTAAGTATCTGAGAAGTACAGAGAAGGAGAGAAGACTGTGAAGATGAGGCTCTTTAGAGAAGCAGTGAGTGAGATTTGCACTGTCAGCAGCATTGATTACTTCACAAGCACAAGCATACACATTGGGTTTTACATTTCGTTTCATATTCTCTGGTATCAAAATGTAGCACAATGGCCGTATGAAAGAGTTAAGAAGGAGACTGCACAAGCAACCAAAAATATCCCAACAGGAATATTAGAAGTAGAGATTTGGTAAATACCTTAGAGGATTATTAGGATTCCTCAGAGGAATATTGTATCTGGAATAACAGGCTGTCCGTGTCCTAATTAGTGCTTTTGTTTCAGATGTATACTTTGAATCAAATGGACTGAACTCAATGGGCTATAGCTACTGATTGCTTTGTAGCCCAGCAGTAGGCCTGCAGCAGTACCTGCAGAAAAACTAATTATGTGTGCAATCAAACCTGGGAGGTTTCAAAGGTGCAGTGAGTAAGACCTGAGTGCAAAATGATCCACATAAATCTGCGGCAGCAATAGGGTGAATAATCGATAACACTGACTCAACAGTTACCTCACCAGGTGCTGTGATGTCTGGTATTTAAAGTTACGGCAGTTGTTATCCCAAAAGACGTGTCTATGGACACCTTTGACCCGTTAACAGACGGCTGACAGCACAAACAAGCTGAAAGTATTGCCAAGCAATGATGAAATTACAGAATATGATATGTTTGTGAACTGCATTTGTCCTCTACTTGTTTTGGTCAGTTGCATCCTTGAGCACACTAATCATCACATTGCCTATTGTGTGTTTCATGCACCAAATCTGTCTTCTTTTGCTTGGAGTATCATCATTTTCACAAAGTCTTACAGCCGTATGCAAATAAGAGCTAATGTGGCCACATTAATGAAAAATCCTTGTGGTATTCATTATACCCACTTGTCTGTGGTTTTCAGTACTCATTACTCAAAAAAGTAATGCATTCCTAATCGCCTAGTCAATAGTAATGCATTGTTTGACTAATTAATACCCTAACACAGTAATTTGTTAGCCTGCTTGTTGTATTGCACTCTCCATTCTTTCTCCTGCAGGCTAGTTTCGGCTGAGAAGATGACCTCTAATTACACAGTATATGAATTGTTGTGCAGTCGCTTTAAAGAATATATAACAAATTAGACAAGAAAGGTCCTGAAATATTTTGTCTTTCTGTCTTTCTTGGCAGGGTTACTGTTTACACTGTTGACACTATGTCAACACTGCTAGTGCTAGTTTCAATCAGGTTTGTGTCTGGACTTTGAGCAGCTCATTGCATCACCTTGTTTTTTTTATTTTTCAGCCATTCTGTTGCAGATTTGCTGTTGAGATTGGGATCATTGTCCTGCTTTGGGCTGATATTGGTCAAGCTTTGGCTGTCGGATGGCTTCACATTAGACTCTAGAATGCTTTAACAAACAAAGTTCATAGTTGACTAGGTGACCAAATCTACTGTTGTGAACTTTAACGTTTAATAATGCACAAATTTAAATGATTCAGACCAACAAAGAGCCAAAACCTGCTGTTTGTACAGAGGTGCTCACACTTGCTCATGACTGGTTAATCCAGTGCATTTGATGAGCAGCATATTGCTACTATTGACCACCTTAATTCCTATGGAAGCATTAAGGGTGTGTGTAGTTTTTCACTGGACTGCATAGACTCCTGTGAATGCGTTCTCATGACTGTATATTGACCAGACTCTGGTGATTAATGAGATACATCCCAGTTACATGCAAACAATTTTATCCCTTGAACTATGTTTTAAATTTTTTTTTATCACTTATGACAAGCCTTACTGATGTAAACAAACTTTGAAAAAGCAATAAGAAAGTGTTTTCTGCGTAAACTTCAAAGACTCCAGCTCTATAAATCAATTTAAGAGTGAGCATGTTTGAAATTTTCTTTCTTTTAGTTTAGAAGTTAGCACTTGTTTGGCTGCACATGTAGATTTGATTCATGTCTTACTTGATGTTTCTGTACACTGCAGTGTTTTATACTGCCCAGGATTAATTACAACTATGGCAGACAAGAACATTGGATTATGTCACGCTGTTGAAGCTCAGTAACAAAATAACTTATTGAGACCAAGAAAAAAGTTGACCCCAAGTTGCTTTCTGATGCATCTGTTCGAAGGTGAAGGGAAGTCATGCTCGGTGCTGTCAGGAGATGAGGTAGAGGAGGGACAGACATTATGGTTTTTAAGTTGCAGGACTTGATTTCCCTACAACAAACTGCAGTAACGGATCATCTGGTACTCTAGAGTTACATGTGAATTATCTACTCATCTACACAGGCCTTCCACGATCTCGGCAGAATGAGGCCAACAGAGCACATGGTTTTTTTTTTAATGACATCTTTATGGCCACATAGGAAGGTTGACTGAAAGGTTTTGTTTGGGTTTTTTTTGGCAGATATTATGTTTCTGTTGCTAAAAATCAAATTGTTTTCTAAATTTGAGAGTGTTAACTGGGTTGAAATTGGCTCTTTTTTTTTTAGCATGGAATATGAAACAGGTCAATGTGGCCATAAACGCCAAGACAGGTGGTTCCCTGTTTACATCAAACAGAAAATAGGCACTACCAAAACATCAGAGCCACGCCAGCCAGAGAAAGGTGGAGCATTAACATCAAAAACATTCTTCTGCATATCCATGTTGATGGCATGACTCAGATAACATAGGATGGAAATGTACTTCCCTAGTTATAGTGAATTCAATAAGTCAAGACAGATTCATCAAAAGTAGGCAGTCCATCAAAGCGACAAATGATATATTAATACATAAATTATTTTGAAAACAACAATTTGTTGTAATGTGTTTCTTTCAACCACAGTGGTTAAAAATCTCAGTATCAAAACAATTTCTTGTTTGGGCCTCAGGAGGAAGAAAAACATCAAGATCATTTCTTACTTTGAACGACTGCCTAATCTTAGCCTCCTAAGACCCAAACTCTTCCACTGCATGCATTTTTAACTTCTCTTAGATATTTGGGCATATTGGGGCCCGATAAATGTATAAACAAAGAAAAAAATGGTTTTTTTTACCTTATTTTTGTTTTAATGAAAAATCAGAGCCACATATGAGGATATTCGTTTAAAATTTTGATAGAACAGTAGCAGTATAATGTCCTCGTAAGTGGATATCAGGCCGTTGAAAAACAAAATTTAGTGTTTTGGTCTAAATCACCCAAAATGTGATGTCCACATATGTGGACGCCAGGTCCTAGGGGGTTAAAGAATCTGTCTTGACTTATTTAACTGGCTATAAATGGGACCCAGTATATCTGAGTCCTGAAGGTATCATGCCATGAATGAACACCTATTTACTGTTCAAAGTAGGGTTCAAACTGGATTCTCAATGGCATGTCCTCCACTGAGCGTTCACCTTCCTGCTCTGTCTGGTCCTCCTCCACCTCATCACCGGACAGCACAAAGTCTGACTCCCCTTCTACAATTCTGAGTAAAGTCCTTTCTGCCTCAATCTTTCCTTTGCTTCTTGAAGTGTGGATATAGGTTGAAAACAGGAATGAGTAAGTCCTCCTGTCCACTACACAGAACACTGTCTGTGTAATGGACAGTATTCACAGTTCTTTGCATTTTCCACAGTTTGTCATGTTACAGCCTTATTCCCAAATTCATTTCTCACCTCAAAACTCTACATGCGATACCCCATAATGACCAAATGAAAAAAAGTTTGCTTGAAATTCTTGCAAATTTAGTAAAATAATTATATGAGCAAGGGCCATCATTTTGAAAAGAAAGCCCATGTGGAAACTTGAAACCCTGAGATGTCTCCTTGACAGTACAGTAAGACTCAAATAGATTGCATGAATTGTGCTCGTGGAGGTCTCAGACTCGTGTCCCCCCAACAGAGGACAAGAATGAATCGCTGGGTCATAGGAGGTTAATGAACACTTTGCATTCTGTTTCGAGTGCTCTCCTAATCAAATATCAGAGGGAGGGCAGGCACAGCGAACATGAATTATTGGTTTTTGTGGCCTCTGTGAACATTTTTTTTGTTGTTGCATGAGCTAACCTTTTTTCCTGTGATAATATTAACAAAAACAATGTTAAACGATTGTTAGGTGAAGTGAAATTGTATGAAAAGTATTTCCAGTGCTTTAAATTCACACTTTTTAAAGTTACAATATATGGACGTATGTAAATAAGTGATGTATGCATTTTCTGATTTAATATGAGAAAATAAACAACAACAACAGCAAAAACACCGATTAATTTTTTTAGGAAAGTGGTTGGTGACTGCAAAATGCATAGTTAAAATATTATGTTAATGCATTACTTTTTTTAATGGTGGGGAGACACAAACACACCGGTTGCTACCCAGCAGTGACAATGAAGGGCAGATGAAGCTCGGGTGAGAGACTGCAGCACGGTGCGCAGTGACCGGCTGCAGCCACTGGGGGAGGACCGAGCACCGCCTGCACGAGCTGCGGTACACGAGCGACTTTCTCACTGAGACTCTCCATCATCACACAGAGACACACACACACACACACACACAATGGGAGGGATCCAGGAGTATAGGTAGGGATACGGCGGCAGACAGACAGATGTGCGATGCTCAGACTTAAACCATGAAGCCATTCCCCCTCGCCCGTGCGAAGGTAAACTTTTACCCACCCTCGTATCTTGTCTTCGTGTGGAGCTGTCATTGATGCCAACTCGCTACGCGCACACCTGCTACTTCCTCCTCTTCTTCTCATTCTTTTTTTCTCCTCTGGAGGGGGTAACATTATTGCTCTCGGCATACCAGAAGCGATGCAGCAGAAACGGAGGCTGAAGTGGCGATAGATCCTGTTGAATTGAGACAAGACGTCGAGACGCAGCCAAAAAAAGTGTCCTCTCCAGAGTGCGTCAGAGCACGGATGTGTGTACTGGATGTGGATATGGTCGCTGCGTGGATACAGCGAGGGATTTTGCGGCGTTACCCTCCAAAATCATAACGGGGATTTGAGCGAGAGTGAACAACTGCATCCTCACCTAGCCTCCTTCCCCTGCTTCCTCCATCAGATTGGTTTGTGAAGAGGGGGGGCGGGGGAGGGGGGGGGGGGACTGAGGCGATGTCGTTTTGGCCCCCTTTCAGATGTAAGTATGGATGTTAGAATAAAGGGAGGATACTTTAATGCGTAAATTGTATTGTAACCATAAATGTCTTCCATATTCCTTTGTGTTCACTCCATAGTAATAATGATGGTGATGATAATAACAATGATGTATTTTGATTGTGTATTCGATAAAACAACACACATCGATATGAAGGTTTTGGTTTTATTTGCCTAAACCAACTGCTGTTTCCTCCTCTCTTCTTGTTCTCGCAGCTCCTGAGAGCGTCAGATGAATAAAGTCATTCAAATTCACCGGAGCTGTATAAAATAACGGAGATCTCTCTTCCTCTCTCTCTCTTTTTTAAACTCGTCCTAAAATGGCAACCATGAGTGACCAGGGAGGATCAAAAGACGCATTCGGGCGCAAGCCCGCCTCGCGGAGAAATTAACCACCTGATGGGCACCGGAGGAACCGAGGAGAGACTGTTTAGGTGTCGCTTGTTGACTTGGTGATTTACAATGCTGAGCAAATAAGGGGCGCTGCAAGTTTGACCGAGCGTCTGCGTAACAGGCTATGCCACCGGCCTTTACATCTGATCTTTTTCCTTCTTTCTTCTTCTTCTTCTTTTTTTTTTGGATATGGTAATGATGTCATGAAATACCGGAGGAGGGGGGGCTGTACCTAAACTGGAAGAGATGGCAATCAGTATCATGTAAGTAGGATACATGGGATTCGCTCAGCATGGACCCATCTGAGGTGTGTTTGCTATTCTGACTTTCTCGCATTCACGACTGATTGGTCGAGAGGCTTCATGCCTCATTTTGTCTCCCTGCGCGCGCTGAGCTGCAACTTTTGTCCTCTGGTCTGCGTCCACATCACAGCGCGCGAGCGCTTACTGTAAGCGTCCGCGGACCGAAGCGCTCACTGACTTAAAATGGAGTTTGCCATGGTGGGCGCGGACGGTGGGTGCAACAGCCACCTGCCTTACGGATATGCCCAGGCTCGCGCGCGGGAGAGGGAGCGCGAGAGGGAGCGCCAGGCTGCCCACACCAGAGCGGCGGCCGCAGCGGCTGCTGCCGAAGGTGGAACGTGCACGGAGGGAGGTGGAGGAGGAG
This sequence comes from Rhamphochromis longiceps, assembly GCF_057381845.1. NCBI lineage: Eukaryota > Metazoa > Chordata > Actinopteri > Cichliformes > Cichlidae > Rhamphochromis > Rhamphochromis longiceps. The sequence goes on along the minus strand of NC_140557.1, from coordinate 32,238,459 downwards.
GTAGCTGCGGTGGCGTCGGAGGGTCCACCTCCAACACCTCCTCGAGCGCTCATCTCCTTAACAACCGCCAGCATCAGTCTCGCGCCGCCTCCTCCGCGAACGCCAACATCAGCAGCGGCGGTACCGCCTCGCGCCCCTCCCCCTCCTCCTTCACCTCCACCACCACCACCTCCACCTCCTCCTCGCAGCAGAACCAGCAGGAGCCCGAGCAGCAGCAGAGATTTGTCCGAGAGCGGAAAAAGCAGCGCAGCGTCGGACGCTGGAGACGGAACCGGGGCACTCTCGGTGGGGACCTGCGCCACTCCGAGCTGGCTCTGCTCGGATCCGAGGAGGACATCATGATAGAGGAGGAAGAGGCCGAAGGAGCCGAGGAAGAGGAGGAGGAGGGGGGCGGGGGCGACCGGGGGAGCAAAAGGTCGAGTTTTTTGTGCAACATGGATGATGATGAGGAGACCGTGTCGATCACCGACAGGCGGCCCCAGTCCGGATACGAAAACGTTTACAGCGAGTGCGGCTGCTGCGAGAGAGTTGTCATCAACGTGTCGGGTCTGAAGTTTGAAACTCAGCTCAAGACGCTCACTCAGTTCCCGGACACGCTCCTGGGAGATCCGGACAAGAGGATCAGGTACTTCGACCCGCTGAGGAACGAATACTTCTTCGACCGGAACCGACCGAGTTTTGACGCCATTCTTTACTACTACCAGTCAGGCGGGCGCTTAAAAAGACCAGTCAACGTCCCATTTGACATATTTTCCGAGGAGGTCAAGTTTTATGAACTCGGGGAGGAGGCGATACTAAAGTTTCGGGAGGATGAGGGCTTCGTCAAAGAGGAGGAGAAACCTCTGCCGGAGGATGAGTTCAAGCGCCAGATTTGGCTGCTCTTTGAGTATCCGGAGAGCTCGAGCCCTGCCAGGGGGATCGCGGTCGTGTCCGTCCTTGTTATTGTCATTTCTATTGTGATTTTCTGCCTGGAGACGCTGCCGGAGTTCAGGGATGACAAAGAGTATCTACAGCCACGAAACAACTCCTCTCAAGCCGATCACGGATTTACTCCTTTTAACGACCCTTTTTTCGTCGTGGAAACGGTCTGCATCATCTGGTTCTCGTTTGAGATTATAGTTCGCTTCTTTGCCAGTCCGAGCAAAACTCTCTTCTTTAAAAACATTATGAACTCCATAGACATTGTTTCCATTTTGCCTTATTTCATTACTCTCGGCACGGACCTGGCGCAGCATCAGGGCAACGGACAGCACGCGATGAGTTTCGCCATCCTGAGAATAATCCGCCTTGTCAGGGTGTTTCGCATCTTCAAGCTGTCCAGGCACTCTAAGGGGCTGCAGATCCTGGGTCACACCCTGCGTGCCAGCATGAGGGAGCTGGCCCTCCTCATTTTCTTCCTGGTCATAGGTGTCATCCTGTTCTCCAGCGCGGTGTACTTCGCCGAGGCGGACGAACCCACCTCGCAGTTTACGAGCATCCCGGACGCGTTTTGGTGGGCTGTAGTGACCATGACCACAGTGGGTTACGGAGACATGAAGCCCATCACTGTGGGTGGGAAGATAGTGGGCTCCCTCTGCGCGATCGCGGGCGTGTTAACCATTGCGCTCCCGGTCCCGGTCATAGTGTCCAACTTCAACTACTTTTATCACAGGGAGACCGATAACGAGGACCAGTCGCCGGTGGTGGAGAGCATGCCCCCGGGCTGCCCGTACTTCCCTGACTTTCTAAGAAAATTCAAAGGCTCGCCCTCTGGCTCCTCGCTCGGTGACAAAGCGGAGTATATGGAAATGGAGGAGGGGGTGACGGAGTCGCTTTGCGGGCTGGACAAGAGCCCCAGTAAAGGAAACGGCACAGACATAAGCAGAAAAAACAGTACTAACTCAAAATCCATTCAGACTGACGTGTGATTACAATTAGAGTTTATTATTATTAATTATTTTTCCTGAAGAAGAAGAACACGCCCTATAAAGATAATTTTGAGCATCATTTCTGCCCAACAGCAGGTGACCCCCTCCCGCCCTCACATCCCCAACACAAGTTTGAAACACGCCTCAGACACACACACACACACACACGCACACACACACGCACATTCATGCCACTGATTGGCAGGTTGTGATGCTTCTCTCTCTTTCTCCTGTTTTTAACCATCGCGCACTTCTCTAACAGCAGCCTTTCCCCCAAACCATCTTCACCACACACCAGTCTATTTGTTCATCTAAGCTGTGCGGGCTTCCAAATCTGACATCAAATTGAAATTCTAGTAAAGACAGGCTATGCATTCGCACTTTATGAGTTTCATCTGTCAATAACAGATATAGGGATGATCGTTTTTGCTGTTATGCAATAAAGTTCAAAATCTGTTTGCACTAATGTAGATTTTTTTTTTTTTTTGCGCTGGGTTTTGACAGATTTGTATTCAGAGACAGAAGCTGTAGGCCATGAAAGTGGCGCGTATTTAGTAATCCTCTGACCACTTCGCTAAAGAATGTTTGAACAACTTCCTCACAGAGAGCAGACTAAGGATATTAATAATCCCCTTTATATGCTGCCAGTAAAACTAAAGAAAAAAGAAAAAATTGGAAACGAAAATACGGATAAGTCTTTTGTAACTGTTCCAGTATTTAACATTAAAGAAAAGCTAACTGATAAGACAGCATTTAGTAAACCAGGGCTACAGTTATTTCTATGACACCTACACAACTATGTTTTTCCACAACAGGCCAAAAGAAAAAAAAAGCCTTCTATTGCTGACCCACTGCGAGAGCTAAGCACAGGAATCACCAGTTTATAAAATGGCTGGAGAAATGACTCGCCCCAGGTTTTGTATGGACATGCTTGTTGGAAACTCGGCGACAGCAGTTTCCCCCAGTTTCATTTAAACCACCTCAAAATGACAATATCCCTTTACAAGGAGGCAGATGGAAAGTTAAAGCAAAAATGACTCATCGTGGAAACTCATTGGAAGGGAGCTTGCGAGCAATTTTCTCTCCTGTCTGCTGGACTTCGTGCACAATTCCTTCCCCCCCCCCCACCCCGCCTCACCCCCCAAGAGGACTGCGATTATCTGCGAGCTCGGAGGATCGTCATGATGTGGATGTCTTCCAAGGTATGTGGCCCACAGCTTGTGTGTGAAAATTATTATTTGTTTTAAAAAAACAACCTTGTAATGATCAAAACAGCGCCAGTCACATGTTTTTAATGGAAAATATATGCCACTAAACAAGGTCCCATCTCGAGAAAAACACTTTCATTCCGAGCACGACACCCTCACTTTTATTTTCAAACACTCCCGTGTTACTTTGACAACAGAACCACGCGTGAATGCGCGTGCGTAAAGCCCTGTAGACGCTGGAGGAATGTGGCGCACATTTTTCCAGTCTTCATGTGGCCAGTTGATGTTTCTGCTGTACAACATTTAAGCTGTGTTCAAGTGTCATATGCAAAACCAATAACTGCAAAACTAATAAGGTGACATAAGTCAGATTGCTGTGATTTTGTGCCAAATATTTGGAAAGATCTAACACCAGGAATTGTGTTTCTGCAAAACTAAATTCTAAGTATGATGGCAAAGTGCTGCAGAATTTACTCCCTGCTTTGCTGCACATCAAAAGATCATTTTACTTGTTTACTTGTTCTGTTTTGTTATATACTGAACTGCTGCTTTTATAATTCCAAATGCTTTAGTTAAAGATTTTTAAATCGCAGTTTTCGCTTTTCAGATGAGGAAAAAAACAAGAAACAAGTTCCTCACTTGAATGTGCGGGTGCTTGTGTGTGTGCGTGCTTGTGTGTGTGTGTCTGGCACTAGATGGATGTTTTTACAACCATCTGCTGAAGGAGGAAAGTTTCTCTGAGTGCTTACACTAAATCTTAGTTTAGGACATGGATGCACAAGCAGGACTGTGTGACATCAAATAGTCTGAGAGCCAGTCAAAGTTAAATATGCCATTTACACAAGTGGGATGTGGAAACTAAAAGCTTCCAATGCACAAGAAATAAGTCAAACTTAGAGAAGTAAGAGGCATCCTGTGCCAAGCAGTTGAACTTTTCAAATAAGCAATCAAAGCAGAGTACTACAAGTTTTAAAGCACATCTTTGTGTTTAAAATTTGAAGTGATTTAACGCATATTTATACATTAGGCACATTAGGCCTTTATTTCCAATAGAGAAGTAGTGCAGTAAGAACAACAAACAAAAAAACTGTTTAAACTCTAAAAACTGTGTTGCATGCTGGGAAAAGTCAAGAAAACAAAAGTTGATTGTCTCAAGACTTTTCAGTCTTCTGAATACTTACAGAATGCATCAAAAGGTGCTATGACATCAACGCTCAGTTCCCATCTTAAGTCAAATCTAAATGCGTCTGTATTCATAAAATCGAACCAGACACCTCGCCACTCACTGTCATTGCTTCTCAGCGTTTCTCTGCACGCTAACACTGCATCAGCATGTGATAATTTATCTCACGGAGCGCTTTCTATCCTCAGAGGAACTCTTCACGCGAGATATTCTCAACACCTGCACCCACAGCATCACAGCACACTCTTGGCACAGGGCCATCGCCTCTTGATACCTCACACTTTGCACTTACATAATGTGGCTTATGGCAAGAGGCAAAATCCAAAACATTTTTTATGCAAATTGTGTGGGTCAGGCATATTTTAAGGCTTGTAGCTGCTGAGTTGACTGCAACAGCGTGTGTCATCCTGAGCCATGGAAGCTCAGCGACTCGTACTGTTCATAGAGTGCTTTTGCCACGTACTGGGGGAGTCTTTGTAGTGCAGATTTAAACCATATGGCTGGGCCATGTGACCAAGTGAGAGTTATTTATGGTTGTTTTTCAAAAGGTATTGCTTTATTTACCACTTTTTATTGTACCAAAGAACATAAAAGGGAGGAGCACATAATGTCAGATTTGGTTATGTAAGAACAGGAAGTACAGATGAGGTGAGGTTATCAACTCAAAGTTTTCCATTTTTGGCAATCAGAGACTAGTTTGAGTAATCTCATCTGCATCAGATTTTTCCAGTGTCAAGATTTTGTTATTGCTTCTGTTATACAGGGGTGAGTTTTGCTTTTCTTATCCATTATATGAATAGATGGATTTTAAAGTTAATTATTTGACTGAATCCAACAGCTTTACTGATGATAGAACTAATAATAGCCCAACACGTGTAAGAGGTGCTAATACAGCCATACTACTATACCACTGCCTGTTGCTTGTTGATAAATGTTGTCTACATTGCTCCTGTGTACTACACTGTACAAACAACAGTGAACCGCAGCGTTTCAGTCTAGTGGTCACATTTTTGCTATACAGAGCCAAAGCCGGGCAAACGCACATGGCTGCCAAGTAGGATCTCTGAATCTTGCTCACTTTTTGAAGTTCATTACAAATGTGCTTGTTGATGTGCAGCTCTAAAACACAAAGGATGAGGTGGTTTATGCAACCTTAATGTTGCATAACCTAATGTAATAGTTTGGACTCAAACGATTACTTTATTGGAGATTATGTATCTGAATTTCAGGAGCAGGACCACGCCTCCAATCACGCTCCTTCCACCTGCCATCTATATGGGTTCCCCTAGTTCTGCAATCTGTTCATTCTCGTGTAGGTGCCCCACCCTCCCTCCCTCCTTCTTCTCCATTCTTCAACTTCTTCACTCCTATTTAGTACATGAGGATCTGCCAGGCTGCCAAACCGCAGCTCAATTCATGTCAAAGTTCTGTCTATGGCTTTCACGGTCATTACACCATCTCGTGAGCATTAGTGGTTGTCTGTCTCTCTGTGATAGTATGGTGACCTGTCCAGTGTGCTTCTTAAACCTTTCTGCTCACACATACAGGAGAACTGAGCGAGGGCTATATTCCTATTTAGAAATAGTCTGGTTTTTAAGATGGAATTCTCTTATATGTTTTATGCGTTAGAAAATTATTGTTTTTTTGGTGCTGCTAGAGCTGACGTGGTTAAGCTAGCAACCCACGTACCAAATGAGCTGCAGGGGCCGGGGTTCGAGTCTTCTCCGATCGTTTCCTGCGTGTCATTGCCCCTGCTTTCTCCGCTCTTCCTTGTCTACTGCCCCTCCTCTCCATCCACAAATGTTTGCACCCAATAGTTTTCAGAAACAATGAAAACATTGCAAATGCATTTAGGTATGGTGTGTGGCCTTTCTTCTGTGGGAAATCTAACCCAGTGGTTAGCTCGTCCATGAGGTCTGTGTAGGTTTTCAGTCATCCAGCCCATGGTTAAGAATAATCGATTGGTACTCAGTCTTTTGTTTTTTTTTTGGAATAGCTGTCACACGGGTTTCTGTTTTAAATGATCTGTTGATTTTAGCTCCTCACACCTTTGAGTCCATTGTCTACATTTTATGTGAGAGTTGACTCCTCTGTGCTGAAACAACCTGCTCTGCATAACAGAAGCCAAATTGTGCTGACAACCATAGGTCAAAGTCACGGCTGACCCCTGTGACAAATGGCTCATTTAGCTGTTTGGAAAATGACTTCTACCTGCAGCCAAGACATCCATCCATCTTCTACATCAGCTTATACCCACTCAGGGTCACAGAGGGCTGGAGTCTATCCCAGAATACACTGGGCAAGAGGCAGGGAACATATCAAAGATAGTCAATGACAGACCGATAAAACATATTCAGACTGAGCGCTTGACAGTCTACTTACAATGAAGACCAAACTATGTTCAGTGACAAAGCAAATATTACATATATTTATATTTAAATTATGTTTATTTATTTAAATATATTTAATTGTTCCTCTTTTAATCGTATAATAAATAGGCATAAACGTTCAAAAAATATTTACTGACCATAAATGTGATTTATCTTTTCCATCTCCATTTTCTATTCTTGGACTCTACTAGAGAAGTTTGAATTTCAGGATGTTAAGTTTCAGGACCTAATCTGCAGTGACTCAGTCTTTTACTTTGAAAACTTATCAGATACTCTATATTAGCAGTAAAGCATGTCAAGTGGAATAAAAACCATTGAGTAGTGGGTAGTATCAAGCCCTTCAGATCACCTGCGTATGAAACAAAATATTTTAGTGTGAATAGCAGGTGGGCGGGGTATCTTTCTGTGACATCACGAAGTTCTAGGAGTAGAAAAAAAACAGTGTTTAGAGCAGCCTGAAACCTGAGCTTTCAGCTTATATGATGCTATTTTAATACCTTAACGACCTTATAACACCTAATATGTTACTAAGCAATGATGTTATTATGACTTATAATTGGCATATAACCTACAAACTAATGTTTATTCTGGGAACAGTAGCTTGATTACACGGCCATTCAAACTACGTGTCCTGAATTTATGTAATGCCTTTGGCACAGAAGAAGACCGTGAAACAGATGCAGCCAAGTTTCTCTGATTGTAAGTATGACATCAGAAATTATGGAAATGAATAAAGTAGGAACTGATGCTGAAATTTAATATCTGCTTAATATTTGGTTGTACTGTAATAGCTCAGTACAGAGGCTTTTGTTTTTGCATTTATAAAAGAAAGTTTGTTTTTAGTAGTTGATTCGACCTCGGCTTAGCCTGAAGGTGGGTGGAACTATGCTGGGGGCTACATGAAACTGCAATACTTAGCGTGGCATGCAATGATTTGGCATCCAAGCTTTAATTTGTCTTCATTCGTTTCCCCTTGTTGCCAGTGCAAAGCTGCCTTTTCTCACCAGTTCACTCCACTTGCCGATCAAGGGAATGGACCTGCCATGATTTTGTTATGTGTCGCTAACACGTTTGAGTGCTCGTATTTTCATGCTTCGTGGCCACAGTGGTCAAAAAGTCATCTTTTCCTGTAATGTGATTACCAACAAGCGACCTAAACAAGTCCTTTTTATGTTTTCTATTTGCCACTTATGTGAGAATGGTGACTTCTGTGTGAAGAAGTGCATTCCCTTAGCATCACCGTGTAAAGTGGGATGCCCTGGTAGAGATGGGAAGCTGTCAAAAAAATAATATCTACTTGCCCACACAATCACTTGAGGACATATCTTATCAGCCAAAATAAGTGAAACAAACCGTGATGTGTACAATTTTCAGTGTATGTCATTTCTTTTAAAAAAGGTAACCAAATATTTGGAATTTGAAGAGTAAAAGCTCTTATTCTTCTCACAGTTTCCACATTATCCACATGCACATTTCTTTTTTTAAATAAATGCAATGACTTTGTGAAAAAAAATCATTAATGTGTCAAAATATCGTAGACCGGAACAACACAATAGTGACCTCTTGTTTGAGAAAGGAATCCTTAATTTGCTGTTTTAAGTAATTATGGGAAATAATCTTCTCATAGACCAGCCATCATGCCTCAATGATAAAATCTTTTCCGTTGAAGTATCCAGAGCAACAAGAAGAGAAAACAAGCAAACAACAGAGTGGAATTTCATGAGGCTGGAATTCTTCTCCATTCATCTGTCTTGCCAATACATTAATCAGGCCTGATAAAACTCTGTCAGCCGGCTGTGTTGCCAACGTGCACAATAGATGATCCCAGCTGTTGTCACTGTGCGAGTATTTGTGATAATTGTTGTTCTTTTGTTGAAAAAAGAATTCAATCTATGTTCCTGTAAAATCATTAGTAAATAGTTCAAAAAATGCAGGAGTGATTAATCACTTTAAACTCAGGAAGGCTGTTAACAAGGTATTGCTGAGCTGCCGTCCAAATCAATTGGTCAGAGAAAATTGAGAGACAGACAGCTGACAGAGAAAGGATTAGAAAAGAAGTGCTCTGTTAATCAAGCAAAGAAGCCTGATTAGCATTTCTGGGTTAGTTTACCTGCTGTTAAGAACACCTCCCCCAAACAAACCTTATCCAGTCATAGCCTAACAACCAGGGATGGCAGTAATGCGCTACTGTAATCTGATTACTTTTTTCAAGTAACGAGTAAAGTAAGGGATTACTATTGCAAAAAAGTAATTAGATTACTGTTACTTTCTGGTAAGCATGCTGCGTAACTGCGTTACTAAACCGCGATTTTGTTTGTGATAGTGTCTCGTGACAATGAAGTACGAGCGTGCGACGCCTGTGGCAGCAGACGTGTGCAGATCAACAATGGATAATATGGAGTGCGGGAGAGAGTACGACCATGCAGCGTTTAAAGGATGAACGTACTTAATTACTTTAAGTTTGATTCCGTAAAAAGTGACAAAAACATTAGCGTCTGCTGTACACTCTGCGTGGGAGGAAAACTTCTTTCTACATTGAAAAATGAAACTTCAACTTTGAGCAAGCACCTAGCAAGCCGCCACGGGAATGTAAAATTCACAGAGAAAACCCCGGATCCCCCCATTGACATGATCACTGTGGCATCGGCCCACCACTCCTGCTAAACATGTGAAAATAGATTTAAGAGTGACAGGACTCAGTGCAGCTGAGTCTTTGATTTTATTTATTTTTTGCTGTGTTTTACTTGCATCTATTTGAAAGTGAATGTAAACACAAAAATATTTTATTTTATATGCTGGAGTATACAGAAAATAGGTTTAAATGTTAAACAAATTTCTTCAAGTCAAAGACCGTTATATATAATTTAATTTTTGCTTGATGCAATGTGCATAAAATTAAAACATTAAAACTAATAAAACAAGTTTTAAAAACAGACCTTTTCATTTGATTCAATTTTATATGATGGATTATGCAGAAAAAGTAGAATAGGGCTGAAAGGTCTATTGCTTTATTATACTTTCAGAGTGATGATGTCTATGGTGATGGTATCCCAGAGAGTAAAAACAAAACAAAACAAATCTTAATTATTGAAACAGTTTTTATATGAATAACAAGTTAGTTTGCCCAACTAACTTTAACCCAGTGGTGTCAACCATACATCACATGATCTGGCAAACGGTCAAATTGAGCCCAGTGGACAGCTTTACAAATGGTGGGTATGTTCTGGCATGATTTCTGAATGATCCTTACAGGTTCGTGTTGAGTCATTATGAATGGATCAAAATTATACCCTTCTTAGTGAAAAAGATTACATGCGGTGTTCCGTATCACACCAAGGCCGGAGTCACGGTAGGTGGAAAACGGTGTTGGGAGACCAGGATAAAGTTACTGTGCATATGTGCAATAATAATAAGCACTCACAGTTATTTTCTGGCTTCAAAGTGACTTTGGTGTATCAACATGGTGATAAAATGCCAATAACACGAAATCAGTCTGCTATCAGTTTTTGATTTAATGGGGTCAAGTTGGCAATTCCATGCAGTCTGTTTGTGATACTGTGGCTATGAACTGGGATAAATTGCTGAAAAGCACAAACCTGCTGCTGTTTGTTGTTAATCTGCTGCAGTCTATATAAAGAGTAATTCAAATAAATTACTTACATTCATAGTGTAGCCAGAACCTCATAGATTTAATAAAGAAATTCATAGTATAGTGATGCAGTCGCTGCAGGTTGGGGTTTTTACTGAAAATGACACAGGCACCCAGAAACTCTGCTTTTATATATAGGAATATAACCAGAATACAACCAGGCTGAGTCACAGTAGTGGTTGCACAGGGGTTGAGGTTGTTGTGCTCTCAACCTCTGGGAAACCAGATGGTTGCTGCAACTCCTTGCACTCTGCCTCCAACTGGAGGGAGGTTGCTGTATATTTTTATTGTACTGTGTGTACTTGTGAGCTATTCAGCATCATTTGTAATCAAAGTACAGTTTTGGATAACATCTCCGATTATTCATTATCTTTTATTGCAAATGGACGGTTCAATAAAGAATGCACTTGATTTTAATTGTTAGACCGACTTGAGATGAAGCTTATGAAATACTTTTACAGCCCAGCAAGCTGTAAAAGCAACTTTTGCAATAACAACAGTATTTGTGCTGCGGTTTTGCTTTTAGTCAGAAAAATCCAGAGTATTGCTAATCTTTACTTATCAGAGCATATTGTTTAAAAGATTAAACAATTAATGGTTAATATGGCATCGCTATCACTGTAAACTACCTTTATTTTTATTTAACGTGATAAACAACAATTTGAACAGGTTTGACTCGCTAATTGATCCATGTCAACATCCTAATTGCTCCAGCCCATCATGCATTTGACAAAGACAGTTGGGTTCCTCCAGTTTTCCATGTATCCGCTGTATTCACAGCCCCATTGGACAGGAGCAGTTAATAAAACACACCTGGGATTACATCTCTATTGTAAGTTTAAACCAGCTTGTGGTTTCCATGTAGCAGTTACATAATGTCCTTCTATTGAAGAATAGCAACCTGATTCTCTGCACCCTCCACTGTATACCCTCTTTCCAACTGGCTGCATTAATCTGACAGCATCTCTGGCTTTATTGTGTTACTTCACTCTAGACGTGAAGATTATATTGCTAATTACTCATATGCTTCCGTATTGGATTTCGCCGCCCACAGTTTATGTTATTGCCTTACAGTTATTAAAAATGGTGCTTGTTGCATGTTCAGCATTTAAAAGAAAAAAAAAAGCTGGTTTGTTTTTATTTTTGCTTTTGTTTTGTCCTATAAAGAGGACATTCAGTCCTCTTCATAGTACCTTATTATCCTAACAGAGCACTTTGTGCTCAGACTACAGGCTTACTTTTGATTCCAGTTTTCAGTAGTTTTCAGTCCCCTCTGTTATGGAACCAGCTAACAGTTTTGATTCAGGTGGCAGATATTAAGTGCCGATATTGATTTTTGATTAAGCTTATATTTAGAGCTGGACCAGATGACCCCGAAACCTCCGTTAGTTATGGTATAATACAGCAGTCCCCAACCTTTTTTGCACCACGGACTGCTTTAATGTCAGACAATATTTTCACTGACCGACCTTTAAGGTGTTGCGGATAAATACAACCTCCTGGAGGACACGGCGGGTCTGGGCCCGCACTGGGCAGGATGGCTGCTGTGTTTGCTTCGGATTACTTCTCACCCCCCACCCAACCCTGTGCCTTGTCACGTGCTCCATAATGTTGTGCTGTGGACATTTATGTGTTTTTTGTGCAGAGGAGTTTTTTTGTTTCCTGTTCTCATGCTGTCCTCCCAGCAGCCCAGCATGAGTAGAGGTCTCTTTTTATCCTCTTGTACTTTCCCATTGTAGTGTATATTTCAGTGTTTTTCTGTAACGCTACCGATCTCCGACCTGTATCCCCATGTGATGTCTGTGTTGTGTGTGCAAGGTCGGGGGGGGTGGGGGTCCCAATTCACTGCAGGGCAACCTGCATGTGGCGAATAAAGCCTTGATTGATTGATTGATTGATTGATTGATTGATTGATTGATTGATTGATTGATTGATTGATTGATAAATTATTAAGCTCTGGCTCTTTCTCCCATGTCTCGCTTTTGTCTTGTCTTCCTCCGCTCACCCCCAGATGGTCGCGGCACCTGACTGTCCCTCCCTGAGTCTGATTCCGCTGGAGGTTTCTTCCTGTTAAAAGGGAGTTTTTCCTTCCCACTGTCGCCAATTCCTCATAGGGTGCAATCTGATTGTTGGGGTTTCTTTCTATATTGTAGGGTCTTTACTTTGCAATATAAAATTCTAACTTCATTTTGTTCGAATGCAGAGTTTATTTAGTTTCTAAAAAAATGGATTAATATTTCAGTATTTAAATGGCCAGTTTACCTGTAGTGTACACAGAGGTATGAGGGGTCAAAGTGTTGATGAAGTTTGCTGTCACACACAGTCAATCTGGGGCAACAGAGGATTACAGATTTGTTATGGCATTGGGAAAGGTAAGCATTTCAAAGATTTGTCATATCAAGTTGAGGCTTTTTTCACCCCTCATTTTCCAGAGTGGTACCTAAAACCCCACAGCGCTGCAGCTTTTTGTGAACAAGCTTCAGATTTGATTAAATAGAGCAGCTGCTCAACCATTAAAAAAAAAAGTTTTCTCTCCTGCTCCCTGTGAAGATGAGCTGGCGAACAGAGGATGGGTGCCCTGCTGGTCCTGTAAACGTTTGAGAGGCTGCAGATGCTGTTTATCAACTGTGGAAATCTAGAAACACACATCAGCATGTGCCAGAAAATCACTGAAGGGCAAGCCTGACAAATAGTCAAATATGCACTTTTAGATTGTATTGTAAACCGTACGTGGGTAATTTAAGTTTCATTTATATTTGGAAACAGAAATAGTGTTTGGATGGTCGCAATCTGAGAACTCTTAGGCTATAATCTAATAACTTAGCCTTTAGAGGAAGCAGTAATTCTTCGTGTTCTTTGTGTCATCACTGTTTAAAAATACTAATAAATCAAAAAGTGCCGTCAGATGACTTCGAGATTGGATTTCTGTACTTCTTAGGCTGTACTTTTGAAACTAAAAATGTGGCCACTGCTACACAAACTACAACTGTCAAGCAGAACGCTTGTTAAAAATGTTCCTTTAGATCAGATAATAGAGACTCTGGTTTTTATGTCTAGCTGTTTATTAGTTTCCATGAATTACAATTAGTTTTATCATTAATATTCAAAGATAAAGAATTTTAAGCTGTACATTGAAAATCTATTTAGGTACAAATGCACAAATGCAACCCCCTAGGGCTAATTATTGGACCAAAAGATAACTACATGTACCTCTCTGAAGTCCAAAAAAGGTAGATTTATTTTCCCAAACAGTTAAGAAAAATTACCAATATCAGAAGACAGTATGCTTGGACGCATTGGAAATGAAATGGGGTAAAATATACATTTTACACTTCTATTTCAAGGTTTTTGTTTTTTTTTAATTTAATGTAGCTATTTGAAAAGCATTTAATTCCCCCTTTCATTCTGTATGTTTTTCTGCATATCAGTGCCACAAATGTCAGGTAGTTAAAGATACATTTTCACCCTTTTTAATCAGTCACTTTTTGTACAGTTGCATTAAAGTACAAAAATTGTCAGCAGAGTTACGACGCTGATGAAGATCAAGACTGGAAATGACAAGAGTACAAATACGTACTGCCTGCCAAGTGCGCGCAGCAGTGCTTGTGTAATGCCGCAGTGACAAGCCATTATACCCTAAAGGTGCAATAAGGCTCTTTATTTTCTGAGGCTACAACTGTGAGATCAGCCACAAAAGGTGATACACAATGTAGAGAACAGCAGATAATGTTCATATCATTTTTATCACCATATAAAGTCAGTATTATCTACAGAAAGGCTGTCCAAGAGTAAAACATAATTAACTTTTTCAAATGCTCTTTGAAGTTGCAATTTTTTTTGTTCATATTTATAAGATAAGGGACTTGGTTGAAGTCCTGACCATATACAGAGCTGCGGCTGTCTTTGAAATCAGTTACAAGAAACAAACCCAGGGAAACCCGAGCATCTCATTAGGCCAGATGTCTCTGTGTTCTCTGTTACTAAAGAGGTACAAGTACTGCCAAAGTGGACTTATCTCACTGTTATTTGCTCCAAGCATGTCAGCACTGAAATGGACAAACATATATGCCAAATACTGGTTTTAGGCTTGAAATCGTACATACATGTCATTATAATTAGACTAGATTAGACTAAAATCATTGCTGCAATTACTAAACATAAGACTCTGTCTGTCTTATGCCAGTGCATTTGCTTGTCAGGAAGAAAGTATTGATTCATTGGACTTTTCTCTGTGTTTCATACATTTAGCGGCGGTCAGAAGTGCAATTAAAGTGTGCTGTCGAAACTGTTTGGTCTAAATGCTACAAGCTACTCGCGATTAGATAACAGACAAATTCTCCTTGAGTGGACTTGAGTGGATAGGACAAACAAAACCTGATGACAAGGTGGTGTTAGGGTCAGGCAGTGCATCATGTTAATACAATGTCAGTGTCTACATTTCATTAGATTAGAGTGGAAATGAGATGACACTTGTAGTTACTACATATATATATACACACACACATATATATTGCAGGGCGCATTTAAATTTCGCTACCCTTTTAACGCAGTGAAGACACTGCAGTTGTAGCCCACAGCATAAACTGATCCTGAAGCTTTGTATTAAGTGTTTCTGAAGCATCACGCAGCCCCAACATTAGCAACATAACATGTTAAAACAAATATCATAGTAGCTTTTCATGCAGACCTAATCGTGTTAAAGCAGCAGTGTGGAGGAGTGTTTCTTAATATTTCTGGAGACTAAGCCTGCTGGACCTTATGTATTTAATTTAATGATAGGCAATATTATATGAAAACCGAAAGAGCTACATGCTCTCCATTATTGATTCAAATTACTGTGTGCAATGTGCGTGCTGGATTGATGTGCAACTTTCTAGCCTCTTTTAGATAATTGATTTATCCACAAAAGCTGCAAATTGTCTACATGGCTCTATTGCTCTCATCAATCACTTATACTGCAATCAAGCAACAGATAGCAGCAAGGCAAAGTTAAAAACAGACCGAGGAAGAAAGTCAAAGACTCAAAGAGGGCAAAGGATAGGAAATAGCAGGCTTGAATTTATCAACTGGGCAGACACATGACTCCAGTGAGGGGATAGACGTGAAAGAAGGGGCAACTGCATGCCAGCCTTATCAGAGCTAATATTGTTGCAAATCACATATTTGTCAGCTTGTTTAATATACTTAAAGCATTTCCCAATAATCTGTTAATGCAGCTTTAAGTTAGTGTACCTAAAAAAGTGCTTGGATTGAAGGGGCTAGAAAAGACACAGACATTCAGACATGGACATAGCACAACTCTCTTCATGCCGATCAATCAGATGAAGAGCCAACTTTAAGTAGTTATCAAAAGAGCGCTTCATTACCGTAACAAAACTAGGGGCAAGCAAGGTACAACCAAACACATTTTGCTTTTGATAAATGAAGAAATGTTTTTGCTAGATTATATATATTTTGAACAATCAACACAGACATCCCCTACTACTACCAAAAAAAAAAGGAACACATTTTGATGATTTAAAGGGAATTCGTTTGAACAGTTCTAGCTGTATTTAAAAATATGTGACTGTGTGTGTGTGGCTTAGTCTAAGCCATATATATGCATCCATCCACATTTTCCAAGGCTCTTTAGACTAAGTCACATCTTTAACAATACTTTAATATGCATTTTATTTTTTACTCTTGAAGCGCTTTACCTCACATTGGTAGTCATTTACCAATTAACCTGACATGTATGTCTTTGGGACTGTGGCAGGAAGCCAGAATACCCACAGGAAACCCACACATCCACACAGCCAGAGTATCACTCCACCCTAACCATTAAGCTATTTTCAGTAGTTTTGCACCTGGGGGTGCCTTAATTGTAGCACTATGTTACAGTTGACATAATGCTACAAAAAAATGTACATGCATGAATTTTAATTTGTATCAGTTGTCCAGCGTTTATTCCTCGTAATAGCACTGCATGTGTCTGATTGGATATCTGGTTTCACAGGGGAAAAAATAACAATGACGATATAGAGGTCTTCAAAACTCATGTAATATTTTACACTTTGCATTGCAGGGTTGAAAGCAGAACATCTTCCAGTCGGGTGGTAAACTGACCAGAAGCACACCCTAAAAAAAAAGTGCCTCGTGCACTCCTAGCGAGAGTCGTTTTACGTATACTGTACATTAATTGGAAAGCTGTGTGCTTTGTGGTTTGCTACAGCTTAGTGACTTGTCCTACAAAACGTGCATCTGCAGTTAGAAATCTCACTGCACCGAGCAGTAAATGTATTCATCACCCACAATATAACGGCGCACAGTCTAGAATACTAATAATCTCTCTACTGCTTTCCCCCGAAACCTGTTTGCATTTCTGCATTTTTCCTGCTCAGTCAGATACCAGCAGCTTTACAAAATGTCTCAGTGATTACATCTTACACTGTTTGATAGCACTGTCAATAAGTAGTTCATCACCATTATCTAACAGGCATTTCAGATTCAGAGAGTATCACCCACTTGCGGTGCTATTGAACAAAGACAGCTGAACTCAGGGCTCGAATTCAAACCGAAAGAGAGTTGTGCAGAACTGAATGCACACCTTTGATTCACATAGCTTTCTGACTAGTCCTGGATGGTGTAGCGACCACAAATGTTAAAAGGCAATAAGTAATATACAGTTATGTAAGTGTGCCACGTGTGCAGTCAACATCAATTACAGTCAGATGACCTCAAGTTTCACCCTGTGGTCAGTTTGTTCAGTGTGGACAATGAAAACACAAATCCCACATGAGCCTGGATCAGGGGGCGTCTCCTGTTCTATCGATCGCTATTATGTAAACTTGAGCCCGACTCTGTAACATTAAAGCGTTCTCGGCTTTTGTCCTGCCCGAGCAGCATTTGGATGTGTTGGAAAATGGCTGCCGTGACCGGACCTCTACAGACCTCGTCTCCCACTCGTTCTCTCTGCTCTCCTGCTTTGGAGTGACTAGATGCTTTTATGTGGAGTGACTAATGCTCGCTCTAAAGGGCCTGGGGTATATCTCATCGGGTGTGCATGCGTGCATTTGTGTGTATGTGCATGTGTGTGCGCTGTACGCGACCAATCCGCATGCCAGGACTTGACTTGCTTACATGAGGATGAGTCACTTTCATGGTCTGCAAAGACCAAGACCCCCCCACACACACACACGCACATCATCTTGATCCATGCAAATGATTTGATTTTTAAATGTTTATTGTATAGTATCAATTGGATTCGAGTTACAGTAAGTGAAGGAGGTTTGAGGTGCAGATTGGCACAAACAGTAATTTTCACTGTGTGAATATAAATGATTTCTGTGCCCAGTTATGCCAGATCAGATTCAAACAGACATTCAGTCGTCGTTAAACGCGGAAGATGTGTCCTTAACTTTTTAAAACTTCTACAGGTGTTCGGTACACAGATTCTGAAGAAAAATCCAGAAGCCAGAAATAAAACAGAACATTTACTAGTTTTTTGGGGTTTTTTTTTTTGTCTCTTTATGTTAAACTTTTAGTGGTGCACAGTAAAATCATGTGCCAGCTTTAATGGCTGCTTTACACATACAAGTACATGTGGCATTCACATACTTTTATTTAAATAAAAGATCTGGGTACTTGTGGACTGCAGAGAACAATAGCTGGAGTTCATTTTGCTGTCTTTGGCTCTCTTCAGGACAAAGCCAATTTTTTTCACCCATCAGTGTCAGAATGAACATCTGTCAGCACCTAGATGAGCTCCTCACTCCTTTCCCCTCGTACAGTCCCTCTTTGCATGTGATTCAACATAATGTATTTAAATTATGTAGGTGGGATAGCGCAGCGGCTCAGTGCTCGCCACTATCATCCCACAGCAAGAAGGTCCTTGGTTTGGTTAGAGATAATGAACGCATGAATGGCTGATGTGGGTGTTTTACTTCAGCAGCAGAGCACAGTTGGTGATTGTATTCATGTTGGTTTTCAGGCCATGTGTTTTACCTGCAGCTGCCTTAAATCTTTGTAAAACGGGAAATTTTAAAACGCTTAAGACGTTTCACACTGATTTCATCATGTCCCGTGAGATTTCTCGGACTTCGTTTGCTTAAAACCTGAATTACAGTCCGCTGCATAGCTGAGGTTAAAGTGGAGTTTGAACAGAAACATCACGGTGCACTGTGTCCATCAGCTCTCTCTGCAGGCTTCAGTCAGTGTAAACAGAAAGAGAGCTGAAAGGATTTTATACAAAAGTTAATTCAAAGCAGCAGCCGGCCAACAAATGAATCACTGTAAGTGAAGTATCCAGCAGTCCATTTCTCTTCAAGAAATCATGTCTGCGTCCTGCTAATTAGTTTTCTCGGTAATGTGACAGGGATATAATTACAACGTGGATTATATTCATAGATTTTAGTTTTTTGTTTGCTTGCTTTTGTTTTGTTTTTCTTTGTTTTTCTTTCTTCTTTTTTTAGCCATTGCATGGTCACAGTTCCAATCCAAGTTGCATTTGAGGGATTCAAGTCCTAAGACCCTTACAGGATCGGCTGAAAAAACAAAAAAAGATTCAGGGCCTTTTGTTAAAGTTAGGAAAAGCTGTGGTTTCGTTTAGACATTGAAGCAAACTCTTAGACTTTTTCTGCTGTAAACCAAGATCTTAAAATCCCTTTCTCCTAACTCGAGTGAAGGGAATGAAGATTGAGATTTGGGGAATTAAACGTACATTTCTTTTTTTCTTGTTACATTGAGATTCAGAGCACTTTCATACCTACATGATAAAAAACCTACCAGTCCACAGCGAATTGGTCTGGGCTAGGAAATAGTCTCACACATAACATCAAATAAAACTGTTGTTTTTACATTTTAGTTTTAGTGTGAAATAAAACAAACTAGAAATAGTTTCGGGTTCATGCTAAGCTAAACTACTAGCTTCTTATTTACATCACAGGAATGACGGCACGATCATCACCATCAGTCATCGACCCTTCACAAGAACCGATGTTGTGTTGCAAAAGGAAACAGGGTAGAAAAAGAAAAGGAATTCTTTGTCAGGTAACATTTTACTGATCTGTTGTCAACTTGTTTGATATTTTAATTCCCAACATTTTCCCCATCGTCGACCACATCAGCTGAAAGCTTTAGAGAATTGGAAAACAAATAATCTGATAATTAAAGTGAGAAAAAAACCCTCTAGTGTGAGAATTCACTGGCTTTTAAACTGCAGTGAGTATTTCAGGGCTTTTGCGATGCTAGTTGGCAACGCGAGAAATGCAACGGCATTGCCATATTTTATTGTTTCACTGTTTTCTTGTGCTTTACGGTCTAAATGGTTTGTTAAGTGTTTATTAAAACTATTTACAGGCGAGCCATCCTATTTAGAAAATGGTTTATTGTGAAACTTTATGTTTAAGATGATGACTGGTTGGGCAGCAGTTTAATTGACTGGTGCTTTCGGTTCTGCTTCCCTTTGGCTGCCATGTTGGCACAAACACACACACTCATTCTATCTTGTGCAGATATCTGTTGCATGCAATCTTGAGAGCTGCGTGATTAACCAAACTGCTTGACTGCTTCCCTCAGTGGCACATCGCAGCCTCCCTCCCTTGCTTCCCGTTCGCCTCTTTGATCACACACATTCTTACATACAACACACACCCTCCCACCGGCTTCCACAGTTTCTGTTTTCCTTTTGATTTCATTTACTGCAGCAGGTCGGTTTTAATTTATTTATGCTCCCTTACCTCTCATTCAGATAATTTGTTATCATGCCTTCCTGCTCCGTGTCGCTCTCTGCTGATCCTATCCAATTCGGCTTTAATTAGTGTGTTCTTGATGACTTCTTTTGAGGTGCCAACTCAGATTTTTTCCCCTTTTTTAAAAAAAACTATTCTCTGCTGATTCGTGTAAATGAATAACCTCAAGATCGGGTTTAGCGTGGGCCAGGGAATGATGCTTTATCGAGAATTCCCATTGAGTTTTAGGGAAATAGTTGTGGCCTTTTTGATTTGAAAGGAACAGGAAGCGTATAAAGCAGCTGTGCTGAAACGTTTTTTTCAGTGGTTCTCATTACATTTATTTGGGTTTTCTCTCACGGATCTGATATCAGTTAATGATATGTCAAGATGCCAAAGCTGCTAGAGCCATATTTTCTTTAATAAATGGAAGCTGATTTTTCCAGGGCTATGGCATGTTGTTATTAGCATGACATGGAAATAATAATAATAATAAAATTTCTCCCAGCGGACAACTGTTTCCAGTTCTGGCTTCGCTCATACCACTGAGGGTGAAAACCGTCTTTATGTTCAAGGGACTTTGCAGTTTCATTTTCCTTGGGCCGCGTCCACGCAGCTATTTTGGAAGGCTTTAACTGACGTCTGTTGGATTATGCAGAGAAACCACAGCGTCCTCTTTTAGGATTTTTTGTTTTACTTCGCAGGCCACTAACAGTAAATCCTTTTTCCCTCCAGCCAACTCCTGGTTTTATGCAGTCATGGTTTTCTGCCTCTTCGTTAGATGCGAGACTCAGCAGTTGGCAGATTTACAGTTTTTCTCAAATGTTAAAACACAAAAGCCAATCCTGTAACCCAAATGACCAGTAGTCTAAACACATTTACTAAATGTAGCCACCATATTCCAGTACCATAAACACATGTCACATGAAGACACAATTCACAAAACACAACCCTCTGTACTCATAAATCTAAACACATTTTTCCTTGCTAAAACACATGTTGCAAAACAACTCTGCTCATATCCTCAAATGAAAGCCCATGTGATGCAAAATGCTTGCCACAGTCACCAATCTTTGAACACAGGGAACACACCTGGCGTCATTCACTACACACAATGTCTCAAAATTGAAGACACTTGTTGCTAATGCTGTACCCACATGTAAAAGCAAGTTCAGAGTGCACAGTATGCTGAAAGTTCCAAACAAACACAATGGATGAAGGCAGAGTCAGGGGAAGAGGAATCTGATGCAGAGGAGGGAGAAGAGCTGGCCCTGGAAGAAGAGGAGCAGGCCAATGAGGAAGAGGAGTTCAAATGAGAGGAGGAAGAGGAGCAACCAACGAGGAAGAGGAGAAGGCCAACATGGGAGAGGAGAAGGTCCAGGAGGGAGAGCAAGACAACCTCGCACCATCATTACGGACGAGATGCGAGCAACAGCTCAGCGACATGATGCCGCACAGTGATTGTGGTGTGTGTGTGGTGTGAATAACGTAAATAAAAAAACTTCACACCCTGTTCATGTTTTCAAGATTACTGTTGTGTGCAATAGATTCTGTTTTTGCATTGAGTTGTGTTACAGTAGTGTACGTACATGCAGGATTTTCTATAGATTTATACTACTCATATGAAACTCACAAATCTAAATGCCTAATCCTCTGCAGAGATCTACGACGATCCGTTACTGTATAGTTTCTAAAATATGCATTGGCAGTTATGAAACAAAGAACCTTCTCACAAATTGAGCATTGTGTTTTCAATTGTTTTGCTGTAGTGTGTAATGCTGTGTATAGTGTTTATAGTTTTGACAGCTTCGAGCTGCTCTCTTGGTGTGGGAGTTTGAGTTTTGCAGTGGGAAGGTGTGGTTGTGTTTATGTAGCTTTAGAGAAGGGTGTTGTGTTTGGACATTGGGGGACCTGGTGGTAACGTTTGTGAAATGTGTTTTAGCATTTGAGAAAAACTGTAAAAGGCTACCATTGAACTGATGGAAAATTCCATTAAATTTTTACTGTTAACAAACAGTTGATTTGTTGATTTTTTCTTCTTTCCCCCTGCAGCCACAGAATCTATTTGTGTGGGCCTCTGTGCATGCTATCTGGTGCACAGAAAATACTGAAAATGTCTCCAAATTATTCAGAGTGAGTGAAGGTAGACTGCCAAGTATGAGAACAGGCAGCAGGTAACCACACAGAATAAGTTAAGAAGATGTTATATTCGTCCTGTCATTTTAGTATTATTCAAATGTCTCCGCAGGTCTATGTTTTTTATCTCAGCGCTGTCCCTGTAGATGTTATGCTGAGTTTTATAGCCTTTAACTGCCTAATTAAGTAAATCTGTGCAAATGATACTGCTTTTCCTTTCAGACCAGTTTTATGAAAAATCATATCTGTTACACGGCAGTATTTTCCATTTGCACTAAAATTCACCTCATTTTAATGTAACAGGATAAGTATTTTACACGTTAGTTGATAAGTAGCTTTTGTGCCACATTCAAATAAATGCAAAGCTTAAATTTAAATGAAATGAAAATTTGAAAATGAAAAAAATGCTCATTTCAACGACTGTGAGTGAAAAAAACTGGATTGAAAGCTCCGTGGTTTTAAAAGAAATGTAGTGACATCAATTCATCAAGAACAGATCAGCTGACCCCCAAACTAATAAATGCCGAAAAATTATCCATGAACAAATTAATTATTTGAGTGACCCACTGTATATACTTACATAAGAGTGCAAATCCAGCAGAAAATCCATTAGTGAAAGAATGACTAAATATGTGAACGCATGAATAAAGAATTATTAAATGAGCAGAGTCGGCGCATGAAAGGAGGAAGGTGAATAATGGATGAATGAATACTTAAATTGTAAAGTGTCAGACACACAGCGTACTTATAACTCATTGTACTTTACTCTGGTGTTGTGCATAAAGCTAGATTTAATGTTGATTTTCATTACATAAATATTTTATAGTCAAATTCTTCCTCCCAAACCCAGATCTTTCTAGACATGTTTCCTTTTTTCCCTCTTCTGGTACAGTGTGTCGGCATGGGGGGGAAGACATATTATTAGTTATCTCAGTGTTTGCCTCTGTGGGTTTCCTGTGAGCTAATTGGAGCCCTCCCATGTGTCCCAGTTGAAAAACTGCATGTTTTGCTGTTAAAAATAGGTACAGCATTTCCTGCTGTGCCAGGGATGGTATTTGTCTCACAAAAAAAAAGAAAAAAAACACATCGGTAGAGCTTGTTAATTTTAGTGGTAGCTGCAGCATCGGAAACTCATGCACACGCACAGGCAGAATACGCAAATGGCCAAAGAGCCTCATTCGAGTTGATGCAACAGTGGGGAAAATTAAGCTTGTTATCTTTTAAATGGGAAAAATAAAGTCTATGCCTGAATTTCTAAGTGAAGAACTGCATCAATGGTGGATTTATTGTGACGGAACCAGCTGCTCGTTGTAGAGCTTTACAATCTCCCAGTGCAACGTTTTCCACCACAGAGCGGTTGATTTTGGTTCCCTTTGCTTTTTCTTTCATTCTCTGCAAGCTACGTGTTAGTCAAGGAAAGCTCAATTGTGCAAAACATTTGTGCCAAATTTTCCACCAGCAGCACAGTTGTTATTGATCCTAACACTATTCTTGTGTAAGAAATGAGACATTTTTAAAGAAAAACATTACACTGTAGACATGGCAGTAAAAGTCTGAACACACAAGCTGTGCCTTTTATTTTAATGAATCAAATTAGTTGTAGACTTCAAGTAAAAGTTGATATTGCTGTGGGATATTTGCATGGTGGCAACGATTTTATTCGCAATCTAAATAATCCCACATTATTGCAACCATTACACCGGTTTCATTACAAAGCAATCTGCCAGGAATGTACACATACACATATTTCCTTAGCGAATGCAGAACGTAGCTAGATTATGTCAAATTACATCAAGTCAGTTAATTGTTTTTTTCCTGGAGTTTGTGTGTGTAAGCAGACTTCCTCTAAAACGTCTGTGTAGACAGACTCTCCCGTCCTTTTTGCCAAAATAATTCAATATTTGTGGAGATCTGGATCATTGATGTGTGCAGTTATAGTCACATTACACCTCACTAAGCACGAGACAGATATCCCATTTATAAGCTGGATTGTAATAGATGCGGGACCCAGAAAGCTTCAGACGTAAGTGGCAGGTACGATATCTCCAGATGAGACTGCCAGAAATTATTCAGTGTTGGCAGACATTTGTGCTTTTTTGTTTCTCCTTTGGTTTATTTGTTTATTTATTATGAAACGCTCTCCCCGAGCACACCGGGCTCTTCCCGTCAGACTTGATCAATTGGCTCCATGTAATGTTGTTCCAGGGCTGCATTGCCATACATTTGTTGAAAACGCTCTCTCGGAGGATGGGGTGGAGGGCACCATAAGTCATAAGCAAGAAACTTGTGTTTTGGATAAATGTAATCATTGTCATAGCAACAGGGGCTGGAATCTCTGATAGTAGCTATTTTTCTGTGGAAAACATTGTCCTTGTGTGTGTGTGTGTGTGTGTGTGTGTGTGTGTGTGTGTGTGTGTGTGTGTGTGCGTGCATGCCATGTGTTTGGGGTTTGGTTAAGTGCAACTGTTAAAAAAGAGAAAAAGACGTGTGTGAACATTTGCACTTTCTTTTCTTTCTTCTTCTTCTTTTTTTTTCCAAGTCTCACCCACGGTTTGGAAAATGTGTGTTTTGGAGAAAAGAGTTTTCCAAACAGTTCACTGGCTGAGAAAACGACTCTAAAAATATATAATATGTGCATGTCTTTCTTATTTGACTCAATCTGCTGCATATTCTGGAGTGAAATTCAAGTGCTAAACAGCAAAGAGGAGCCTCATGATATCAGTAACAGTTCAGGGTCCTGGCTGTCGTGCTACATGCTGTTTTTAAGTGGCTCTCTGCAACAGCTGGGGAGCAGGGTTTAATCCACAGTGCGAGGCTGAATTATGCATTATACTGTGAATGCTACACCATGTCTATTTAAATGCAGTGCCTGTCCTGTCTTTTGGGTCTCCACTGCTTGTGCAGCTACTCGGCTATAGATGTCACATAAAGAGGAAGAGTGTGCTGGAGAAAACCAAAAATTATATGCAGATTTCTCTTTGTGCTTCAATTATGATTTTTAGTGGATATTTAAATTAATGTGCTGGAAGGCTAAAGGTTCTTGCTTTGTAAATCCAGATACACTGATATTGTTAGCTTTAAATAAAAACTTTAAAAAAAATACTTTTAAATAGAGATGCTTGTGAAAACTCTTTGCTTGTTTAGCATTAATAAATAGGCCGGTGTTTACCTAAGTGAAAATATAAGCTCTTAAATAGCTTTGTGCCTAGAGATAAAGGTAATAAACTGAGGCAAATGAGACATAATGCATTTTTTGGAGTAATAAGTCATAATTATTGGGGAAAAAAAGTTGTTCCCAATGGGAAAAAATTCACCTCCATAATAAGGTTGATTAGTGGACGCTAATTAGGAGCATCATAAACACATATGGAACCTGTCTGATTTAAACCTGTAATGTTCTCTGTGTTATTGAAGTGCGCAGCAAGAAAAATCATTTTCAGGTGATTTTTAAGCACTTGCTGGGATATTCAGCCCACTAGCAGATTATTGAAAAAAAATGTCTCCACAGTCCCCAAAATTTCCTCCTAAGATCTGTAGGTAACTTTCGCAAGTTTTTCAAACTGCTAACACAAATGTGAACTACATGGGAGGCACTGCAGGACAGGTTTTTGCTGTCCAAAATGTATCTGAACGAGATTACAATTCACTAGCAACCGTATCTATGTACAGCTTATAATAAAAGATGTTAGGCTATAGTACTGTAATAGTAGACATGTTTGCTAACGACCTGACATGTGCCCTAGCAAATCCACGCTATTACTCATAAACAAACAATGTTGGCTTATAAAATGGAATAATCAAGGGGGGATAAAATCATGTGGTGATTTGAAACAGGTAGGATATGTCTGTAAACCCTCAAGCAGCATTTTGCAATAAAAATAAGCAGACAAACGTGCAAAATGCCTAAGGAAGGTGAAACCACAGCTGCACTGCCTTCAGTGCTACAGTACAGTTGTGGTTTGCTGGTCAAATGGTTAAAAAGCAAAAGTTCCTCTTGGTGCTGTTTAACTGTATATCTTCAGATGTTCGCAACCAATTTACTAAAGCCGGAAAGATATTCTATTGTAACTGTTTGAAAACTAAACTGCATAGTTTTAGACTTTGATATTTCAATTCT
This sequence comes from Rhamphochromis longiceps, assembly GCF_057381845.1. Taxonomy (NCBI): domain Eukaryota; kingdom Metazoa; phylum Chordata; class Actinopteri; order Cichliformes; family Cichlidae; genus Rhamphochromis; species Rhamphochromis longiceps. The sequence goes on along the minus strand of NC_140557.1, from coordinate 32,212,162 downwards.
TTGTTCCTGTATAGCCTTCAATTATTTATTATAGCATGTATTTGCCATGTACTTCTGAGTTTAATGCACATAATTACATAGATGTTGGCTACAGCAGAGAGTTTTCACTGCTTTTATTAATCTTTGCATTATAACTTTCCTGTCTCTGCAACTGGCTGAAGGACCAATAACAGCAAGAGTGACAGACCAATTGGCTGTTGCACTGCCCCCTGGTGATAGTAAACAGCTACTGCATGTAGATGATAGTCAGCAAAGCTGTTTGTAGGCTGTGTGGAACCACTATTTCCCCCACTGCATGTCATCAAATTAAAACCCAAGTGGTTCAACCACCAACAATGGTCATTGAAAACATGCATTAATGTGGATAGTGTGTCAACTTTTTTTTTTTTTTAAATCACTCAGATCTTTACACTTGTGTCCTCAAACAATAACTAGCCAAGCCACAGCTATAATAATAACATACAGGCTTCATTTATAGCTTATTTATATATCAAGATTTACAAGATTCACTTTCATCTCCCCCCTTTCAGCATCAAATGTCAGGGTCTAAGTTGAAGTAAGTTGTACTGTAACTTCGGTCTAATAAAAGGTAAAGGATCAGTAGAGTGCCCAGTGCTATAACTGGTACAGCAGCACCAGAGAGAGCACTGCCACTCTGGAGAAAAAGCTGTTATTCTGCCAATGTTAAAATTGCAAACCCCCATTATAGTCATGGCACAGTGGCCAGATAGTGCCCATTCAGGGCCGATGTGCTAAAATTGCTGCTTTTGAGAGCTCGACGACATCAGATGATACAACAATAGTGACTGGTGACTTGTGAACATGTGTTCATTCTTATATAAGAAACAATGGCTGACAAAGAGCCCAAGCACGCTGGCTTTAAGGGCCTCTAAAGAAAATCTATGTAGATAAATAACAAAAGAAAAGGAAGATTGCTTTTTTTAAAAAATACACATAATTGCGTTTTATAAGAATAATATGATTTGTGTATGTTTTTGTTGCCGAAATAGTGACGGCAGTTGGACACACCGCTCCCCTTCCTTTCTAAAGGGTAAAGATTCTGCTGTAACAGAATTACTACACTAAAGGATTCACTTTAGAGTCCAAGATTTAGTTTAATTACAGCCTGACGAGCTGGACCATAATCAATCCAGTCATCACACTTACCTTTATACCACTGCAATCATCCTCAGGTGTCTAATCAAGCAATATTCTAGTGCAGTGAAAAATGCCTTTTTTCAGCTGTCCTCATCAGCCGAGCCAGTCTTTTATTCTTGCCTGTTTCACCTTTTTTTCCTCCTGTTATTGAAGTCCAGATGTTTGAATCAGCTGCTTTGAGCAAGCGCCAGGCGATTCTTCCCTTTCTGCTTCCTTTGCAGAAGAAAATTATCACATTAATTTTTCCACTTTTCAGGATGTAAATCCAGGGAATGGTGCATTATGCACGCAGAGAAACAGAAGCATGAACCAAATAAAAGAGCGAGCTCCTGTGAATGCATACATGATGCTGTTGCCTTTTAAATAAAATCCCACACCATTCTGACACAACCACATATTTGAAAATATGCTTAAAGGGTAAATGCTTTCGTGTGAGGATAGAGGCATCTACAGTGTGCGCCACATAGTTTGTAATGGTGATACTGGAACCTTGTCTTTGTGCCTGTCCACTATAATTGTTAAAAACAGACTAACATCACTGTGAAACATGCAGATTACAGAATGCCATAAAGTTGTGCTGTGTACGAGGAGGGAAGGTGCAAATCGTTTTGAAATTGGTGGTCTACAACCCCAGAAAACTGCGATAAAAGGATGTGTTAGTCCCCATTGCACCAAAGGGAAACAAGAATGCTCAGTGATCTAGCCCTTTCAAGGCTGATCCCTTCAGGCCGCTGCTGCTGGATAGGCTTGACCTTGCCTTTGTGTGGAGGCAAGACTGCAACAACAAACAAGAAGTCTGCTGTTTGACGTACAGTCTTGATTCTGAGTTTCACAGGTGAAGAAGCAGGTCTTAGTAAAGGCAACGAGACATGAGGTATACTTATATACAGGAGTGACGTACTTTAAGACATCACTCCTGCTGGATGTAGTGATCACGAGCAGTACATGCTTAATCTCACGTAATTCTATGGGCAGTGCGCATTTGTTGTATAGATAATTTGCACAAAACAGAAGAGCAGCTGGTATATCTGTTCACAAACAAGCCAGCCAGTAATTTCAAATCTGATGTCCATAAAGTAGTTTTGTAGATGCATTTTTTATGAACAGCCTGAACTAACCTCTGTTTCCACGGATGACTTCACAATAAAAGCTACTCAGTGTAGTACTGAGTACTACAGTACTAAAGCAAGTGTACTTTAAATTAGAATGAGCAACAGCAACATGTGACATGGCTGGCTTGATTGAAATATATGCAAGGGCAAAATGTTTATAGGTATTAGGAATGGGGAAAAAACGACATATGGCATAGTATCTCATTTTTCTTCACAGTGGCGTTGTATCCAGGGACTAAAAGCATACTAAATACTAAAAGCCAGAGGACTCATTTTGCCTAATAGGAGGCAAGCTTTCTGCAAACAGTTGCAGTCTGACTTGAACTGACTGCAGTCACTCTCAGAGAGACTGTCAAAGGTTTGCAAATAACTGCTGTGCAATTTATAAATGGAGACATGCCAACATGTTGCCCTCAGTCTGAATGAGTCTGTCAATTTGCACAACTCAAGGGAACTCGACTCAACTGGCTGCCCGCTGGTTGTATTCTGGTTATATTCCTATAGAACAGGAAGGCTGCTGAACACAAATGAAATGTGAATTTCTGTCTATGCAGACAGCAACAGATGTGTGATTTTCAATGATTGACTATAGTTAATTGCTGTATTATCAGAAACCGATTGCATGTAATTGCCAGTTTGACCCCATCCATTCAGAGGCTGATAGCAGGCTGACTCTGTATTATGGCAACATTTATGGGAGGTTTTAGTGACAGTGTTATTTTCATTTTACAGCTAAAAGAAAAAAAACAAAACAGAAGTGAGATACCTTTTATCTTATTGGATAAAACTATTATTGACAACATTTAACTCATCTGCAGTTGCTAAAAGATGATAAAGCACAATAAATGTTACAAAACGTTAAAACTTGCAAATCGTAGCGTGGGGTTCCTGGTGAATCCCACAATTTTATAATGTTCTTTATAAAACTAGCTTCTGAATACAACAAGCAGATGAACACATGCCTTTAGGTTCTTTTGGATATACGTTGATGCAGGTATTGTCTGAGAGTCTGTGAAGGAGTGGCGGCAAGTACAGCGGCTACAGAAAGAAGTACAGGTGTTAAAATAAGTCAGAAGGTTGTGGAAAAAAACCAGTGAAGTCCAGTCAGAATGGCTTGTTTGAAATGAGAGCAGGGGGAGATCAACAAAAGAAGAGCTCAAAGAGACTGAGGTGTTTTGTGAGGAGCTCAGTTTCATGAAAGAAGCACAGTGTCTCAAGTGCAAATACAGTAGTTATGTGTGCAGAAAAATCCTTTTTTTTAAACCATGAAGGAGATTATAGGAAGAAAGAAACTATAAAACAGACAGCGGCTTGACTCGAATGTGATGGAGAAACTGCAGGATAATTGACTGTCCTCAGCTCACACAATGCAGGACCTGTTCCCAGCTGACACCATGGAGAGAAAAATTTAGCCCGTCAATCGATTCACACAGCACAGCAGAACTTCCAGACATTTTTTTTTTTCTTTCAACACTGAATGGCTCATTTATGTATAATTATGGTGATATGTGTCTGCTGTTATGATCAGAAACAGAGACTGTTGCCAAGAATGAGCCAAATGAGTGGAAAAATGGCATTCAGGGCAGTGAACGCCATTGTTATTATTAGTGCATCATTATTGACAGGAAGTACATAAATCACTGTTGAAAAAAAACGGACAATATAATAGTGCGCTTGTATTAAGGATGAATGTGAAGGTCACAGCATGATTATTCAGAAAAAATGAGAAAAAATTAGGGATTACACAGTCCAACAGTCGGGGTTATTACCGATTTATAATCCCCTTTCCCTAGATTAAAATACGGAAAACTCTGAGAGAATTATGTGTAAGTTAACATAATTTCTACTTAAAGAGGGGGATTTTTTGAAACAGAAGCTACCTTATATGGATGAAATGGTGGTGTGCTAGTTTACCCGCTAATGGAAGCTAGCTTGGTTAGAAAGCAGTGTGATTGCATGCAGACACGCATAATTTGTATTAAGTAATAGACTGAAAAAACAAGAACCAAAACTGAAGCACAAACTTGTGATATGGTTTGTGATATTTTCTGATATTTTAACATGTGGGAATTCACCTCCTTTTAGAGCCAGCCCCAAGTTGTCCCTAACTACAGTGTCACTTCCACGTTAGCTTTGGAGGATGCCACTTAAGTCTGAGGCTTGTTCTTTCCAAATCCCTAGACTAACCTGTGAAAAGTAAAAAATGTTAGAACCTTTGTTGGGTCAAATTATTGTATTATATGTACACATTTCTTAAAAGTAATGCTATTTGTTACTTAAAGTAATATGTTACACTACTCATTATATTCCTTTCTTGTTATGTAAAATGACCTTAAAGCATTGACACATAATAACAAGTTAACAATAAAAATCTGAGGCAACAGTTGCAGACACCAACACATATTTGTATTCTAATAAGGAAACACATACTTGCACATACATGCTTTCTTTTATCGCTATCAACACAAAGTAACCAGCCTAAAGAGACTTCAAAGCTGTCACCATGGTGATTCTACATTAGAGCCATTAACAAGTAGAAAGGGATGCTACATGCTGACAGCTCATCACTCCTTTGTTACCTGTTGAAGTTCAGGGTCTGGCTGCTGGGCTGGGGTCAGCATTCACTGAGCTTTAACATTTTTCTGGCTTTTTTGCTAGCTTTGTGTTAGCATGCTGCCAGTCTGGCAACTTGGGTAACCTCAAACAAACATACTAAACTTATAGATATATTACAGTTGTTTATATCAAAGTATAAAGGTCATATTATGGGAAGAAATGGTTTAAAAGTTCAGGTCCATCCATCCATCCATTCGCTTCCGCTTATCCTTTTCAGGGTCGCGGGGGGTGCTGGAGCCTATCCCAGCTGTCATAGGGCGAGAGGCGGGGTACACCCTGGACAGGTCGCCAGTCTGTCGCAGGGCCAACACACAGGGACAGACAACCATTCGCACTCACATTCATTCACACCTAGTGACAATTTGGATTATCCAATCAACCTATCCCCACAAGCTGCATGTCTTTGGACAGTGGGAGGAAGCCGGAGTACCCGGAGGGAACCCACGCAAACACGGAGAGAACATGCAAACTCCACACAGAAAGACCCCGGCCTGATGTTGGAATTGAACTCAGGACCTTCTTGCTGTGCGGCAACGGTGCTAACCACCGTGCCACCATGCTGCCTTAAAAGTTCAGGTGAAACAGCAAAAATTACCTACCAATACATTTTTGTGTTGATGTAAACGGCCTGTATTTGTATAGCAATTTACTAGTCTCTAAGGACCCCAAAGCGCTTTACACATTCAGTCATCCACCCATTCACACACTGGTGATGGCAAGCTACATTGTAGCCACAGCCACCCTGGGGCGCACTGACAGAGCTGCCGGACACTGGCGCCACCGGGCCCTCTGACCACCACCAGTAGGCAACGGGTGAAGTGTCTTGCCCAAGGACACAACGACCGAGACTATCCAAACCGGGGCTCGAACCGGCAATCTTCTGATTACAAGGCGAACTCCCAACTTTTGAGCCACGATCGCCCCAGATGTACCCTACTTTGAGTTGAGACTGTATATTATTGCTATATGTTGTTATTTTTAATCCAAACCACAATTACAAAACTTTTTGGAGAGTTTATGAGACTCTAAATCATCAGTTTGACCCCCCCCCCCCAAAAGAAACAATAATACATTTTTAAGCAACAAAAATTGCAGAAAAACGTTGTATTTAGCAAAAATGATATGAATTAAATGTGTTAGTTTCAAATAATTATACATTTTTGGTATTTCAAGTTTCAGGCTTTACATGGATAAAAAATAAAAAATACATAACAATACACTCAATCATGAAAAAACTATTTAGATGTCGAAAGTTGCAGTGATAAAGACACACAGACAGGTGACAAATTAATACCTAAGAGCTACCATTTGGCACCAGCTTCAGTGCACTCTGACAGTGATTCAGTCTTCAGATATAATTGGACAGATGAAAGACCATTTTTCTAAAACATAGCAATAAACATCCTCGTAAAGCCAATAGATCCTCAAGCGCCTTAGGTTTTTCCTTTTATTTGTCACAGGTCTTTGACTTACAGGAAACAAGGCTGATATGTGAAAACTGTGTCACCCTAGAACAGATTGACTGTTCCTGAACTGTGGCCTGCTGTGGATTACTGCTTCATTATTCATCCTTACAAATTGCCAAGTGGACTGTTGAATTAAGCTTAGTCAACCCAAACAGGTGAACGGGGCCAATGTGTGAATCACTGCACTCATAACGCTGAGCAGTTTCACAGATTCGTAATAACTATAATGTGTCTGATTATAACTACGAACCGACATACACAAGCGGGTCATCTTTGTTTGCATTTTCAGACTGGAGCGACTGGAGTGAACTGTAGGACTGTACAGCATACTCTAATGTGCAATGTAATCAACATTCACATCAAGGATGAGATTTCAACAGCAAAAAGATGGCCAATAAACATAAACCATGATCACAGAAGTAGAACAAGCCAGTGAACACAAAGTGCTCATGAAACAAAATCAACTACACACGCTCTGTCTTTGATTTTTGTCTTACCACCTGCACTGGACAACTTCGGTGCCGTTAAAGAAAGGGTCATTAACCTCAAGACTATAAGCACTTAAATCTCATCCAGAACAAAAAAGAGGCTCTTTAGTATGGATGAGTAAAGATCAAATGGAAAATATACCCTCCTTTCTGCACCAGAATACTGCTAGGAATGGATAAATCTGTCTGATGCATAAAAAAGTAGAAAAGTAGTCAACTGAAAAGGAAACAGTAAGAAGTGGTCCTTCTAGGACACAGCCACTTCTTGAGGGAAAGACTTGTAAAGGGGCTTTGATTTTTGTCTTGTTTCCTCTGAAGATTTTTATTTTAGGAAAAAGTCAGACTTTGTGTTTCATTTTACGTTTTACATTCCCAGCAAATGAAGTAGGAGAAAAAGCAACTCACTATTAACTTAATTTCAGGCTTCAGACTGACATCGCTCATTAATTTTCTTCTTCTAAAAAAGCAAAAGCAAATAAAGACTTCTGAGGAAGACGTCACTTAGGGCAGACGGGGGACGCTGTGGGAGACGTGACGGACAAATCAATTCAGCAGAATGACAGGGTGCAGTATTGTGGTCCAGCCATGGGAAGACTCAGTAAAAGAACAAAGAGAGCAAAACCACAATGGCAAAGGCATGGTAACCGTGTAAAATCTTTGTTGCAATCTATTTGCAGTGTCTTCTGGTTTCCACTGATTTTACACCAGTAAGCATAGTTTTCCTCTACCATGGTCTTGGGACAGCACAGGAGGTTCCTACTACTGACCACGTGCCCACCAAACCAGTGGGAAACACTGTACTGTGGATCCATTGTAGTTTCTATATTATTCAGTTTATACCTGTAAAAACAGTTATTAATTGTCAGTAAATATCCCTGACTACAACATCCCACATAGCAGACAGGTCTGGCCTGGATCTGGTGTCAAGCCGGCACTGCTGGCTGACTTTTGGCATGGTAAGTGGTATGTCATCGAGATGTAGGCCAGGCCTGGCGTAGATGGGACTATTTATGTGATGGCATGCCATATCAGGCCCGATTATGGTTTGGTTTATGTGGCCCAGGCTCATAGAAAACAGTTCTGTCCCAGATCCGGCATCAAGCTGGCACTTCTGACTGACAGGTGTCATGGCAGAGTGTATGTCAACCAGATGTGGGCCCGGTCTGGCAATGATGACACTATTTATGTTCCTATTTTAGTTAGAAGATCCAAATACCACGTTGCAATACTGTACTGCTATGGTAGCCAACGTTTCAAATGCAGGTTTGACCGGGTTGTGATTGTACACTTTATCCAAAGCCTAGTGAGGGTTTACCACTGTAAAGGCTGTAGCTCTGGAGGTAGAGCCAGTCATCTACTGATTGGAAGATTAGTGGTTCGATCCCTGGCTCCTTCAGTCACATCAAGTCACGTGTGAATGTGCATCCATGTAGTCAGGAAGCACTTTGAGTAATCCAGGAGAGTAGAACAGCGCTATATAAGAGTCAGTCCATTCACTGTCTCAACTGAGTTTCTTCATGTTACTTTTGCACTATTATGTTCTGGCACATGTTGTTATTACATGGCTTGATTAAGGTACACATTAGGCAGACATCTGGGGCCATAGCTGAAACTGTTCTGGGCCAGGACAGGGCCAGCAGTGTGTCCTCAAATGGCCTTGAGCGGGCCCATGTGTGGGCCACCTCTGGCAAACCAAATCTGGGCCACCAAAGGGCCGTCATTCTTTGCGGTATGTGGGCCAGATCCGGGCCATACCAGTTTTGCTTGTGGGATGTACAGTAGTCAGGTTTCACAAACCCACTCCTGTCCTCATGTGCAGAAAGCTGGGGGGTTGAGGGCAACAAGGACAAAATTATGAAATCACATCAAAGGGAAGCTCAGAATTTACTCTTGGTTTGTTGCTAACTAATGATCATTAATTAAGGCCAGGTTGGTACAACTACAGTTATTAGTTAGCATTGCAAAGAACCTGAGCCACAGGTTCACAATTAAACTGTGCATATACAGAAACAGAACTGTGCTTCTTTGATTTCTACAGCATGCATTTACCATGAATCGAGTGTGGGCGAACATGATTTCCACTCCCACAGTAAACCATACATGGATACATACAGTACTTTGATTACTCTTTGGCAGTGTCAGTAGGTAGGAAGAAGGCTGGGGTTGCATCTTTGTTGCTGATTTGGCAGTCCATGCAGGTAGGCGACTGGCACCTCCATGTGTAAGGAAGAAAGCACATGATAGTCTACTAGCTAGCCTTGCCAGACCAACAGAGGAGTTGGCATCAACAATGATGATGAATATTGCAGCAACCTAATTGAGAGAAAAATGGGACTCATTTTTGCTGGGTGAAAATTGTATTCAAGCTCGAGTCGAGAAGTGGTGAATTTAAGGTGATTGTAGAGATTCCTGTAGAGATTCCTGGCAGCTTTTACAACCGGAAATGTAACATCTTCGTTGAAATCTATTCACATGGCTGGAAATAAATAGAAAAAGATTCTTTTTTTTATGTTACAGATTATTTATTTTCTTTAAAGTAAAACAGATTTTCCTCTCCCCCTGTAGCAGAATTCAGGCTGTTGGCCTTGCTTGATAAATCTCACCTATGTGATAGTGGGGAGATAAACACGCTGTTCAGCAGAAGTTTTCAAACTAATTGCATGTTACTGGTGTATTGACTAACCTCTGAGAAAACACAATTAAGTTTCCATTCAAAGTTCCTGATCAATTTTTATCCAGCAGGGTTTAATTTAGCAAACTGTGTAGCCTGTGGGACTCTGTCTAGTCAGAGTAAGAAAATACATTCAGCGCCAATCAGATTGTGACCAGAAAGAATTAACTATTGAGCCTCGTAGAAAAAAAATCATGGGTAAAGTTAATTGAAAAAGTTGTCTAAGACAAGCTCAAAACATTTAAATCTATCAAAAGGACATTTTTTTGGTCACTTTGGGTAAGCATACAGCAACACAATAATGTTATGGCAAACTTGTTAGAAGACATCTGTTCATGTAACAACAGAGCAACATTTTGCACTTTTAGACTTATTTCTGGGAGCCTCAGAAATAATTCAAATACAGTCTTTTAGCTCCATTTTTAGTCTCATCGAACTCCTGAGCAAGAGTTATTTTACTATTTTAGAGGTCTAAATATAAAAAGAGTTAGAAAGACTTGACAATATTAAAACATTATATAACTTCTCTGTGGTTCTTAATACAACTGACCACCAAATGAGCAATACTATTTGGCACATCCCTAAAAAGAACATTGGGCTCAATTTAAGGACATTTTATTCAAACGTCATTTCAGTACTCAGTTTGTTTGTTTTTTTGTTTTTTTTAAACATTATGTTTATTGACTTTTATATTACAGAACAAGCAAAGAATAGTAGTACAGTTAACCTGAGATTTATATTAAAGAACATAGTCCCCAAAATAAACAAATATAAATTAAAAGAAACAACAATAATAATAATAAAAATAAATAAATAATAAAATAAAACAAAACCGATGCACAGCATGGGTAAAACAAACAAAGCAAGACGCGAACGAAAAATAAAAACAACAAAAACAAAGAAACAGATAACAAAGAAAACAACAACAAAAAAAAACAAAAAAACAAACAAAAAGAAAACCACACACACACAAAGAAACCCAAAACTCAGCACCAAGTATCACTTTCTAAATTAATTCCCTTCATAATGTCTCAGAAACTCAGTTAAAGGTAACCATATTTCTTCAAAATCTACTCCCTTTCCTCTGATAATATAAGTAAGTCGTTCCGATACAATACATGATGCCATCTCCTTCACCCACATATGACTTGAGGGTACATCCACTTTCTTCCAATACAAAGATATTAAGCGCCTAGCTTGCAGGAGGCCAAAGTCAATTATTTTAGCTGTCTGGTGCTAAAGTCACAGTTCTTTGGATATATACCCAACACACACATTTTTGCTTCAACAGGTATATTTACTCCAACAATCTTAGATAAAGTTTGCGTGATTAATTTCCAGTACTGTTGTAATTTTGGACAGCTCCATACACAGTGGAGCAGAGTGCCCTTCTCGTCTAAACATTTACTGCAGCTATCTGGGATGACAGGCGACCAGCGATTCAGTTTGACTGGGGTTATATAAGTTCTCATCAACCACTTATATTGGAGGAGTTTCATCCTTGTATTAATTGATTGTCTTTGGGCTTTTAAACATGCAGTTTCCCAGTCCACCTCATGTATCTCCTCTTGGATGTCAGCCCTCCATGCGTCCAACTTGTCAGTGGCAGATTCCCCATCATGTGTTAACAGAGCTGTATAAACTGAAGAGATATGACTTCTGCCCACTGGCTTTTTAAGTATGACATTCTCCAATTGTGATAATAGTGGCTCAGATACAATCTGTTTATATTTTGACATAATGAAATGTTTAACTTGTACATATTTTAAAAAATGTTTTTTGGGGATGCTGTATATTTGGCATAGCTGATCAAATGTAAGAAGGTTGCCATGCTTATAAAGATCTGCCACCTTCTGTACACCTTTATCTGCCCAGATTTTGAAACCCCAGTACTCAGTTTTTAAGTTTTGTTTAATTTTAATAGGACTCCGTCATTGTCCACTGTACCCAAGAAGGTGAAATTTTGATGTGCTCCATGATTCATCTTCTTTCCTGTCCTGTTTGTGTTTCTGGGATCTATGGATTTGACTGGACCCTTGAAAATATCAGAAAATGTTTTTTGATGGGGTTTTTTGGAATCAAGAGAAATTTTAATATATGACTAATGCTAACCTAGTCATAATATAATACCAAACCACTTTTGGGTTTCTAATCAAACATTCAGAACAGAATTGTAGTGGGTCAATTTTTCCGAAACGAGTTCTAGTTTGTAATTTAGTTGTGAATTGGGGGATATATTGCCAGCAGTTTCTATCATCAAGGGAAACAACATGGTATTTTTTATGCTTGGCAAGACAACTGACAGGCATCTACATCTGCTGTTGATAAGCGATTGTAGGCGTTTCATTAAGTCACTGTTGAAGTGCACATGTGAGAAATGCCTGCGGGGGCACTAGATAGAGGAGGCTGGTTTGGAGGTGGTACGATGTGACTGACGGGGATGAGACGATAATGACAGTTTTCATTTTGGGTAAACGGCTCTGTGCTTTTGTTCACACAAATTATGAAATTGTGCTTAATGTACCATGAGCACAGTTAAAATCTATACATGAAATTAAAAAAGTAATGAACAAAACAAAAAACAAAAACCCGGGCAACGCATAATAGGTTAAAGTCACGCATTTGTGTCGTAGAAGATTTAGTAGTCGTTCAAGCTCTAAAACAGTAGAGGAAATTTGAAATAAGGGACCACATAGTCTGGAGCTTCTTTAAAAGCTGCACAGAAAGCCTGGATTTAGAGAAAAAAAATACAAGTTTAGTATATTTAACTGTTATGTCCACTTTAACTCTTGCACACTGTGTGCTGTGTTGTGATATTGTTGGAAACTACTGAACAGAGTGACGGACAAATGACTGAAGCATTCAACTTCTCTCAATTTACGTGGCAGTTAACAACAAAAACAAAAAACATTACCAAGCTGACTTCAGGATTGCCAGGAACATTAATGCAACATCCACTTTTATATAATTAACAAGTGTTGCATAACATCAAGCTCAATCATTATTGAGTTTATCTGACAGGGAAGTGGGGGCATGTCTAATAAATTAAAAAGCTTGGGAGCCACCGTGTATAGCATTACACTGTTAACAAGACATGGCATCTAAAGCCATGCTAGCGGCTCTGTGAGGTTGTACCTTGCCATATCAGAGCTTTGAGCTATAAATGCAAACATCATGCAGCGTGTTGACGGGGATCCTGTTTAACAGGATCTTCACCGTCTTTACTTAGCATGCTTAGATGCAAAAATGTGCTCGCAAGTGCGAAAACACAAACTGCAAGCAAGACTGATTAAGCGTTGGGCATGGAACATAAAAGTGATCAGAATTTTTCCTTAAGGAAATCAAGAATGGATGTAGAAAATTTTTATGTATTTGTATGTAAATATTGACATTTCTGCCTGGATCAATGTAGCAGAAAGGCCAACACTGCCATCCCCTAAAGACATGCGGCATACCTAAAAATACATTACAAATAAATCCTTTAAACACTCCCATACAGTACAGCACTGATTGGAACTGATCTACACAGTTACTGAGACACTTTATCATATTAACATATAAACTTGTTATCATATTAAAGATAGGGCCCTATGCAGACAATCTATTTCAAATGTATTTGTGTCAAATTGTGTTTCTAAGAAAGGAAGATGGCTCTAATTTTGACATTTTGGACTGTAAACCCTTCGTTCTGTCAGTAAGTCGTGGGGCTAAAAAATTAGATAAGAGGGTCTGTCACTATACGTCAGTGTCACAGAAGACAGAACCATCTAAACTTATAGATTGTTTGGCTGCTGGCTTGGAAGTAATTGAAGCTAACCCAGATTTCAGCTGCTTTTTCCATCTTCATGCTTTTTGTACTGTACATTGGTTATGTCATTCAAACACAGGTCAGTACTTTTGGACAATTAGTGACTGCTCATTCAGAAATAAAAACCCAAAACAGGGACGATTTTGTTCAGCTGCATTCAGTGAAAGTATTCTTGTTTAGAGTGAAGCAGAGTGTTGTGACATTAATGATATTTCCTGACCACTGCCTCCGTTTCTGTTCTAGCTTTAATTCACCGTGACAGTCTGTCATGGTGTAATGCGACTCGTTGTGTTACACATGTGCTTTCCAAACAGCACCTCACACTCTCAGACCAAGACACAAATAAACACAAAACACCTGAAGCTCGGCTTTTTCACGCAGCAGCCGACACATCTAATGAGAACCACAGAAAACGTTGATGGGACCGCTGGAGTTTGGGCTTCACAGAGCACATTCATAGACAAGTCTGCCTAAATGAACAGCATCAGATAAGCAGATGTGCAAGTTATGTTGGGTTTTTTTTTCTAACGGAAAGTGCTGACAGAGAGCTCAGTGACAGGGTTGAAATGAGCACAGTGTGTATTATGTCCCCGGCGTACATTGTGTTGCACGTACCGTCGATCCTGGCCTGAATATTTATAGTCTATCTGTGTTCATTTGTGTATGTTTATGTGTGTGTGTGTGCGCGTGAATCTGAAAGCCAGTGTGGATGTAAGAGCCCTGCAGGGGTGTGAGGCAAGAAGCAGCAAGAGGCAGAAAAAATCCCCGCTGCCTTTGGATTAGTGTCAGCAAACAGGAAGCCAGGCACCGTGCTCCATGTGCCTGTGCACTCTCTTAAAGCCAGTCCCTGTGGCATTATTTAGCTTTTTTTTTCTCAAAGTGTCATATTTTTATGTCTAGGGTTTGGATCAAAACCCAGCTAAAGTTTTCTGATATTACCTTTAATGTCTTTTACAATCTTTCTTCACAGACTGTGTATAAAAGATAGATGTCGCCAATGTGATTTCACGTCGCCACTTGGCGGATCTATGAGATTAGTTAGCTGCCTGAATCTTTGGCTGATGTGGAAAGTAGAAATCAAATAATTGACATGTATTTTTGATGTTATGAACTGCAAAGTAGGCATTTGACATTTTCACAGCTGAAGAGCGTCAAACTTGGCTACTCACAGCCTACTTCAGGACTTCTACATGACCTTTTTTCTCAGCTCTGTAGGTCACTACTTGTCTTTGATAGTTAAAGGATAACCAACAAGAATTGCTGTGCATCAGTCTGTTGATGTGGATCATTTGATCAGAGTGGCTTTAAAACTGCCCTTTGCGGCTTTGTACAGTTCTGATTCTGATTATTTAATGTTAAAAAAACAAACAAAACAAGTGTAACTAGGAATTTTAAATCTTGGGACTTTGTGAGATGTCTGGAAATATCACCACTCCATTTTTTCCCACTAAAAAGCAGTGCATACACTGTTTGTGGGTCACATCTGGTCTGTTGGTCTTTGTGAAAACATACAAATGCGCCCGTGACATCAGATAACCTGTGAAATCCTTTGCAAAGGACAAAGTGGTGTCTGTTTCCACCTTATAAACAACTCTGTTTCCTGGACAGCTTCCTTTGAAAAAATGAAACAAGTGACTTGCCTGCGAAGTTCCTGCTGCCGCTTTGATGATAATAGTTGCTCGTGACACCTAGACCGGAATATTTAGATGAAAGTTATAACAAAAACACTTTGGTGTCATAGAGAATATTCTCAAGGGAGCCAGAGCTCAAGCTCAATCTGTCATAATCACACATATATAGTTAAAAAGAAATTAAAAGGTGACGGTTGAGTTGACATTTTTGCACCTGTGGCAGATCCAGAGGAATTTTTTACCTTTATGTCAAAAAAAGAGAGAACTCTTTAATATTTAATCCCTGCCTCTTGATTTTTGCTACATTAATAAGACCAACTAGACCCATGATGCATGAGAACAGATTTATTCGCACAGATTTAACTGCCTGTGTAAAAAAAACCCCGAAAACAAGAGTTATGAATGCATTTGTAGCAGGAGGCTGCACGGTTGATGTGCAATCTAGGTAGCAAGTAATGAGAAGGTGTTACGTCTCATTTCCCAACTTGATTCAACAGTAATAGTTCTTGCTGCTGATGTCCTCACCTATTTGCCCTCTTGAGGAATTTATTCCACTCCAAGATAAAGATGATGTTGTTCTGCCCGTGTGAAAAACCTTGCTGCTTTGCACATGCTGGCAGGAAGTCTCAAGCTAAAATAAATGAAACGGCTTCTTGATTCACAGCTGTGCATTAGTTAGTTGTTGCTATCAAAATGTAAGGGCAATAATAGAAGCTTTTCCCCCCCCAGACACTAGTATCTGTAGTCCTTCTCTGGCTGGTAGATCTCTGCAGTCACACCTTTGTCTCTCACGCTCATGTTTTTTTTAAACGAATAGCACTCAGTGCATCGTCTGTGACTGTAGGCGTCAAGACTGCAACCTCTCTCATCATGATAATAAGCGCTCCGTTTTAAGAATAACGAGGTCACGGGACACCGGTCTTGCACGTAAAGGATCGTTGGACAGCAGTAGAGAATCTCACTGCGTGTCGGATATCGTGGTCATAGGTGTCATCATTTTTTTCAGTCAGTTTTATCAATCCAGAATCATTGATACTTGGTATTTTTATACTTGTCCTTTCTGTAAATACCTGAAAGAAATACACCGATTGTCAGCCGTGAGTTACTGTCCCTGATTATACTGTAGTAAGAAGGTGCTGGTCAGCTAAAGCTTAAAAGGCAAAAGGAGAGTGTATTAATTGATTTTTTTAAACAAACAACGTATTTTTTGTTCCAAAACAGTAAAATGACTCTTCAAAAACAGGTGAACTAACTGTTGAGTCATTTGGATTATTAGCTCTATCAGTCCCTCCCCTACAGTTTTATTAATATCCTTTCGAGCTTCAGGGCTGTAAAATTGTCTCCCACATAATGCTGTACCTGAGGGCTCTGTTTCTGGCAGTCTCTACTGGGCGCTCTCTACAAACACCATAATGATTTTAAATCCATTCCCAACAGAAAAGCTGCTGCTGGGCTCTTGCATCGTGAATAGGGATGGCTTCTGGGTACGCAGGTGGATTGTCGGATGTGAGCAGGTTTGCGGTGGTGCTCTTGGCTTAGCCTTGAGCAACAGTGTCTCAATGTGGCACTAAAAATGGTCCTGCCTCCTATTGGCGAGCTCACAGCTGTGAGGCCAGTTACATGACAATATTCTCCCTAGATCTGTTTTAGTTTAGCAAATAAATAAATGGAATCTCTTGTTCTCATTTATAAAGTGTGGGTATTTTTTTTAACCATTATTTCCCACCACTGAGGTATTTAGTGTTTTCCAGGTATCTCCCCTTTAACATCGGTGGTTTATGTGTAATTCACAAACTGCAGACTGTCTCCTGGGCTGATGATTGTATTACTGAGAACTGTGTAGAATCACCCAGTAAAAGAAAGGTAGTATTATAGGGAATGATGAGACGCAATCAGTTCAGTTTCAATAGCATTTTCAAGCTTAAAAGCAAAGTTACACTCATGTTTGAATGATTTGAATGCATCTTTTATACTTAATGCTGGTATGTAAATAAATCTGAATGTAAATGATTGAGAACAGACGTTTCTATGACTGATTTTTTTTATTGTACTTGTGATACTGTTACACTTTGGGTATAATATAGGTGAGTACTGATGTTTGTTATAAATGCATATATTATACAAATTAATGCAAATGTTTGCACAAACAACACCTAATAACATTAATAATAACCACTCTGCACCTGCTGAGAAGTTGCTTTCCTTCATACATGATACGCTCCAAAGTTCCTTGCACAACAAATGGCTCATTCTAATATTGCACCAACCCATTAAGGGTGAAATGAAACTTAATTTATTGCTATGATATGTGCTCATAAAATATTATTTTTTTTAAACTGTCTTCACACAGTATATCATAATAACGCTTATAAACCTCGGCAGATCACAGCATGGGTCGCCTTGCCTAGTGTGGCAGTGCCGTGGACATCTCTGCTGACATATTCAGTGTGTGTTTCAGTGTTGTAGTAAGTTAGTCATGGTTCTCTTCAGCTTTAGGTTGCTCTACTCGTGCACAAACACACACACAGCCGCTTTTATTTCAAGAATTGTGACACAGTGGCTTTTTAGTGCCAGAACGCAATACTGTAAATCGCAGACAGTGAATAATATTAATGACATTCACTGATCTCTTCTGAGTTCCCCTCTCAGGACAGTCTGACGCTCAGTATATTGAGTGCTCATGCTGACATTATTGAATCCTATATTTGCCCTCCTACCGTATACAGGTGCAGTGTACTGGAGCGCAAATATACCACAGGAGCCCCCCCAACAAACAAAACCTGGAATGTAAACAAGCACAGGTTTAGCTCCAAAGTCCTAATAAGGGATTAGATTAGATTAAAAACAGTCAGTATGTTTGTTGTAATTGCCTTGTGCCTGCTGCAGCTATGATTGCATACAGAATGCCTTCAACTCCTGGGAGACTTTGTGGAAATCCTCAAATTATTGAGGTGGAGAATTATACAACAGCTGCTCCGTTTAAAGAGGACGCTTGTCTCTAATAGTGTGCATCTTAATAAGCACAAATAGCTGTGGCACAAAACAGTTCTGTGAAATGTTTCACCCTACAGGGGGTAGCCAAAATAACAAACACTTCATGAGGAAGGAATTTAAATTTGAGTTTAATCAACATTAATAAAAACAGCTACAGAGGAGCTTTTGGTTTTTTTAATGCGGCGTATGTCCGTCATCACGCCGCTATAGGTTTCTGTCGGGCATGTGATCACAGTTTCTCTTTCGTAATTGGAGTTTACCTGTTTTTGGCATACACCTCTGTTATTTGTCTGATTTTAGACTAATTAAATACAATTTTTTTCCTGTTTTTTTTTTTTTTACTAAACGTACAATTTTGACAACCAAGCTGCTGCTTTGCGTTTATAACCTGGTATGACACTGACATCAGCTCTACTTTGGAGCAGCTGTTGTTATACTTGAGCAGAAACCAAAGATGACTGTTGATTGATGAAAAAACAGGAGCTGTCGCTGCCCTATCCCTACTGGAAACCCCCACACTAGTGATGCGCAATTGTTTACTGCTGTACATCAAATGGTCCAAGGAAGAAACTGAAGCAACTTACACCAGATTCTGATATTAAAATAAAAATGTTATATTTCATTTTACTTGTTTTTTCTCAATAAGAGATGCTTTCCCTTTATTTCAGAATATCTAATACAGTGCACTACATTGAACTACATGGAGCTGAGTGTAATGGGCAACAACAACAAAATAAAACTAGCATTAGTGGCATAATGTAAAAAAAAACTTAGTAAAACACTACATTTTGGGTAATTATTCATTGCAATAAAAAGCATAAAATTAAATTAATGAGATGTAAGTGTTATTAATATTATTTATATATATGTATTATTGAAATTATTATTATTTTAGTGGTTGTGTAACACTCACACTATATGTATTTTTATCAATGAGTATGTCTACATTTTTATTTAAAAAATCAACATATCAGGTGTGGTCTTATTTAAGCTTTCCTGTATAAATTTCTGCATTTAAGAAAAATAATATAACACACACATATGTATGTATATATATATATATATACACACACACAGACAAGAAGAGAAGAGAGAGTAATATAATAAAAGGAAATCAGTTTTATCTGTTGGATGAAGACAGACCTTTTTGTTGAGACAACCAAGAATATCCATCCATCCATCAGGGGTCGGGTCGCGGGGGCATCAGCCTAAGCAGAGAAGCCCAAACCTCTCTCTCCTTACCCTAGCAAGGCGTTCTCAGGCCAGCCGAGAGATATAATCTCTCCGGCGTGTCCTGGATCTTCCCCGGGGCCTCCTCCCGGCGAGACATTTCCATACCTCACCCAGGAGGCACCCAGGAGCAATAACACTATCTACAGCTTTCACAAGTTGCATACTTTTAAAATGCTTAGCCTAAACCTTGACATTTGGACATACACGCAGACATGCACAAGTGTTATGATTGGCCACAGTTTTGCTGATGAAAGGCTTGATTTTTCATCTTCTCAGCGTACATAACCTTTGCCCTGTTTGAGCGAGCCCTGCCTGTTTTGCTAGCAGCAGGAATTGACGAGGTAACGTTTACAGTATGTAACTGAAAGTCAGAGGCGAGTCATGCGCTTGTGTGGATGGGACTTATCTGTGCGTCTCCTTCTCCAGCAGGATGATGTTATCAAAAGTTGTACACCCAAACAACAATGGGTGTGTCTAGTGCTGTGACATTAGGGCTTCCCCGGTTTGATGGGACGGTGCAGCATTAAAAAAACAAAAAACAAAACCACTGGTTATTTCACTCAGTGTAAATAAACTGTATCAGTTCAATAAACCAGAACCCCCTGTCATTGGATGAATATGATACTGGCAGACAGAGTAAACTGTTTTAAGTGCTTAAGCTACTGAAGGATAAATGAACGTAAGCATGTTAAGGGGTGTATAACAAATGGTTTATTTATGTAACTAAACCCCCATGTGGTCTTATACAAAGCTCAGACGTATCCCCTGCCAAAGTGCTTCAGAAGGAGCTGCTGCTTAATGACCCTGATGTTTATCTGTAGTGAGTGCATCTTGCCCAACTTTTGGGTGGGAAAGGAAAATATGCACAATATCAGCTTGGTGTTTGGGCAAATTGCTCCATCTTGAGGGTGCCGTTTCGTCAAGCATGATTATAGATTTCCTGTTTCTCTCTTTGTTGCAGCGCTGCCAGTTACAGGGAGAGGGAGTATCCCTGCACCCCGCCCGCATCTCTGGAAATCACAGAGAACAAGCAAAACGTTGTGACAGGTCATCTTGAGCACAAGCGGACACTGAAAAGCAACAACCGGATGACACTTGGCGTTTGGACAATTGGAGGAGAGAGCTGCTGTATGGTATCAGTAAACAAACCCTCGAAGGCTGAGACTGGAGTTAGCGTGTGAGTGAGTCGCGGCCCAAAATGATTGCCTTAATTACTACACATGTAAAGATGTATGAAGTGAAGATAACTAAGAAGACTTGTTCAAAAATACAGATGTTTTATTTACATGTGAAAAAAGTGTCTTGTAAGGAACAGATGTGAATATTTTAATATGATAGAGATAATGTTTGGTCGTAACGTCGACATGTTTTAGTTGGGTCGGCTTCGTAGGTGTCATAGGTTACTAAATGGTGAGTTTGCTCTGCTTCTGTGCGGCCAGCAGTATGACTTTTAAAAAAAAAAAAAGAAATCTCGTTTCATATTGTCAACCACACAAGGCTGGCCTGAGTTGCTCGCTTATCTGTTGGCAAAAAAAAAATTAAATAACGATCTACGACACATTGTGTCATAACACATGGAAATCCTCGTCCGGAAAGTGTATAGGGTTGGGAGAGAAATACGAGACATATATTGACTGGCTCAATGCAACACACTGAAATACATCAGAAGATTATCCTCTTACATTAAGATCCACTTACACTAAAGCAAAGATGTCAGGCACATAAACACCCATCATAAATATCAGCCACACTCACTTTCTATCACAGCAGACGAAACTCGCCGGGCTCTCACTGCTCGAGAATCATTGACGTAAAGACGAAATACCTTACGTTTCTTTTCTCCGATGCAAATTTAGAGCTGACCAGCTGCTTTGTTGATATGTTTTCACTTTGAATTTACCTGTATGCAAAAGTAACATGGACGTGTGTTCTATATTTTTTTAAACCTAGCCTTGATAATTACATTAACCAAAGGTGAAACCCTGAATTTACTGTATGTTGTGGACTTCTGGAAAATGTTGTGACATAGATGCACACTGAATAGGAAAAAAAATGTAAATACCAGACGTTTCTACTTGTGTGTCCTAAGATGTGTTTCGCAGATAGAGTAATTTGAGACTTTTCACTTTCTTTGACTGTTATGACCATCCACCATAATCCTCTGTGTTCAGTTTGTCCGTTTCACTTTCTTCATATTGTTGCGAATGCTGCTCCAACATTCTTCAGTGTACTTCTTTATTTCATTTGTTCCTTTTTCTTCTTTTGTCTTTTTAACAAAACTCCCATTGAAAATCCACTTACCTATTTATTTGGCATATTGAGACATGAGGTTACTGATGTCATTTGTGCAGCTTTGTGAGAGGGGCGCTGGCATTTGTTACCGCTCTTAGATCTGCAAAGTTGCCTGTGAATACAAGGATTAGAAATGTCCACTGACATGCCAGTAGTAGTAAATCATATCACATACATACATATATAAATATATTTTAATGAAGACATTGTTTTCCTTTAAAAAGCACCCTTTACATACACTATTTGCTTTAATGGCACATGAAAGCTTGTGTCCTTCATCTTATCTTCCAAGTTCTCATGTGTGCTCTTTTTCTGAAAATTCATATCTGTAATTACCTCAATATAGTGACCCTTACGAAAGATGTTTACTGAATGTTAAAAAATTTCCTTGGTGTCAAATTCTTTTCTTCTTCTTTTTTTTTTTTAAATCACCCTATAGCCACAATATTTTAAAAACAGATGTCAGTGGTTTATTTGGGGTACTCTTTATAGAAAAGATGTGGGGTTTTTTTCGTCAGTTTACTTTATCATTGTGAGGAGGGATACCAGCAGTTTAACCAAGAACACCAGTGCACAGTAGCAGAGGTTAGGGACTGTCACTTTAAAAAGTTGCATAACAACAAATGTGTGAAAGAAAGGAGGGGAAAAAGGTGATCCAAAAGGAGCAATCACACATCCAATTGTAGCTAAGGATGCACACACACACATATGTGATGCAGCATGTGACAGCAAACTGGTTTCATTTATCTACCTTTTATGATGAGATTGTAATTTGAAGATGTCAGACTGTGCGTTGGAGTTATTGCAATATAGTAAGAATGAAAATTAATAGTCAGTTGTAGCACATTTGTTAACTTCTGATAAAATCTGTGCTAGCATCATGCAAAACCATTGATCACTGTAGGCTAACGATGTGAAAGTCACACCCTTGGGCGTTGTGTCTGCGCTGAGCAGGGGGTTTCGCGTCATGGCTAAAACGTTGGCTGGACGAGGTGTTTATTTGCAGTTTATGCATCACAAACTGTTAAACTGTATTTTGGGGGCATAGCTTTAAGAAGCATTTGCAAGCAGTGACGCTACAATAAATATTTGAAATATTCGTGAAGTCCAGTTGTTCTTGATTGCGTCGTTGCTGGGATTCATGGTCCGTATCTTTGACCGGCTTTTTGCATGCTGCATCACATATACGTCCAATGTTAGTGTGTGCCGATTGTTATTGTCGACTCATATTGACAGAAACATGATTTTCTGTGATGTAAATTGGTTATTTTTTGCTGGATTTTTTGCATTTGAAGCTGAACATTAGCTCACGGGGTGTTCAGATATCTGAGATGCAGCTATCCCAGATACTATCGCACCAACTGCCAGTGATGACCAGAAGCTGTGTGACACTGATATATTTATGAGGGCCAAATTAATTAGCTACAGCTTGGTGTTACCACAAAAGCCAAAGAGTAATATTCCCACAGGTTAGTAGACAGAAAAAGAACATGATCAGCCTGCCAATTGATCCCGCAGGCCACCGCATTCAATCAAGCAGAGCAAATAAGCACCAAAGGAGGCTGGAGGAAATCTGGGCACTCTGTAACCCATTTCCTCAATCTATGAATTAAAATAATTTATTTGGTTAGACTTGACAATTGTGTCGAGCTGCACTGATGCACAGCACTGAGTTATATATGCTCTAAACTAAATACTCAGAAGGAAACCAAGAAAAATGTCACATACAAAGACAGAAGATTACCAAGGCGGAATTTCAGCCTTTGAAGCAGAAAATCATGGACGTGTACACTAAACAGAAAGGTCCTCAGATTATCCAGCCTCATCATCCAGGTCCTGTCGTGAGCAAACTTTGCACTGCTAGGCATTCCTAAGGACGCTAAAGTGACCTGCGGTAATAACTGCAGTGATAATTTGTTGTGATTCAGCACGGCAAATGAGCAGATTTTACAAAGCTGCTGGGGAGGTTACCAACAGTTTGTGTGGGGACATTAGATAACACACAGGACGAGGTGAGAGGAGAACATTTTAATTACAATTGCCTTGGAGCTAGAAAACTCACCAACGCTACATGTAAAACATTTCTGAATGCCAGAGAGAGTAGCTCACACAACTGCTGACCAGAGTCGCTCAGGTCAGTTTTGAACTCAACACATCAAAGAAAAGAACTAGACTCAAACAAAAGAAAACAATTGTTGGGACTGAGTTTTAGATTAATAAGACCTCTTACGTAAGCGCCCACATTGTGAGAAAGTGCTTTTCTGTCGAAGCTCACGTATTTCTGAGGCCTAAACACCTGCGAGACTCTTCCGTCTCTGTGCAACCGAGCAAGATTAAGTTTTAAGATGAATGCCTCCTTTAGTCAATAACAAAGGATTTACTCACTGAAAGAAATCACCGATTGGTTTCTAAAGCCAAGACAAACAAGACGGTTCAGATTTAGCTGAGAAAAAAGTTTCTTATGGTTTTTCAGCGTTGATCCAAAACCATCGAAATTACATCCTCATGTTCAGCCAGCCTTTGAATTTAGTCCAGGTTTCAGTTTCTTCGTACATTTGGGCTCCACAATGACAGAGCATTTCACAGAGCATCACAGTTATTAAAAACCAACCCGAAAACCAAGACCCTGCTCAGTGAAACAAAAATGTCAGTTTTGCCTTTAAGACTGAATTTACTCTTCATACACTGAATTTGATTCAAATTTAAAACCCTCTTTTTGTCTCCAGATATCTTGAAAGGACAAACCGACTGAGCCTGATATCTTCACATTGCACCCGGAAAGCACTGCAGATGCTTCCATGCGGCTCGGTTTGGATATTACATCCCGCCGACACATACTGTACATAAATAAAAGCGCTGCATTATTATGAGGATAAAAGCCCGAGTGTTTATTGTAATATCCACAGCATTAGATAACAGCAGAAACTCGTTTTATGTCTTAATCTCCTTATAAACAAGGTGCCCTGTGAGGAGCGCTGCAGAACTGTTGAGCGGTGACGCAGTTTGCTTTTGCTGTGAAGTGTTTTCGTGCTGCAAATTCAATGAACGCAGTGTTTACCTGTCCGCATCCATATATTTAGAAACCGGTCTGAGATATGAGACAAATACAACAAAAAAAGCTTTGCATAATTTGTTTGTGTCTGTTGGAAATACAGCTAATGTAAGCACAAAGGTCAGATTACTGGGTTTACAGCGAGGATGACCACATGACCACGAGTATTACGTTGGAATTGGAAGCACTTTTAGTAGTTAATACAGAAGCAACTATAACTGGTCATACATGTAACTCTACCACAAACCAGTGATATCCTTGCTGCGTTTCTCTAGACAGAGATTACAGGGCTCAACCATCTTTCATCAAAGTACGAGACATATGACTTTTTTTTATTAAGTGTGGACTTATCTCTTCGGTTGTTGATGGAAAACAGGTTCTAGCTTATCCAAATTCAGGCCATGATGCTTTTATCATATCCCAAAATGTCAGACTGAGAATCTGAGTTCTTCTGGATTCTGAGGGAAATTGCACCAGTTAACAAATGACGAATGACTAAATAGTTGCAGCCCTAATGGAAAACAAGACAATTTTTTTGGAACATTGTGTAATTCCCCCGCTCGCTCTGTGATAAATGCTCTGTGTGTCATGTCTCAGTAAAACGCATTCGAACGCGTGAAATTAGACAAAACACAAGCAAACAAACTAAACGTTTCCACCAATTCCGCAACACGTTTGCAACATTTAGACAAAACCAAAAATGGGAAAATTGCCGTCATCGACAGGTCCGGCAGTAAATGTGCTGCAAATGCAGAAAACGCACACTGATGCAAAGCGCCCGCTTCTTTATTCGGCCGTTGTCTATATTCCCAGCACGTTCTGTCCAGTTGCACGTGCGCACTGAATGTGGTGAAGATGATTGCTTCGTTTAATTGTGTTTCGTCTATTTGCATGTTTTGGTTAATTACGGAGCGTTAGCTTCTCTGGGCCTGCCGTAATCCTCGCATCCAAAGTATGATTTAAAAGCCCGCAGACGGTCATAAAGATGAAACGTGCTGTTTTTCGGGACGCGCCCAGCACAGAAAGATAATTAGTATGTGTCCTTTTACCTACAGTATGCAGACCAATTACTGTAGCCAATAATTTTGTCATGAACAGACTGCATGTGGGGCACTGCACAATTCCCCCCCAAAGCAAACCTTCACATTTACAGGCCAAGAAACAGTGAGCATGTGGGAGTATCACTTTCAAGCAAACGGGCATTCTTTATGCACAACATTTCTAATTTAGCACTTTGCAATTAGGTCAGAAACTCTTAACCTGTGAAACCGACGTGACAGTTGTTTCTGATCATTACTCCAGGAGAGAATTTGACAGGACAGAGACGGGGTTCAAAACCAGGATAATCAGGCGTCTATGCAAGCTGGTGCAGATTGGTCAGCTACAAGTAACGGCGGTCACAATCCAGCATATCTACTATTAGTCTCGATGATTCTCACGATCGCCTCACTCGCAGTGGAAACGCCGTCTACGTGCAGCCACGAGAGGTGTTTCTACATGCTTGCTGCTCTGCTGCTGCAGTGTGATGATGACAATGATGGCGATTCTGTTTTTTGTTTAGGGGGTTGAGTTTACAAAGGAGGGATAATCATCATTGATCAGTGCAGAGAAACTGGCAGTAGTTATTCATGAATATGTAAAATATTTCTACAGTTCAGGTGTTGAGAAATATCCATGTGAGTTTTGGCCAGCCTTGCTTTTATTCTGCATGATGCTTTGTTTTGAGAAATATGCATCCTAATCCAAGGTATGTTTGTATTCCTTTCCTGAGGGTGCGCCTCTCTTTCTCCTTCACTCTCTCTCTCTGTATCTTTGGAGCTTGTCACTTTCTGACCTTAATTGTCCTGTTTTGTTTTCTTCTTTGTTTTATTTATGATTTTTTTTTTTTTTTGATTAGTTTTTTTGGGGGTAAGCCTTCCAAATTCTGGATTTTCTACATTCATAACATTTTGTAGACAGCAATATGAGATGTGATTGAAATGGAATATGTGCAATGTTGATTAAAGAAAAATATAATATATTCAATAAAAATCCAGAAAACAGAAGTATGCTGCTCATCATTTTGCTGTCATAGACAAACCTCATCTGAATGCGGGTCTACAGTAATCTTAGAAAAATTTTTTGTGGTTAGGTAGCATTTCTTCAGCACCGCAGCAAAAAGCAGCGAGATTACAACACTGCAAGACATGAATATTAAACACTTAGAAACAGAAACCATTTACGTCAAACTTTAAACTATCCTGTCATTATGGGGGTTCTTTTGTTGTTGTTTTTTTAACTACACATTGTCATGCAATCGCCTACTTTGGCTAATCTGCTGTTGGCTGAACTGCTGGGACATGTGTGCGCACATCACTCGTGCGGCTCAGTCAGAATCAGCTCTGTCAGCAGGGGCCGGGTATCACAGTGACAGAACATTTTCACCCACAGTGGCCGTTTACGGTGGTTGCTTTTGAAACTGGATGCCCGAGCCATTCGTGTTCAACGCTGCTTAAATATTTCAAATGGCTCCGTTGTGGTGCAATTACTAGACTCTTGGACAAACACCAGTTCATCCATCAAGCTGCTGATGGACGTGCTGCGGGCGGGTACGTGCTCGGCCTCCTCGCAGTGGTTGCGTTGGGATGGAAACTATTCGTTTCCAGTGCCTGTCAGGGGAAAATTTAACAAATGCTTGACATTATTTAGAATTTTTTTAATGCCCTACAAATGTTTGAGGAGCTAAGAGAGTTTGTCATTTGTTGTGGATGACAGCGACCCTGAAAGGTGGATGTATGACTGTGGGTTCAGCTCAAAGAGAGGAAAATTAGACCAGTGTCGAGGATATATATAGTAGCTCACCCTTTACAGCTGTTCCCGAAAAAACGAGACAAGGTCTACAGGAGGGTGCCTGCACACACACACACACACACACACACACACACACACACACACACACACACACACAATGCAACTAACAAACATCCAGACCAACTCGTTCAGATGGCTGCCTCCTTGCTGTGAGTGAACCTGAAGAAGCGGTGATGCAGAATGTTTTATCCACTGTGTTTGCTCACTTTTTCTTTCTTGAACAAAGAGCTTGCAAAGGAAGCTCACTGCTGCACAGTTATACAGTTGGTTCCATTCATTTTATTTGCGTAGCACTCATAGCACAATAGAAGTTATCTGAAGGTGTAAGGTAAAGACAGAAAACAATCAATCCACTTTGTGCAAGTACTTGGCAGCAGTCGGGAGAAAAGGAAAAAAAAAACTCCCTTGAACTGGGAGAAAACCTCCAGCAGAACGAGGCTCAGTGAGGGGCAGCCATCTGCCACAGCCAGCTGAGGAATGAGGGGGGAAAGAGATGAGAGAAAAGAAGAGCAAAGAGAGCCCACAAACAGGACGAAGCACAAACTGTGGGGGAGAGAAGACTCAAAGTTACGACTGTATGTCGTAACTTTGAGTCATTTATAGCAGCATATAAATGCACGGGAGGTGAAACCCATGAGAGCGGAGGAGAAATACTCTGTGCATCATGGGAGATACCCCTACCTCCACCTGCCCGAGCAGGATAAATAAAGGGATGGTTCAGGGTCACCAGCTTCAGTGGTAACTTTAAGCTCGATAGGAAAATCAATGCTTAAAGCCTCATTTTGAACTCAATGAGGGTGTCTATCACCAGAGTCAAAACTGGGAGCTGGATCCACATGAAAAAGGCTCCCATTCTACCTTCTAAAACTTTGGCAACAACAAGTTAGCTTTTGGATAATGTGGTGCTGTGAGGTCTTTAAGGTATGCCTAAGTTTATAAAGAGTAACAAACAGGACTTTGAATTCAGTCCTAGATGTAGCATGATAGATCCCAGATGAGGCTATCACAGTCACATTTATATAAAAGGTGTATCCAAAAGAATTACCCGATTTAAAAAGGCAATTTTTAAAGCAATGTGCACAGGAGCTTGTAGTAAATTCTAAAATACATTGCATGTCCTTATATATATATATATATATATATATATATATATATATATATATATATATATATACAGTATCTATCTATATATCTATATATGTATCTATATATATATATATTTATATATATATATATATATATATATATATATATATATATATATATATATATATATATATATATATATATATTAGGGGTGCAACGATATTCGTATCGATATTGAACCGTTCGATACAGTGCTTTCGGTTCAGTACGCATATGTATCGAACAATACAACATTTGTAATTTATTTTATCAATTTTCCTTCTGACGATGCTGTCTGTGTTGAGCGCTCAGTGAATCTGTGTTCGACTACTCCGCCTAGGCTGCACTGTCGAGCGCAGATCCACTGAGCGCTCAACACAGACAGCATAGTCAGAAGGAAGAGCGCAGGGCAAGCTAGCGAGTAGTGATGGGATTTCCGGCTCTTTTTAGAGATCCGGCTCTTTCGGTTCGGCTCACTAAAAAGAGCCGGCTCTTTCGGCTCCGAACCGGCTCTTCAGGTTGTTTTGTTGCTTTA
This sequence comes from Rhamphochromis longiceps, assembly GCF_057381845.1. Classification (NCBI taxonomy): domain Eukaryota; kingdom Metazoa; phylum Chordata; class Actinopteri; order Cichliformes; family Cichlidae; genus Rhamphochromis; species Rhamphochromis longiceps. The sequence continues at coordinate 32,183,131 of NC_140557.1, read as the reverse complement.
ATTAATTTATTATTAACAATAATATAAAATTATGCACAAAAGGAATTACTAACGTAAAAAGTGGTTTTATTTATATATGTTTATATATAAATATATGCGGTGGCCCCTAGAGACAAAACACGTACAAACTCCAAAACACATTTCTAGCATGAACTGAACTTCCAAAGCAGAGCTACTAGATCACTTAAATTACACAATTGAAAGCATGTGTGTATTGTTTGTGTATTTATACACAGGCACTCATATATATTCAAATAATTTAAAAAAAAGTTCATTTACCTGTTATTACCACACACCAAATCCGGTCGTTGGTACTTGCTGGCTTGTGTAGCCACAAGATAACAAAGGCTCAACACTGCGCCCAGCATCCTGGAGCACTTCTGTTGTCTTTTGTACGTGTTTTGAGTTTTTATGTGCTTCTGAGTTTTTATATGCTTCTGAGTTTTTACGTGCTTCGGAGTTTGTACGTGTTTTTACGTGTTTTGGAGTTTTTACGTGTTTTGGAGTTTGTACGTGTCTTTACGTGTTTTGGAGTTTGTACATGCTTCAGAGTTCGTACGTGATTTGAAGTTTGTATGTGCTTTGTCTCTAGGGGCCACCGTAAATATACTTTTATTTATTCACTCCACATAAAATGTAATAAATAAATCATATAATACAAAAATCAACTATTCACATTTCAAGTTTTAACTATTTAAATTTTCAGCTTTTTCGTTTCACAAATTTAAAGTGAAAAGAACACAAAACACTGCAAACCACAACACAATTAAATATAAATTATAATATGAAAACTAAAAGAACATGCATATTCTCTGTCATATGGACCTGCATGAATAAACTTTCTCAATCCTTTATCATCTGCAACCGAAAATAGTTGTGGATGATTACTATACCTTTCTAATGTTGTTGTCCCTGCCTCTCTTTCTCTCTCTCTGGCTCTGTTCCTGTGCTACTGAGTGTAACTACCGCCCCTCCCCCCTCTGCCCAGCGTAAAGCACAAGGCTCGCGTGCAGAGTGAAGCGGAAAAAAAGTGCGAGAGAGAGGCTGAGAGAAAGAAAAAAAAAAAAAACCCACGTGACGGCTCGCGATAACATGACAAGTGAAATCTCCCGCAGCAAGCTTAAACATGTGAGAGGTTGATCGCGCAGAGAATCGCTGAGCTTATGTGAGTGCGTGTGTAAAAGCATTTCAGTTCTGCTGAGCCAAATAAGACAGGTCGGGGTGAAGAAGTGACAGCCAAAGAAAAGCTTACCACAAAACGGAGAAGTTATGACAAATCAGACTATAAGGCAAAAAGAAAGTGCAGCTTTATGGTTTCATGGACAAAAGAATTTCTGTGGCTGCAATATGACGAGCTAAATAACCAGGGCTGCACATAAGTGGTCCGCAGGTGCGCATTCGCTGTCAAAATAAAAAACACGCACAAGGGTTAGGGTTAAATTTAAAAACTGTACTTTTGAGTTAAAATATATAATTTATAATTTTAATAATTTTATATAATTTTAATAAATGACAAATTAAAAATGCATGAACATTTTTTTTGTATCGAAAAAATATCGAACCGTGACACCAAAGTATCGAACCGAACCGAACCGTGAATTTTGTGTATCGTTGCACCCCTAATATATATATATATATATATATATATATATATATATATATATATATATTAGGGGTGGGTTTTTATAATCGATTCATCGATTAAAATCGATTCTGGCTTGGATAACGTAAAATCGATTCATTAAAATCCTGAATCGATTTTTTAATATAAATTTATTTTGTCCGAAATGCCAGAATCTCTGGTGACATCTCACAAAATTTCAAGAACCACCAAACAGTAAATGAGAGCAGGTACAGGGATTCTGCACATAGACTTAAACACACAGCGCGACCCGCGGATCAGAATCAGTTAGATGTCGCCTTTCTCACAGTCGGGGCTGAAAGCCGACAGCTCGCTGATCCGGGTCTGCGCTTTGTGTTCACGCCCTTTATGCGCTGATTCTAAAGCTGTTAGTTTGATCTCTCTCCAAACAATATTGACCGAACCAGCAGCAAAAGAAGATCCAAACGCTTCACATAAACATCGTCATGAATTCACTCTTTTACTGTTTTGCTTCCATTGCAATGCGCAGCTCTCTCTCTCTCCCTCCCCCTCCCCCCCCCCCCCCCCTCTCTCTCTCTCTCTCGAACAGTTTCGCTTTCTTCATTATTCGCTTGCTTGTTACACAAGTCTACTGTTGCTTACAGCGCTGTCGGCCGCTGTTTTTTTCCCTTTTACATTCTTCCGAAAAGAAAACCTCATTTCTGCTGTTCAATACTGAACAAATTGAAACTTTTAAAAATTATTCAAAATGCAAAATGCTTAGCCGTGTCTCTAATAAAACCGCTGTAACGTCAGAGGTAATGTTGATTAATTAATGGTTTTCTTTCGTTTTTGATGTACTGCAGAATATTTTTATAAAATCCCAGGCCAGGAAAATCACCTGCATGTTTTTCTGTGTTTTATCTTCAGCTACTTTGACACAAAGGCATCTGCTGTGATGCTCACACCTTGGATAAAGTCTTGAGAGTGTCAGCTTCCTTTTTATAGATACAAAAATATGTAAATGTCCTGATCTGAATTATATCTCTGACTGTCAAAATTTCCCAGATTTAAATCGAATCGAATCGAATCGAATTAAATCGAATCGTGGATCGAATCGATTCGGGACCTTGTGAATCGGAATTGAATCGATTCTAGAAATCAGTGACGATACCCAGCCCTAATATATATATATATATATATATATATATATATATATATATATATATATATATATATATATATATATATATATAGCACTAGGTGCGGTGACTCCCAAGCTAGGCAAGTGGCTCCAGCAGATCCTGGGAATAACATCGGAGATCTCTGTCCAGAAGAGCGCAGTCCTGGGAACAGCTAAGATACTGCGCAGGACCCTCAAGCTCCCAGGCCTCTGGTAGAGGACCCGAGCTTGAAGGATAAACCCCCCCCGATAAACCCCCCGCTAATATATATATTAGCGGGGGGTTATATATATATATATATATATATATTAGTGCTGTCAAAATTATCGCGTTAATTGTTAAGAGCAACGCGAAATGTTTAATGCATTAAAAAAATTTAACGCTGATTTTGTTTTTTTATTAATTTCCTGTAATCTAAGACCTTTAAATTCATGAGCACCTCTGGAGGAGGGGGCAACAGTGTGCTATGCTGGCGTTTGGCCTGACAGAAATGATTAGAAGAAGAAGAAGAAGTGACACCATGCTACTATCTAGCTAACACTAGCTAACACACGCAAGCATGGACGAGGGCGGACTTTTGGGTGGAAAGTTTCTCTTTAAGAAGTTGCCTGATGGCTTGTTGGACAAAACGAGAGTAAGATGCACAATTTGCAACGCTGAATTCAAGTACCACAGAAGCAGTTCATCACTGGCGTATCACCTGAGAGCAAAACACCCAACTGAATCCACCTCTACGGGACCTCGCCAGTCTACGCTTCAGGAGTATGGTGCTTGTGGACGAATAACAAAAAATGTGAGAGAAAAGGTAACCAATTCCTTGGTTGTTTGGATAGCTAAAAACTGCCGACCAGTTAGCATAGTAGAAGATGATGGACTGAGAGAAGTCATTCGTGCTGCATCAGGAGATGAGTGTTACAATCTGCCCTCGAGAGGAACCATTGTGTCGAGACTGCACACTTTGTATGGGGACCAGAGGGCTCAGCAGTCCAGCAAGCTTGTGCAAGTAAGGAATGTCGCTCTCACCGGAGACCACTGGACTTCGGTGAACAACGATAATTACTTAAAATATAAAGAATAAAAAAATGTAATTGGAGCCAGGCTATTAATAAAGTAATTGAGATTAATCGCAATTAATAACAGAAAATTGTGAGATTAGTTAGTTAGTTTTTTTTAATCTATTGACAGCACTAATATATCTATATGTATGTATGTATGTATGTATGTATATATATATGTATGTGTGTATGTGTATGTATATATATATATATATATATATATATATATGTGTGTGTATGTATGTGTGTGTGTATGTGTATACCACACACACACACACATCAGTATATTTGTGTTACACAGCAGAAGCCTCCTGAACACAACTTGCAGAGTCAGAGTGGTGGCACAGCACTGTTTGGGCTTCACGCTCGACACGTCTCTCTTCCAGGAGAACCCATCTCTCAGAGCCGTAAGACGACACCTGACAGGGAACAATATATCAGCACATGGCAGAAGGTTGCTCTCATATGATCATGCCAGCGAATTTGGCGTTCACAATTTCCCCTCAGCACAGAAACCCAATACCACCTGCCTGCCTCATGCTTGTGGCCCCTGAAACCCAATCACCCAAATGGTACCTGCTTGCTCCTTTACAAACGCCGCTGCCGTCACCGTAGCTGAGGACGGAAAAGTTGTCAGCAACAATTGTTCTTGCTGCTATGGACAAACTGTTCTTTTACATCCAGAAAATGCCAGTCGGCCTTCTGCCAGACAAATACAGCGTGACTCAGGCCAGTGACCTCCCCAGGGGAACATTTACCAGCTTCTGCACTTAGATCCAGTGGCATTGACCTTGCACTTACTCCCCTGGCATAGTCCTTTCACTCTCAATTTATTAAATTTGGCATTCAATGACAATGTTCAATGTTGTCAGGGATAAATGTTGCATTTTACAGCGTTTCTGTATTTAGTTGTGCGTGACAGAGGTACATTTTTTGAGGCAAATAGTCTAAGAACAAGAAATAGATACAGAAAGATCTAGACAGATGTATGTGTCCGTGAGCCTATAGATCAATATAAAGTCCACAAATGCAGACATCCTGACTAACTACGGTGTAACCAATTTTCAGGGAGTTTGGGAGGAAAAACAGAGGTGGAAGACAGGCGAGCGGTGCAACCCCACTCAACCAACACACATCAAACCATCAGCGATTTCCATTGGATTTATCTCACAGCCCAACAGCTGCTTTGAAGTCGAGATGCTTAAGCAGCTTGTTAGGTTTCACGTCATTCGGCATACAAAGTGAGAGGAAAACACAGTTCAGGTTGTCAGGAGCAGTGTGGTTAATCTGCTTTACGTGTAAAGTCAATCCAAACGTGTTTCACAGCTCAAGGCGCTAAAATAAAGGGGACACTGTCTGGTTTCTCTTTATCCAGCATTTTAAAATGTAAAAGTTTATGAAAGTCAAAGGTCAAAGGCCCAGTGCTGCTCTGGGATCTGTGCTCAGTAGGACTGTCCTCTCACAGCATGTTAGAGTATCCTCTCTGCTGTCTCCAAGCCCGAGGAGAGTCTATTTCTATGTGGAGACAACAACAACAAAATGTTTTCTCTACTCATGTGGTGGAAGAGGTCAAAACAGGTGACTGGGACTGTATTTTTCACTGGAGGCCAGGCGGATCTCCTGAGTGGGCCTGACCCGGTCGCACAGCCGGGTCGACACTAAGCGCCTCGTCGCTTCACCGTGTTTGTTAGCTCAATTCATTCTGCTTCAGGTTGCACAGGCTCCGCTGTAGTTTGCGGCCAAAACGATCGTGCCTGAAAAGCGAGAAGAAACGAGGCAGTGATGTCGCTGACATCTGAATTAGTCACGTGACCGGTCTCGCTCCGCTCGTCTGCAGGAGATCAATTGAAGTGTATTCCCCAAACTCTGGAGATGCTGGGAGCAGAGAAGTGGGTAGCAACTCCGGGGGAGAGAGAGGAAGAGAGGGGAGGATGGTTGCAGTGTTGAAAAGCACTCGGGTTAAATGTGTGTGTGAGAGAAGAGAAATTTCTGTTTGTTGTCATGGTAACAGGCAGTGTGGTCTGTAGCGAAAACATATCCCTAGCATAGAGGCTTGATCAGGATCCAGCGGCTCCTCGCTAAACAGCTCCCCTCCACCATTTTGAACGTGGGAACGCTGATCGTGTTGCAAATGCTTAATGATCCGTGATGCTCTGAATCATATGAAATGCACAGATCAGCCGAGCCGAAGGGAAACGGGGACAGTTTCATATGTGAAACTCAGCTGTAGTACTATCAGGGTCGATGCAGGCTTCATAAACGGGAGGTGAGTCACTGAATTGTTGAGGGGAGCGTGAGGAAGGCGTTTCCTTTTGTGCTGTGTGGGATTTCAATGCAACCATGCACGAAGGTGAGAGGACAAAAAATGTCAACAACAGTAACATTTACTGAAGGGTTGGTATCGAACTGTGACAAATCCCAAGTGCCTTGAAGAGTTAAGTATGATTATGGTGTTTGGTGGTAACATTTATAAATATTTGTACAAAAATGCCATCACTGGCACTGTAACCTAAAAATATAACATTAAAACTACATACTTTGATTTCAACTCTAGAAATCTTTCTTAGGCCATTCAGCAACTGACAGTGAATTTTAAAATATTCTTTAGGACTTTGGCAGTTCTAAGGACTGGCTGCTTGAGACCTGTTGGATCTGGATTCCTTAGAATTCAGACTTCCCCATGATGGATGGCAAACCTCTCCAGGGTGTATCCCACATTGCACCCTGTGACAGCTGCGACAGGCTCCAGCACCCCTGTGAATTCATTGAGCGTCTAAGAAAATGGATTATTATGGAGTATTAAAAATTTGTTAGTGTGTCAAAGCTGTAGACTATGTGCATAAAGGTATTGGGTGTTTTCAGTCTCATTACAACAGGTATATAAAATCCAGCATCCCAGCCATGCAGGCTGCCTTTACAACCTTCTGTGAAAGAATGGGTCAGTCTAAAGAGCTCACTGAATTTGAGCCTGGTGCTGTAATTGGACGCCATCATTGCAACCAGTCGTATTCTACCATCAGCTCTAAGTGGTGTTATTGTTTAGGAAGCACAGCTACTCAGCCATGAAGTGGCAGATCATGTAAACATTAAGAACAATGCCACTGAGTGCTGAGGTGCATAGTCTATAAAGGTTGTCAATGCTCTCCTGCCTGCAGGGGTCCAAAACTTCCTGTGACATTAACATCAGCACAAAAACTTCACGCCGGGAGCTTCGTGGAATTGGTTCCATCATACTATTACACACCCATCACTTTTTTTAAGTTTTTCTTTTGCTTTTTAATTCATTTTCAGTCCAATTGTTATACCTGGACTGAATCATTCAATCATAAAAAGGCGACTAACTCAAGGCATAAATCTGTCCTGTGTCTAAGAAAACTTAAAGAAACAAGTTTAAATCTCCAATCTTTTGTTAAACTTTGCTACTAGCAATCTGATATAAACATATCCGTCTTCATTCATTTGAGACAAGATTAGTCCATATAATTTGTACCCAGTTTTAAGTTAGAAGAATGCCAGATATAACAGCCTTTGATTATATTTTTACAGTGTCAAGATGATTTCCATGAGCTATCTGCTGAACTCTTAGAGTATCTCAGCATGGTCTACTGTGTGCCCTCAAAAAAAGAAAGAAAACCAGACAAGTGGAGGATAAAAGAAGTGGTGGGCCTAAAAAAACTATATACAGTGGATGAACAGCATCTGAAACTGGAAATTAAATCCAGGAAAACCTAATACAATAGAAAAACACACAGTGGAAAACTGGGATCACGGATTGGCCTCCCCAGAGCCCAGTCCTTGAAGCAGTGTGGGATCATGTTGACAGAAATTGTAACAAAAGGCAGCCAACATCAAAAGAAGAGCATTGATTGTCCTTCAAGAAGCCCAGAGATCTATTCCTGAACTATTCTATTCTATGAACCATTCCTACTACTTAAAGAAAAGATATGAAAGCTTGTCTAACAGAGTTCAAACTGTGTTGAAGAATAAAGGTGGTCATACTGAAGCTTGTTAGAACTGTATGAATGTAATCTATGTATACAGGTTTCAGTGAGTAATAGAGCACTGCATGTCATCTATAAATACTGACAGAATAAAGACTATTTTATTCTGTTTTATCATTCCGTCCTTGATAAACTTTACTGAAGTCAAACCCTTCTGTAAAAGGTCATTTTATGTTATTAATGCCAGAGATAAAACTATTTGTCCTTTCATCGTGTTTCAATGGTTTAGATTTATTCTTTGCTGTGAGATTTCAAAATCAAATTGCACAAGATGCACTAATACTTCTTGATCAAGGTATATGAATGCATTTATTTTCCTTGCATGTCTGTTACCCTTAATGTTTTATTTGAGGTTTTTAATAAAACATATATAAATGAATATATAAAATAACATTTTAAAATAAGTGAAGAAAATGATAGGACAGTGGCTGAGTAGAAGCATCATATGAAGGTTCCAGTTTTGAGTACTGGCGTTTCTGACAGTGTAAGATGCAGTGATGATGTTTGTAGATTGAAGAGGTTGAAGAGACCCCAGAGCATTTGATGCTTTTCATACATAAACTTTAGTTGGTCCAGAACTCTGATTCCACACCTGACCTTCACCAGCTCCACTGGCTTCTAGCTAAATACCTTTGTGAACTGCTGCATGTCAACGCACCCACTCGTACTCTCAGGTCTCCATCTTCTCTCCATGTCACCCCCCCCCCCCCCGTTTCACTACCATGGGGTCTAGAGCCAAACATTCATGCTACTGAGTCTCTCTCCATTTCCAAAACATTTTCATTTCCTGACCGTGTTCCACCGTCACATAAATCCTCTGACTTTACATATTGGAAATTTGTTCTATTGACTTGATGGGCATTTTTGTTTATTCTTATTGTTTTTAACTTTTCTGTAAAAGGGGACGGTGAGTGTTTTGACATGAAAATGAAGTGTTAGTACTTAGTACTTATCGGGGGATCGTGGCAGTTCGTCTTGTAATTGGAAGGTTGCCGGTTCGAGCCCCAGCTCCGACAGTCTCGGTCGTTGTGTCCTTGGGCAAGACACTTCACCCGTTGCCTACTGGTGGTGGTCAGAGGGCCCGGTGGCGCCAGTGTCCGGCAGCCTCGCCTCTGTCAGTGCGCCCCAGGGCAGCTGTGGCTACAATGTAGCTCGCCAGTGTGTGAATGTGTGGATGACTGAATGTAGTGTAAAGTGCTTCGGGGTCCATAGGGACTAAGTAAAGCGCTATACACATACAGGCCATTTACCATTTACTGTGTTATTAAAAGAGTTTAAAGATGTCACAGATCAAAATGCCAGTGGCTTCACTGCCATCACAAGTTGAGCTCCACTTTACTCCTGTGAAAGACTTCCTGTGTGCAGTGTATTGAGCATGATAAGTGGATTTAAATGATGGAAGACTTACGAACATAAAAAAAAAGGTTTGAAGCAGTGGGGAGAAAAAAGGAAAATAACCTGCCAACTGGCAGAAATAGGATTAAATTTAGGTCAGGATGAGGATTAAAGTGCAGGGGTTAAGCATACAGCTTAATGAGTTAATGCTTCCAGTGGAGGTCGTCAGAAGCGTGTACGAAGGAGGCAGACAGAGTTTCAAAAAGCACGAAAGCTGCCTTGTTCAAGTACAAAGATCCTGCGTGAGATCTGGAAATCACCACTTCAGTTTTAGACTTCACTGTGAATGAAACAGACACTGAGAGACTCCTGCACACTCTTTCCACTGAGGTACACCCCGGAAAAACACACTGTCAGTCCTCCTCTCCGTCTCTTTCTCACACACTGAAGAGGAGCGAGAGTGACAGAAGAAAGCAGCATATGGAGAAGTAGCATGTGCCTGCCATTCACCCGAGACTGTAATCTTCTGCGCTGTAACCTCAGCTGTAATCTGACTGAAGTCTGCTTTGATTGTCTCTTGCGTTTGAACGAAAAAGAAAAGCATCTCCCTTCTCCTTCACGAAAACACGGCTAAAATTAGCATGACCTTTTTAAAATCTTGTTTTTCGGACACGGAAATAGAAATCAGATGGCTTGCAGGGGAAACAAAAGCCTTTCTCCCATTCTGAACATCACACAGTCTGCGCCTGGGAGCTCAGGCTTTGCATAAAATGAGCATTGATAAATTTAGCAGCGCTTACGTAACTCACGCTCAGTTTGAATCTTACCGATGAGGCAGAAAAAAAAGGCGCCTGTTTCGTCTCGGCTCAGCTTTGTTAATGAATTTTTGCGATAGAGCCGCAAACGTGCAGCACGGTGCGACGGCGGCTGCGCTTGACGGGGAGCGTGCACGGCGGGGCCACTATGCCACGCCGTGAAGGTGATGTTTGAAATGTTTGTTACTCCTCCCCATCCACCCCTCCACCCTGCAGCCCCCTCACCGCATGAATATCCGCATCCATAAACCCCAGAGAAGCTGTCAGTCTATTTTGGTGTTACCTGCGTTTGATTTTTCACAGAGTAAAAGCTTCTGGCAGAGATTTCCAGCTTCGAAAAAAGTAAGGAACTAGAACCTCACTTTTTAATATTTAAAGAATTGCCACCAAAGAATAGTTGTTTTACAAATAGCTCTGACAGTAAAAAGAATAAACCCTGTCAGTTCTGGAGGATGTGTTCTTTTCTCTTCGCTGCGTCTGGAGGCAAGGAATGCTCGGATGCGCTCAAGCACGATGGTAAGAGATACCCATCAAAGTGTGTGTGAGGAGAAGCCACTCTCCTTCACTCTGGATGGACAATCCCGTCTCAATTTGACTTCCATTTAAAACACATGCTGATATTTATTCGAGAAATAGCCGAGGCATTTCAGCTTCAACGCTGGCCCGATTTGGCTTCTGCGTTCGTCGGAGGGCGCAGACGGGGAAATAAAAACAGCACTGTGGCCAAATGAATGTCAATTCGTCTCATCACCAGGAACCAATTACCTCTCTCATAGACTGTTGCCTAGCTGCTTCCCTGCTCCGCTGAAATATCCAGAGGCTCGGAGGGAGAGCATACTGAAGGGGCTGCACACAATCTCTTCCAATTCTCCTCTGGCAAAATGACCATCCAGCCATGCCAAATGTGGATCAGGAGCAAGAGAGATGAGCATAACATAGGCAAAAGGAATTCTGGGTAATACAATGCAAGTGATAAGCCTTTAGATACTCCTGTGTCCATTTTGCTCAACATGATGAGACACTGTGCTGGTTGTAGGCCCAGTGTGCACTAGGTGGAGAGAACAGTGTCTCCGCTGATGAAGCAACACTAACGGAGGAGAGACGCAGCAAAGCGAAGCGAGAAGAGCCTGTTCTTCACGCTGCAAAGGAAACTTTAACAGGAGAATCGCTTAAAGTACACTGAGATAGAAGTTCCATTTTTAGACAGAATAAGAGTTTTGCTTTCTTTAATTCATCCTTAAGACACAGTTCTCAACACAGCTGGTGTTTGTATCCTGACATTGACTCATATTCTGCTTTCTCTTTGAATTGCAGGGATCGACTGACACGCTGGGTAAGTAGCCAACATATACCCTCCATTCTTTAACAGGAATTGTAACATTTGTTTATGCATTTCAGTGATGGTTTATAGGTGGGATTTGCAATAGGAACATAGCACTTTCAGCACCTGAGACAGATGACCAATGTCGAACTAGCCAGTTACTTTGGAACAGCGGTCCCCAACCTTTTTTGCGCCACGGACCGGTTTATGTCCAACAATATTTCAAGGGCTGGCCTTTAAGGTGTTGCGGATAAATTCAACAAAATAAAACCAGTACCGGTACCAAAAAAAAATAAGATGTATTCATAACACATGGTAAAAAGACCCAGGGAAACTGATAAAAGCAATCAAAACAAAAATACAGATGAAAACCATAAATTTAACACCTGAGCCTCAATTCTCACGACCCGGAGGTTGGGGACCGCTGCTTTAGAATACATCCACTGAAAAGACCCAATGGTCATTTATGCATTTAAAAAACAACGCTAATACCAGCAAAGAAGCTGGTTCTAGCCTCCTGCCTTCAGCAATCATTTGCCTTATGTCCTTATAGAAGTATAGGTTTGAGTGTGGACTGATGTTTGAGCAAAAACAACAATTTCAAGAAAGTAAACTTGGGTTCTGTAAGCAGGAGAGTGATTTTCCGCACTGTGTTTGCTTAATAGCACTTACTGTAATAGGTGGAATTGGAGGATTGCTTTTTTGATGATGATGATGGCCATTTAGTGATGTCACCCACCGAGCTTATAGTGGGTGTTTCAGCCTTTTATCACAGGATCCCCACACTCATATGTATGTGTGTTTGCTTGTGTGATCTAAAAAATCCTTATACCCTCCATTATCTTCTTCCCAAATTGTAGAGGAGTTTGGGAGGAAAGCTCTTCTACATTAGTTAGTATTTAATATTCATAATAAATGTAGTTAATATTAATAATTTTGTGTTCCTTGGAGCTTTTTGCTGCATGTATTTGATTTTTTTTTTCCATTTATATCTTATTTTTCATGCCTTGTACTTTTATATCTGGGAATCAATCTGGTGTAAAACCAGTTTTTCTGAAGGGAGTAAATGAAGAAACTGGTGGAGAAAGAAAAGTTTTGTCTTTGATTTAAACAGGAAAATAAAATGTCCCGTTTAATTAACTTTTAATAAAAAGAACATGATGCTTCCTTCTCGCGATTTAAACTCTGACGTCAGCTGAAGTGATTAGGAGGATAAATGGTAAAAGACAGCTGGTGCACCTGTGGCTAACCATACAGCAACCTGGGGCAGATGTTCTGTCGTTAACACAAATTGCATTATTAATACACTTGCAGTCCTGCACTGATGTGGGAGCCATTCCTACTTTCATCTTCTCAACGAAATGTGAAGGACAAGGTATGTGAGAGACAGCCAGATGGGAAGCAAGGTCCCTGAAGCCCACTTTACTAATTAACGTTTAATGATATGTGATGTAAAAACCTTCTCCCTGAGATATCTTTCACCACATGGTTGGGTACACGAGACTCATGACCTCTGACTTCCACAGATGCACTTTCGGACACAATGTTGCCTTTTGATTTATTTACTCATGTAGACACTAGAATGAATGAAAATGTGAAAATGAAAACCATCAGTTTCACATTGTGAATCCACAGTTAGTGTCCTATCTTCACTAGCTGAAATCCAGTCCAACTATCTTCAAGTGGTAACAATGATCTTACTACAGTAAAATATTTACAGGCCTTTACTCTAAATGCATTGCAACTACCAGGATAACTCATAAACATCAGCTATCCGGTTTTTAATTGATGACGTATGAACTCTGTTTCCGGGTCCAACTTCTCTGCGTTTATTAAAGCTGTTGCATTTTTGACATGTTTTAATGCTTTGTATTTTGTTCTGTTTAATCTGAACAAGCCCCTAAAACAAGGTGGTGATCACTACCTTTTTGATGTGTTTTTTTTATCACCACTAATCATTTTAAAGCTCAGTTTTTAAAACCTTACGATGTAACTACAGCCCAGCCCATGCAGCAGTATATTAATGACTAGCCTCTATTGCGAATCGATTATCTCAGTTGTTTTCCCGACTGAAGTTTGGTCCTTTTACAGCATCCTGCCATGTGACTGTATTTGTCCCTAACAATCGGGAAACCACACGTTAGCTTTCATCAAGTGGAAAAAAGTTAACGTTCATCCTCCAGCTTCACTGTGCTAATGTGTTTATATTATGCTAGCTGTGTAGCTAGCCACTACGTAGCACATCATTATATACCAGCTAGCCCAACTTTAGTAACCCCACAAACGTCACTGCTGCTTAGTTTCCTGTCTAAAATCTCTCAGTCAGAACATGGTATATTAAGTTTAGGTGGAAACTAGCGAGCTAACCTCCTGCTAACTTTAACTCAGTTAAATTTCATAAATTCTGTTTTCATGGATGCCTGGATGTTCAACTTATTAAAGATGAAAGAATTTAGACCGTTTTTAACTCTCAGTGATGCCACTGTGTTCGTTTGACTTTGGGAGCTGAAGCAGAGTTTGGAACCAGAAACAGCTAATGACATCAGACTTAAAGACCGGATAGTATTTAGCATCATGCAAAGTGCTTAACTATTAACATTCATCTATTAATTGTAAAGAAAACTCTGTTTCATAAAGGAACAATACAGCTCACTCAAAAAATCTTAGCAAAGACACAAAGACAAACAGAAGTTATGGCTAAGTGACTCGATAAAGTACCTAACAGAAGTATGTGATTACACCCCTTTATGGACATCACGTTTTTCAGACGATTTAATATTGTATTACCTTTAATAAGTTCACAAATAGAGGTTTTCCTTTTATGAACAAGAAAAAACCCTAACTATTTTAGGAAGACCCCAAAAAAGAAAATACACCTGTGATCGATGTCCCAATTTTGAAAACCTTTGATTACTGAAATATAACTGCGTGCATCTGTGGATATAAAACGGCCTGAATGCAGCAAAACTGCTATAAAATGAATTTTAAACTTTGAATAAAAGAACTGCGTATAATCTGGCTGCAAATAGGAGAAAATATCAAAAGAATTGTGGGAAAAAAGCAGGTTTTAAGAGTTCATAAAGATGGAATTGGATACGGGAAGATCACGGAACTGCTAAAAGTCTGCGAAAACAGAGTTGCAGCAGTGATCAGGAGGTATAGAGCATGCCATAGCGCCTATTAATCAGAGCTGCAGTGTCTGTCCTCAAATGGACAAGGGCTTCAGACTTGGCACAGGGGTTATCGTGATGATCTGAGTTTCTGTGACAGTTCAGACACTGTGAAGGGCGTTGTATAAAATTAAACCGTTAATTGCTCTTCGGGACAAAAATGCAGGAATAAACTTTGCTGGAGATGAAAAGAAGCCTGATAAATATGGAGAGAAAATTGTATGGAGAGATGAGACTGAGATAAACGGTTTTGGACAATGACACATTTCTTGTAGTTTTCCCTCTTTACACCACCACGGTGGCTTTAAATCAAACAATCCAGATGTGATTGAAGTGAAAACCTTTCAAATTTAATTCAAGAGATTTTCCAAAAATGTTACATGAACTCTTTAAAAATCACATTTTTATGCATCTGAGAAGTTAAAACAAAATGAGATAACTGACTGATAGACAGTTTCATGTTCAGGTGAGGCCTGTTCTGTTATTCCATCTTTAGTTAAGACAATAAAAGAATTGCAGTTTCTTTTTAACATTGCAAACTCACTGGAGCTGTCCAGAGGTCCAAAGAGATGTTAATGAAGGAAGCCATCAATAGGTTTAAAACCAAAATAAAACTATCATTGCAAAGGTAAATACTTCAAGAGTGGCCAAAACAATAATGTGGTTCATTCTTAAGAAGAATTAATTTACTGGACAGCAAAGCAACGTTAAAAGGACTGAAAGAGCAGTGAAGACAACTAAAGCTGATGATCACAGAGTTCTTTTCTGGATTAATAAAACCATTTCACTACATCTAACCAAGCCAAGAGCAGTCTCAAAGAGGTAGGCCATCATTGTTCAGGTCAACAATCATGTGGTGCCTTCCTGAAAGGAAATACAGAGGTTTGAAAATAAGGTAGAAACCACTGGCTACACTCAAGAAGACAACGGTGAACATGCCTAGTACTGGAATACAAACAAAAAACATGTTTGGGTGGATAAAACAAGAATAAATGTACCAGACTGATTGGTAGAGAAAGAGAGAAACGGTGTACCACATTGTCTGTCAAACAGTGGAGGTAATGTTATGGCACAGACATATTTAGAAGCAGCAGGATGAATTTTGAAGTATACAGGGCTATACTCTCTGCTCAGATTCAGCCAAACACTGAAGAAACTGATTGGACAGAGAAAATTACCCAAAGCAAACAGCAAAAGCAAACCAAGAGTTTCTCAAGGAAAAAAGAAATGGGATACTTTTCAACCTGACAGAGGATGCTTTTCAAGTACTGAAAGCAGGGAGACGAGCAAGTAAGTAACAACTGACCTAACAAAGCATCTCAAGGGAGGAAACGCAGCATCTGGTGATGTCCATGGCTTCTAGACTTCAGGAAATCACTGTCTGCGAAGGATCTAAATATTTTAAACAAACCTTATATTTAAATTTGTGCTAGTTTGTCCAATTACATCTGAAAACAGGTTTCTGTAAATAAAGTTTTATAATCAATATCATAATTGATGATTCAGGCCTGTATATGGGTGCTTGTGGATACGCCAACATATCAACTGCCAAACCCCAAGTCTCCTGGTTTGGCAGAGGAGGAAAATTTCTAAATCATAACATTTTCAAGCAGGCTGCTAAATCGACCAAGAATTTCTAAGGAAAAATAAAAAACCATGACATGGCCAGAGGCAAACTTGACTTGAAACCAGCAGAACACTTATGGGGTGTTTTGAAGAGAAAGGAACAAAAACACAATATCTCCTGCCAAGTAAATTATCTCAGAAGATTCTGAAAAACTTGTGTAACAGTGCTATCCTCTGCCCTGAGGAGGAACTGTAACTGAAAATAAAGGCAGACAAACAAAAAATTAACAAAATAAAAGATTGTGTTGCATTGTGTTTGTTTTGTGAAGCAGTTACAGGGACAATGAGGGCACAAGGTTGCAAAGGACTCAGTAGTGCAGCAAATGATCTCTTCTGTATAGGAAGTGGTAGAGCTGGGGGATAAAGGGAAAATAGCCAAGCCCTTGATAACAAGTCAAATGTACAAATCCTCATATATCAAAAGCTAAAGACAAAGAATTTTAAAATAACTTGTAAGGTCACGTATACATTCGAGGGAGTTTTGCCATCTTCCGCAGTAACCTCTACGGTGGCCCTGAGAGGCCAAACGGACTGAAAACACTAGCAATAAGAAAAACGCTGCAAAAGCACACAAAACACAACGGAAATAGGAAAAAACAGAAGGGAAGTGTTTTTGAGGAGACAATAACCCGACGGACCAGTTGCAGGAACCAAAATATGCTAAGAATTGCGCTGGGAGACACTTAAAAGAAGTGGAGGAAACAAAAGATGAGAGGTAAGTGTGTTAGCCTAACTATTAGCCTAAAAATCCGTCATCAGTATTATATGAATCATGATAAAACACGCCTACAGTGTTTTGGGTTCCTGCAACTGGTCCGTCAGGTTATTGTCTCCCCAGAAACACTTCCCTAGTGCTTTTGGAAATCTGTTTTTTTTTCTGTTTTCGTATTTCCGTTGTGTTTTGTGTGCTTCTCCAGCGTTTTTCTTATTGCTGGTGTTTTCTTAAGTTGCAGTCCATTTGGCCTCTTAGGGCCACCGTAAACCCCACTGATCCAAACCCCAGTAAATTTGTAGGAATATACTTATTGGGGTGAATAATTCATTATGTATTTACCCATTTATTAATCTAAAAATGCAAATACTGACTTCACGAGTTCTTTCTAGAAACCCTGTGTGAGTATGGACACCCTCAATGCTGTCAAACACACATCGATAGTAATTATTTTTTGTACCTGTGTGTACTTTTTTATTCTTTGCTTTACGATGACTTTCAATAACATCCTGGTCCAAAGTTAGAGGTAGTGAAATTTTAATGTTTATAAATGATCGACTGTGTTGTGAATTATTAAAGCAGAAGGTGCTGCTCGGGGGAGATGAGAGGGTGACGGGGAAACGTATGAATGCTGAGTGGTTTCCCTGCAAGATAAGAAGGAAAAAAAATGAGAATATTTGGATATAATATCCCCCTTAACTGAACGCTCAACCACAATGACATTGTTATAGAACAAGTAATACAAAGCATCTTTCAGCTTAGCCCCAGAAAAAAATTAAACTCTAACCTGTGACCCTAGATGTGATTAATACAAATTATTAATACTAGCATTAGCCTCAACAATCCTTCATCAGTCACACTTTAATCCCAAAGTGTATTAAACATGTGAACAGGTTCTCCTTAAAAGCCCTGCCAGAAATGCACAATTCTCCACTGGTCACATGTTAGTCTGACCACCAGAGAATAAATCTGGCTGAAACAAACTCTTTTCTTGTGATGCTTTCTTCCCCATGGTGTCCAAGTCTACCAGCTCAGGAGCTGTGAAGGGCCAGACAGCAACTCCTGGAAACTCCAGCCCATGTGTAAGTGATAAAAATAAACCCCCGTGGTCGATGATGGCTCGGTTCTTCAGGAACACTAGGTCACACAAGTTATTGTGGCTATATTTACTAAACTGAACCCCTCTTTCAAGTGTACTGGTGGTCATTTTAGAAATAAGTTCTCCCTTAATAAGATCTGAAGGCTTACAGAAGTCTTTGATGTGTGTCATGAGGCCACTGATTGACAGCTGTGATTGGCAGCTGGCGCGTCTGCTGCTCTCTCCGGCTCTTGAACTCGCCCTGTCTCCGACTTCTGCAGCTTCTGTTCCCCCTCATTTAGACAGTACGCGGTTAAACACAGAGAAAGAAAGAGACAGAGGGGGAGAGGTTCTGAAACAAAGAAAGCAGGAGACAGGCAAAAAGCAGAGAGCGGTAGCTGGAGCATGCTGTACGCCTACAGCGATCGTGTCCCTCCCCGTCTAGACTTAACCAAACACCGATACATAGGTCCCTGCTGGCTGGAAGCTTTAAATGATGCACGTAAACAAATGCAGGCATTCACAGGTTCTTTGGCAATGCTCTTGTTGCACAGTCAAAGTCTTATCATCTCTTTCTTTCATTTTCTATCAGTTCTCTCTAAATCTAAAACTATGTTTCTCCCATGAGTCCATCAAAATTATTGAACATGTTTTTTAACTCTGCAGTAGTTTAGCATGTCTTTTTACATGCATATTTTTTTATTTGCTCTTGTATTGTTTCCTTTTCCCCTGCTGAAGCCCATTTTGTTGCGGCTGCAGTGACAGAATTTCCCTACTGGGATCAATAAAGCTGCATTTCATCTCATCTTTTATGAATCTGAGCACAGGGGAAAAACCATCAGCAACACAGACGACACAGTGATAGCAAAGTGGAGAACAGGGAGGTGGCCAGGAGAACCACTGCTACCTCATTTCCTGGACTCATCTGTGACTAATTTGCATTTCCAAATATTTTTTCTGTAAAAGCTGCGATGCTCAGCGGTTTGAGGTACTTCAGGGTATCGGACAAAACATGCAGAGGAAAACTGTCTGGCTAAAGTATCAAAAAAGGACAAAGTAAAGCAGAATCAACATTACACACTTTAAAGGGTTAAATGACTTTGCAGCCTAATAATTTGTTTTTTTTCTTCAGGTGTTATGAAAAGCATTTTAATTAACAGTTTAATTGTCCAGCACGCACTCAGCCAACTAACTGGTAGTGAGCAAACCCGCAGTGTGTTCTTGTTAGCGAAACAAACTTGCTGTATTTTAACATCCAACTCTAACCAACCATAAACAATGTGCCCCTAAGCGTATAATATGCAGCCTTCTAATAGACAATGCCCAAAACGGGGTTTGTTATAGCAGCTGCTCTAAATGTAGTGAGTTCTTCTTTAATTTAACATTAAATAGTATCCAAAATGTTTTAATTTATGTCGCTCAGTCTTGTGATTTTTGTCAGCTGACAGTTTATCCTGGGGGTGCACATCAGTGAGGACCTCTCTTGGACCACCAACACAGCATCACTGGCCAAGAAAGCACAACAGCGCCTCTACTTCCTGCGCAAACTCAAGCGGGCAAGTGCTCCACCACCCATCCTGACTACATTCTACAGAGGAACTATTGAAAGTATCCTCTCCAGCTGCATCACTGTGTGGGGCGGTAGCTGCACTGACTATAACAGAAAAGCTCTACAACGCATTGTGAGAACAGCTGAGAGGATAGTTGGTGTACCACTCCCCTCCCTGCAAGACATTTACACCACTCGCCTCACCCGCAAAGCCATCACAATTGTCAACGATGCAACCCACCCCGCGCACTGTCTGTTCAGCCTCCTGCCCTCTGGAAAGAGATACAGAAGTCTCCGCTCCCGCACTACCAGGCTCACCAACAGCTTCATCCACCAGGCTGTGAGACTGCTGAACTCTCTTCCCTCCCGGCTCCCAGCCAGCAGAATCACCAGATTGGCAGAAGTATAGTAGACAGATTGGACTCTACCCCCCCACACTCTCCAACAAGGAAACACTCTCTGAACCAAGAACTGAAAACATTCCTGACTTGCATTGCAATTGCACACACCTGCTGCTATATATATTTTTTTAGTATTCTTTTAGCACTATTTATATTATTATATTACTATTTATTATCTTATTGTTAGGGCTGTTTTTGTTTTTGTTGTGCATCTGCACCTTATTGTTGTCAATGCCTACGCATGGGACAGTGTGAAACGTAATTTCAATTCCTTTGTATGGCAAGTACATTTGAAGAAATTGACAAATAAAAGTATTCTATTCTATTCTATTCTATTCTATTATTTCATCAAGGATAAGCAGAATTTAGCAAAGGCCAGTGAGATTAAACACTAATCAAGGATTGCCAACCAAAATAAGTTGGCACACTACAAAAGTCTTTAGAAGCGAGCTTCCAGCTGCCTTCTGTTCACCGCTATTGATCATCAGAGGAGACAGACTGGCAGGATGTAGCAGTGGTGTGCTGGTCCAGATCCCAAGACTGGCTCTGCAGAAGAATTAATGTCTGTACTGCTCTATGCAGGGACCATCTAATGAGTTCTGGACCCATGTACTGTATAATGCTTTGCTTTGTTGTTTTCTCACATGGAGGGGTGACTGCTGACAATTAAGTTCCTGGCATTTCATCAGAGAGTTGTATAAAAATCACTGTGAGCATTATACATGGTGTGTTTAAAAGGAATGGAATAATTCAATCCATTACAAGACTTTCTTAGAAAAACTAAAAATTGTATTATTACAAGACAGTGAGTAATCTTAATGATAGTAAATGAATATATGAATAGTAAATAGGCCAAGTATAATATAATAGAGGGTAATGCATTGTCAGCACTGTTTACATTCTACCCAAAGTAGACGAAGTAGACTAAACTACAGTGTGTACAATGTCACCTCTAGATCTCAGTAGTTTGTAGATTGAGTAAACTAAATTCAATTTTTTTTTATCCTCCCAATTCAAGGCAAGAAAGATCAAAGACATACATTCAGACTGTAATCTAGTCGTGGTCGGCTATTGTGTTTCTGCAAAAAGCGATTTTGAACACACTGTATTTTAACATATCTGAATTATATCAACACTTAGCGATAAATCAAGACTAAAAAACGGATGTGTCAACCAAATATTTTGCAATGTTTTACGTTCTTACTCCGATTCACCTCAAAAACCTTGCTGTTCATCTGTAGTGAATCCACTGACTGTAGCAAACTGGCTCCCAACTGGATCAGCCCTAGAGTCTTTGGCTATCTGAGGGTGTCAGTAGCTACTGTTCACCTCAGCTGTCATTGTGCATCCACGTCTAATTACTCTGGATGAAGCTTCAAAACTCTGTGAAGGGAGTCTGATATGAGCAGTGTTGGGCAAGTTACTTTGAAAAAGTAATTAATTATAGTTACTAGTTACTTCTTCAAAAAAATAACTGAGTTAGTAACTGAGTTACAATATTCCAAAAGTACTTAATTACTTGAAAAGTAACTATTGCGTTACTTAAAAAAAAAAACATTTAACCCTCTGGGGTCCAGGGTATAATTGGCCATTTTTAACTACTTTTGATTTTCCCTCCACATTTTCCCTTTAAAAACTATTTACTTTGCCTTGTTTGGTATCATCCTTTTCAGCACAACCTCACGTGTCTGAATTTACAGTCATGTTTTCATTTTGACATACTGTATTAACACAATTGATCTAAAATCAGACAAAAAACATAAAATCAGAGTAGAAAAAGTTACATTTTTTACTGTAACAACCACAAACATGTTTAATGAATCATTTTTCATAACTTTAAATGCAAATATAAATTGTCAATTTTAAAATCCTATGCACAAGTTTTGCAAACAACAAAGTTATTTGCATCCATTTACCATTTATTTTTTTTTAATTCATATTTTTATTAAGGTTTCAAAAGCAGGCATTCACAATATGTACATCATGTAAGCATTCTTCATACTTAGGTTATCTGCCTTAGATACTGAAATAGTACAGTGGGGCAAAAAAGTATTTAGTCAGCCACCGATTGTGCAAGTTCCTCCACTTAAAATGATGACAGAGGTCAGTAATTTGCACCAGAGGTACACTTCAACTGTGAGAGACAGAATGTGAAAAAAAAATCCATGAATTCACATGGTAGGATTTGTAAAGAATTTATTCGTAAATCAGGGTGGAAAATAAGTATTTGGTCACCTCAAACAAGGAAAATCTCTGGCTCTCACAGACCTGTAACGTCTTCTGTAAGAAGCTTTTCTGTCCCCCACTCGTTACCTGTATGAATGGCACCTGTTTGAACTCATCATCTGTATAAAAGACACCTGTCCACAGCCTCAAACAGTCAGACTCCAAACTCCGCCATGGCCAAGACCAAAGAGCTTTCGAAGGACACCAGGAAAAGTATTGTAGACCTGCACCAGACTGGGAAGAGTGAATCTACAATAGGCAAGCAGCTTGGTGTGAAAAAAAATCAACTGTGGGAGCAATCATCAGAAAATGGAAGGCATACAAGACCACTGATAATCTCCCTCGATCTGGGGCTCCACGCAAGATCTCATCCCGTGGGGTCAAAATGATCATGAGAACGGTGAGCAAAGATCCCAGAACCACACGGGGGGACCTGGTGAATGACCTGCAGAGAGCTGGGACCAAAGTAACAAAGGTCACCATCAGTAACACACTACAACGGCAGGGAATCAAATCCCGCAGTGCCAGACGTGTTCCGCTGCTGAAGCCAGTGCATGTCCAGGCCCGTCTGAAGTTTGCCAGAGAGCACATGGATGATACAGCAGAGGATTGGGAGAATGTCATGTGGTCAGATGAAACCAAAGTAGAACTTTTTGGTATAAACTCAACTCGTCGTGTTTGGAGGAAGAAGAATACTGAGTTGCATCCCAAGAACACCATACCTACTGTGAAGCATGGGGGTGGAAACATCATGCTATGGGGCTGTTTTTCTGCCAAGGGGACAGGACGACTGATCCGTGTTAAGGACAGAATGAATGGGGCCATGTATCGTGAGATTTTGAGCCAAAACCTCCTTCCATCAGTGAGAACTTTGAAGATGAAACGAGGCTGGGTCTTCCAACATGACAATGATCCAAAACACACCGCCCGGGCAACAAAGGAGTGGCTCCGTAAGAAGCATCTGAAAGTCCTGGAGTGGCCTAGCCAGTCTCCAGACCTCAACCCCATAGAAAATCTGTGGCGGGAGTTGAAAGTCCGTGTTGCTCGGCGACAGCCCCAAAACATCACTGCTCTCGAGAAGATCTGCATGGAGGAATGGGCCAAAATACCAGCTACTGTGTGTGCAAACCTGGTAAAGACCTATAGTAAACGTTTGACCTCTGTTATTGCCAACAAAGGTTATGTTACAAAGTATTGAGTTGTATTTTTGTTATTGACCAAATACTTATTTTCCACCCTGATTTACGAATAAATTCTTTACAAATCCTACCATGTGGATTCATGGATTTTTTTTTCACATTCTGTCTCTCACAGTTGAAGTGTACCTCTGGTGCAAATTACTGACCTCTGTCATCATTTTAGGTGGGGGAACTTGCACAATCGGTGGCTGACTAAATACTTTTTTGCCCCACTGTATTTTAATTTACAACCAAGTCATAAGGGAAGAATACTTACAACGATAGAAGTAATTGAAACCATCACATAATCCGAAAATCAAAAAACAAAACTAACAAACCTAAAAAAAGAAAAAAAAACAAACAAAAAACAAACAAACAAACAAAAAAAAAAAACACGGATGTGTTGGTATGGGGTGATCCTATAAATATATATACATACATCATAATTATTGGTTTGTAATAGTAAAATCTGGCCTATGAGACGTGATATATTTGACCCAGTTTTCCCAATATGATGTAAATTTCTCCAGCTTGTGGTTAACAGAAGCTGTTATCTTTTCCATTTACCATTTAAAACTATTTACAGAACAATCAGCTGTTCGGCATTCAATAAGATGCCACACAAATATTTGTGCCACTCCAAAAAAATAATTTCTGTCCACTATAAAGGAGAACATCACAGCCTGATACCTGCAGGTCTGACAGCAGCAGGTGTATCACTCCTGTTTCTACCTGGAGACAGCAGTCGCCTCATTGTTCTGACACACAACACAAAACTATCCACAACACTACACACTAACTAAACTAAAACTTCCCCTGTTTTTTTTTTTTTTGGGGGGGGGGGTCATAAGCAGAGCGCTCGCTAGCGCTGTCCTTAGACTGTAAATGTGACGAAACTATTGAGGAAAAAACGCTGCGTATATATTGTTTATCATGACTCTGGTTTTAGGTGGCCTATCAACACAATTTAAAAACTGGCATATATCACCTTGTTGCTTTGTCTTTAAGTGGTCATGTGATTAGCTTACCACGACTACTTTATTCTTCCTCAGTCAAACAGCAGCACTCATGCGCCCCCTTAGCTCCAGGTGTTGTGCTTAGACCAGACCTTCCCAAAGTGTGGGGCCCGCCCCCTAGGGGGGCGCAGAGCCATGACAAGGGGGGCCATGACAAGGGGGGGAAAAAAACAAAAGGCTTGGACACTGCTAGCATGGGGCGCCTACAGAAACGCAAAGCAGGAGATGAAGCATCGCTGAAAATATGACTAGAAAATATGGTGAAGCATATCTTCCCTTTGGCTTCACCTGCACAAGTGCCGAGGTAGGTCTCCCCTGGAGAATTGCTTTTCCCTTCGTTGGGAGCAGCGCTGGGCTGTTTAAATCACAGACAAACAGTATTCCACATTTGTGATTTTTAGTTCACAATCACTTCTTGTAATGACTAACTACTCCTGACATTTTGGAGATATACATTCTATACTATAATTTATACAGTAAAGTTACAGCGAGATACAAAAAATGTCAGGCTCATCCTGCCACGATTTGTTCCCCCGGTTTTAATCACAGACAAACAGTATCCCACAGTTGTTTATGTTTTTAAACCTATTTTGCACAGAGAGGCATTTTTTGAAAAATGTATTGATATCGATGTTGAATATTATTACACATGAAAAAAAACAACTACATGTAAAACAATCACATCGTGAGGCCTCTGCCTTTGTAAATAGAGGGACAGTAACTGCGATTGTATGTAAGCGTGTAAAACCTGCAGACGGAGTAACGGACCGCGTTTTTTGTTAGTAACTGTAAGGGCGTTGTAACAACAGGAATAGTAATTAGTTAGGTTCCTCGTTACTGAAAAAAGTAACGCCGTTAGTAACGCTGTTACTTGTAATGCCGTTATTCCCATCACTGGATATGAGTGAGTTAGAGAAACTCACATCTAACCATTGACAGCCATACTAAGGTGTGCTACTGAGGATATGCCTGAAATGTTCTGTTGGTAAGCACTTCTGTGTTTGTACAAAAGGTTAGCTGCAGTTAGCTGGTGTTAGTGAAACCTTCTATGAAGTGGATCTAAGATCAGTGACTGTCACTAACTGAATAAACGTTCATATGAGAATGTAATCAAACTTTTTTCACAGAGAAAGTGTGATTGTTATGACACTGAAAGCTAGCTTTAGCTGGCATAAGCTGGCGTTATATTAGCTTATTGTTGTTGTTTAGCCGGCTTCCTGTTAGCTGTCTGGAAGGTTGCTTGTCTAATCTCTTAATTATAATAATTAAGTGTGACAATAAATGAGCATTTTTATGCACGTTTTCGTGACTTAGAGCACTGACTTCGGTTCAAGACTTGAGGCTTAGCCTGAATGTCCAATTACTGTATTCCTGTAATGTAGTGGTTTCCACACACCAGGACCTGCTTTTAAAGATTTTTAATGGGTTAATTCTGAGTTTATGAGAATTGTTGGAAGACGTAAGACGTAAGCACTCGACTTTATTTGGCTCTCTCTGGACCTGGATTGATCAGTGTAGTAGACCTTAAATGCACCCGTTGGCTCAAATAGTTTGTTTTTTCCTGTGCTTGTATTGATAAGCCATCCCAGCCACTCACTTAATGACCACAGAAGTAGTTCAGAAATGTTAGTCTTCGAGCCATTTCACACCGACAGTAAAAGAGCAGTGTAATCAATTAAATCAATGCTGTCTAAGAAGAGAAGAGCTTCTGCAACGTCATTAGATGCCATTATCAAAATTTAAAGTCCAGAGGACTGTGTCCTGCAGGGTTTCTTCAAAAGTCTATACTATTTGAAGCAATGAGCACACCGAAACAGTGGCTTAAATGGTCCGCTATAAAGTAGGCTAGAGATAAATAGAAGAAAAAAAACACAATTTTTCTTCGCACATGGACTAAGTGAGCCTAGCACCCACTGCAACTCCCTACTTGCAGAGGACCGCAGCATAAACATCATTAAAAAAATTAAGTGAAAATTATTCATCTTTTTAAATATACATGGCTAATAGTTTACCTGATTTTTTTTTATGTTTAGCCTATTTGTAAACCCATTATACATCTATCCTGTAATACTAGGACCCAATCAAACAAGCAATGGAAAAAATGTATACATGACAAGGACTTTCATTCTCAGGGAATTACAAGTTCTTTGGAAACTGCTACATCAAGCTTATTTAGTTGAATTACAGAGATTCACAATATTACGAATCTCATATCTCAGGAGGATATGAGATTCTGTAAAATGTACTTTTATTAAAACCCTAATTGCGATTTCAGAGAACATACAGGCTATGATAACAGAAACACACAAACATTAATCTTGGTTGGAAATATAACCTTATATGGAGAAAATACAAGGGAAACTGTGCAGTGCACCTTGTGTAGTGAGCCTGGGCTAAAGATGAAACGGGGTCATTGGATTTTTGATGGTTTTGCAAAGGTGATCTGCACGAGATTCAACCTGACAAACAAAGTTACAGTAAAACATGCCTGAATGTGAATTCAATATTACATGCAAAACAGCATCCATCACATCCTTCAGTGAGGGCATCCAGGGAGGGGGGTGGCTTTGCTTCTTTGTTGTTATTATAAAGAGACAGTTGTTATCCTGTTGAAATGAGGGATAATCTGGTGTGCCTGCATTGTGTATGTTGTGTTCTCTGCGTGTCTTTCGCTTGCGCGCAGGAGATGAATTAGTCGCAGTTAACAAAAGCCAAACTTGTCAATGGGGAAAATGTAACGTCACTAATAGGCTTTGAGTCTGCGTTCGAGCGGGCTCACAGTTGCCTGGTTTTCCCACACAGAGCTGATGTCATTTCATCCAGGAAGCCATTAAATATGCAAGCTACGGAAAGATTACAGACACAGTGTGTAATTAATGTGTTTTTTTACATTTAACCAAAGAGTAGCTGCAATACAAACAGGCATATGTAGAACTTTTAAAGCTGCATGGAAATTAGCAGTTTGAGCTTATGAAAAGGAAAAGTAGCTGCTGTGTTGTTTTAATGTTGGAATGTCTCAGGAGTCTTTAGGAGCGTTTAATCAGTTAATATTTTTAGTAAATCAGTCAAACTGAACCTTATTTTGATAGAATAAGGATAAGTTGAACATATAATCACATCTGGTAATACTTCTTGGCAGCAAACACACATGGAAAATGGTCATATTTTCATTGTTATGAATCACCTGCTTTTTAAAATGTTATTCTCAGCTGAAAATAAATCAAATGCCAAGAAATAAATCTTGACAGGCATCCAAACGTCAACGCATCGCTTTATGTTTTTATGTTTGTGAAAAAGGCTCGTTAAGTTTTACTACTCTCCTTATTTTTCACCCTGTCACACTGCCCTTTTTTCCAACCTGCTACTCAGTGTGGCCTATATTTGAGAGCCGCTGTCATAAATTATGTTTGGGTTTTGTAAATATGTGCCACGAAACCTGTTTTACAGTGTACAGTTGCCATTATTTCCTAATAGGCATTTTTCATGGCAAATATTTTGACTAATCATAGCAGGAAAAGCACCGGTGCTGCTAATAACTAATCATGGCTCTGTTTCATGTATAGGCGTACCAGTGTGTCGCCTTTCTCTCTGCGTCATGTCAAACGTCTTCAGGGAAGAAGGGGCCAATTTCTCCTCTGTCAGTATACTGTACAAGTTGACTGCTTTTGGCAGGACCTCAGCACCTTTGGAGCCTTTACTTCAGTCCTCCAACATCAGACTCATGGATTCGCAGATGCCGATTATCACTCTGGCTGAAAGTGACCCACATCTGTCAGCTGCCAATGTATCATTTACGGAGCAAACTGCGCCAGCCAGTGATGAATGAACCTGCCTCTTTTGCTCGATACGATGCTGGCTGGCTCGCTGTCCAGAACAAGAGCACCTGACATGAATTGTCAGGAGTGCAAAGCAGTCCACCGTTTGCTAAGGTGGTATTCCAATTTTCATGTTTTTTTTTTTAATCAAAGTAAAAATCCAACAAACGAAAGTAACATTTCAGTATGAGCATGTATCAAACCGTCATTCATGGATTCAACAGGTTCCGCTGCTTGTTTCCATTTCAGGGGTTTTGTGATCTTACTCATTCATTTGCACAGAATGAATGATGAATGAAAAAATATTTGTCCCCTTCCTGATTTCTTGTTTTTGGATATTTCACACTCTTGAATGTTTCAGATCATGAAGCAAAACATGAAAGATAGCCCAGGTAAATATAAAATCAAGGTTTTAAATCATGTGTGCCACTGCCAGTCTTTCACATCACTGTGGAGAAGTTCAACTCGATCTTTTATGCTGGATTGTTTTAATTTAGCCACACTGAAGTGTTTTTGAGCATTTTGTTTATTTCAAAGCTTCTCAATGAAATTTGAGTCTGGACTTTGGCCACTCCAGAACTTTCATTTCATTTCTTGTTATTTGAGCCATTCAGAGGTGGACTTGCTGGTGTGTTTAGGATCATTGTCACAAGTGTCTTGAGCTTTATGGTATGAATTAATGGCCAGACCTTCTACTTCAGGATTTTCTGGTAAAGAGCAGAATTCATGGTTCAATCAATGACAGTAGGTCATCTAGATCCTGAAATATCAAAGCAGCCCCAGACCATCACAAAACAACCACCATGTTTGACTGTTGGTCCTATTTTTTTGTTTGTTTTGTTATGAAAGCCTGACACAGACACAAGGTCCCAAAACCTTAATAATGGCTTGATTTCATACTCAGTGACTTTGCCTTCAATTCTGCTCACATCATTTGTGATGTTTCCAGTTGCAGCCTTTTCCTATGGCATGTCCAAAGAGCTGGACATAGAGGTTTCCAGAAATAACATACAAACAAAACCTGATTAACAGGTATTCAGGAAGTTTTTCTTTGTTTGTTGCTTTGGATTAGTTTGTACACTTGTATATGTTTCTACACTTTTGCTTAACTAGAGGATAACGTATGTGCTGATGTATAGTGTAGCTGATCACTCTGCCACATGCTGTAAAGGCTCACCAAAGTGTAACATCTTCAAAAATGAATGCAGTAAAAAATATTTTGGTCCAGAACTGGTTATTTTTGAAGGAAGAGACCTAGGGGAATTTACTGTGAAAGCCCATCAAACTTGCTCATCCTCCTCATCTCTTAATACACAGACGCTGAGCTGTCTGTTGGATGAAGTGGATTCCCCTTAGGTATTTTTTCTGCAGCGTGACTAAGTCCCTGTTATTTCTTCCCCAACTACAACAACAGCATTTGTTTGCTGTTTTGAACAAACAGAAAAACTAGAGGCCAAACTAGTGTATCGTGACAGTGGGATGATCTGTGGACCACCTGCGGGTGCTCCCATGTGTTGCATTTCTTTCTTTCTTTTTATTTCTGTGTTTTGGCTCTAAGACCTCAATGTGTGTGACATGGAAGAAGCTCCTAGAATTAAAAAAAGGTTCCAGATCTTGCTGGTAGAAAGTCTCAAAGATGACTGGGTGCAAATTTGTGAAGCACCATTTAGCAAAGGTTCTTAAAGTCATGTTTTAGCGTATAGTAATCAGTGTGAAATTCAGCATTCCTGGTACAGTTCAGTAGGGGATTTACCGTGACACTATATCAGTGGTGACAATAATGAGGAAATGCCAAAATATTTTCATTTTTACACCTGAGACAGAGCTGGGTTGACTGTGCAGCTTGACAAGCTGTTAAACTTTCTTTAATCGTATCTGTAAACAGGTGAATGCACTGCTGCACTCTTTCCTTACACTCACAAATCACTCACGGTGCTATAAAACGCCTCTAAGCAGATCGAGTTTGGGAATACTTGATCTAAAGACGCTTTCTCAGGTTGACCCATCTCAGTCTTGCGTTATGTTTTTGCACATTTAAAAATACAGCCCATCATTTTTAACACATTCTCAGCAAGGTAAATAAAATGCAACAAGCTGCCAGACAGCTAAAAGCTGGTAGGCACACGGTCCATTAACTGCTACCACTGTGAGATGATGATGATTTTAAACCCTGAAGGATAGCGAAATGTTTAATCAAATCTAGATCTACAAAAAATAACCCATAAATATGATAAATGCACTGATCCAAAAGAAGTCTGTGAAATGCAGAGGGAACACAAGGTGGGAATCAACTGGTTTCACAGACTCTTTCCCAGCAGTGCCTGCTTTTGTTTCTGGTTCAGGATGAAAACAATCTGTCTCCGTCTGTCTGCTAGTTGAATTTGAGATGGTTATGTGGACTCATTCTCTGGAACTGACTAGCGTCACATTCATGTACTTTACGGGTGACCAAAATCTCTCGCTGTGCAGCGAGTCCTCCCGGAGGCGCTCACGGTGGCCCACATGCCCCAGAATTACCATGACAAGCTGTTAATCACGTCTGGTCATTTATCTGTCAGAGTCTGCCCAAGTGTGGCACAGTGAGATGGACAATTCCCCACGACGGAGTCACACAGCCACCTCCAGCTGTCCGGCCGAATGGTTGTCAGTGTGTCTCAGAGCCAGCGTTCGCATTTGAGGTCTTCTGACTCATACGCTTGATGATGTCACTCCAGCAACTTCAGCGGCGGCAGATCGGCCAAACACCTGACTGACACCGAGCAGCACTTCTCATTTCATTCACTGACTTCATTTGGCAGCTGAGCATTGCATTAAGAGCCAGGATGTAGTGACTGGCAAAGATGTTCAAAATCTAAACTGGAGGCCATCTTGCAGTGGGATCACAGCAGCACCCAGCAGCGACTAAGTTGTTGGAACACACACAGACATGGACACTTCACATTAGGAGTTGCAAATTTGTTAAAAATGCATCTTCGTGCCACCCACTTAGGGTATCCTTTGCTCAGGGCTCAGGCTCATCCTCAGCCTTCATTTTGAGCTACACAGCTGTGAAGTTTGTGACTTTTTGTTGCGCCATGATAATACTGGCAACTTCTTAGCACAAGCAAACGCTTGCCTGCTTTCACATGGATATGACCTTGAGTGACATGATGTCAGCCACACTTTGCAACTATAACAGCTTCAACTCTTCCGGGAAGGCTTTCCAAAAGGTTCAGGAGTGTTTGTGGAAATTTTTGGCCATTCTTCCAGAAGAGTGTTTTGTGAGGTCACACACTGATGTTGGGCAAGAAGGCCTGGCTTTCAGTCATTCATCCCAAAGGTGATGTGAGGTCAGGACTCTGTGCAGGCTAGTCAATTTCTCTCATATGTGTCTTTATGGACCTTGTTTTGTGCGGTGGTGCGCAGTCATGTTGGAACAGGAAGTGATCTCCCCCAAACTGGAGTATGAAATGGTCCAAAATGCCCTGGTATCTTAAAGCATTAAGAGTTCCTTTCACTGGCACTAAGGGGCCGAGTCCAACTCCTGAAAAACAACCCCACACCATAATCTCCTCTCCACCTCAATCCGCATTATATTGTAAGACGGAGAAGCGTGATTCAGTCCAGCTTTACATGACTGCATCCAATGCTTTGCATTGCACTTGGTGATGTAAGGCATGGATGCAGATCCTCAGCCATAGAAAGCCATCCATGAAGCTTTCTATGGACTGTTCTTGAGCTAATCTAAAGGCCACATGAAGGTTGGAGGTCTGTAGCGATTGACTCTGCAGGAAGTTGGCAACCTTTGCACACTATGAGCTGCAGAATCCACTGACCCGACTGTGATTTTACGTGGCTGAGTTGCTATGATTCCCAATAACTTCCTATTTGATATAATAGCATGAACAGTTGATTGTGGAAGATTTTGTAGTGAGGAAATTTTGTGACCCGACTTGTTGCACAGGTGATATATTATCAAGGCACCACGCTGGAACTCAGTGAGCTCCTGAGAGCGACCCATTCTTTCACAAATATTTGAAGCACCAGGTGTTTGATTTTTTTATACACCTGTGACCACAGAAGTGATCAGAACACCTAAATTCCATGATTTTGATGGGTGACTGAATACTTTTGGCAATACAGTAAATGTATACACATGCGTATGCCAACAGATCAAGTGTCTTTGTGGTTGTTCTGCTACACCACAATAGTTGTTCATCTACAAAACTATCGAATGAGGAAACATCTCCTTTTTCTAAATTTGCAAAATAATTTGGTAAAGAAATCCAAAAACATTTGAATATACAAGTGATAAAAAATTACCTAATACTTCCATCACATGTTGTGGAAACAGCAACTGTTAAATTTACAGTCATGCTCAAAAACAGTTGCTTGATACGTTTCATTTTCTGTGACCTGTAAATAACTTTGACCTGTGAGAGTGCTCAGAATAAATAATGAGTCGGTAACGTGCGGCACAAAATGATCTTATTTCCCCCGAAGCGATGTGAGTCACGGTGCATGAATAAATTGTTGATCCAAAAATCACAATTGTAAGCATGTGTATAACTCAGCACAAGTCACTGCTTATCATCTGAGGAGGCAGGTAGCCTGAGGTAAAGCTAACATGACGCAGGTGTTAACTTGTTACTTCTAGGCCTGGGTAAAAGATTTTAGGCTCGCACTTTATTTTCACGCATAGCAAACCATGTTCGTGTTCTGAGTTTGGTTTGGGATTTCCAGCGTTTTAGGGCAAAATAGACTCAATCAGTATCAATATGAAAGCTTTTTCTTTAGCATGCTGAGAAGAGAGATTTCATAACTGATACAAAACAAATGCATTAATCGCTGAGTACCTCATTTTTTCTTTTTTTTGTTTTACTGTTTTTAAAGTAGTATTCTTTGTTAGTATAACTACTTAGCTCACCCTGAAGCAGCTTTCAGACAGTGATCACCAAGTTTCTTCATTATACAGGAACTGGGATTCTTAAACTTGACTTTTATTTTCAGGGACTGGAAGTTGCAGGGGGCTAAAAGTGCTGAGTAGACTGGAGGTCAGTGGAGAAATTACAAAGGGCAAGTGGTCATAACAGGACTTCCAGGGAGTTATCTAAATATAGATAACTCCCTGGAATGAAAGCACACAAGAAGATAACCTTCATTGTGAGATTGGCCATTTCAGTCCATGCACAAAAGTTGTGTTTATGACCTCAGAGCATTGCTGAGATATGACCTCTCATTCTGCTTTAACAGACTTTCCAGCATTAAGAAAATCTATGTGACTCCTTTAATGAAGTTTGGCTTGTATATCGTTCACAGACCACAATCAACACTGTGGGCTATCGTCAGTTTTTTTTTCCATGCAATCCAATAACGCAGAAATTGATTTTGACTTGAACTAAAGAATCCAGCAATACTTAATTTCTGAGCGAGACACAGGGGGGAAAACAGCGAAGCTTGGCCATCAGTGATCAACGATTCCAGTAAAAAGTGAGTTTTTTAGAAAGCTGCAGGGAATTTGTGCTTGTTGCCCTCATATACACTGTTTTGTGTGACTCCTCACTTCATGTTTATACAACCCATAGAAACACAATGGCTATACTGATAGGGACTACAACAAAATCAAAAATAATTATTATGTAATCTATCTAATTCTCATTTCAGCATTGCATGCACATTTTTTGCTTGATTGATGCCTGATGATAAAAAGCCTGAAAAGTTATCTTAAAAACACTTTTGCCATCAAGAAAGGATTCTTCCTCGTGACCTGGTCTCAGGTTCCTTTTTTTAATACAGTTTGATCAAACAAATTGTGCTTTTAAATTGCATCACAATAAAACAAACAGAAGTGTGTGCTGCAGTACTGATTGTTATCCATCACACAGCAGTGAGGGATCTTGTGATTATCGGTGCCAGTTATTTGCTATGTGCTAGTGTGCATGCATCTGCTGAGCAGCTCATGCACAGGATATCTTGCTAGAATGGGATTAAACACAAAGTTAAAAAAAAAAATAGCCCTGAAGATTCACTGAGGAACAGTTAAATCCAACTGCAGCAAGTTATAAAATATAATGTCAATAAAACCTTCACTAAAACACAAATAACTCCAATCTTAAAATTGGAAAACATTTTCTCTGTAAAATAGTTCAAATAACAGCTCCTGCAGAGCTGCCTCCAATAGCCTGTTAACTTCCAAGTGCCCTGTCACACCACACTGGATAGTCTGTGCAGGCATTAGCTCTGGCCAAATATCAATTGATTTTTGGAACAAGTGGCCAGCTCCCAGATTGTTATATTATCATTCATTGTTTCAGACCCGTCCAGATTAATTTGATCGCAGCAGGATAAAAAATGGTCAATCAGGCTGTAATGTAGCTGTAATACTGTGTATGACATGATGTTCCAAGCCCACAAAAATAGATGGAGAGGAAGAATTGATGCAGTGACAGGAGGCAGATGTCCAGTAGAGAGGAGCATGAATCAAAAAGTAGTGATGTTAGACAGAAAAAATACATAAATACAGAAATTGCTTTAAAATCAATGTGCGCAACACAACAGTGTGGAGAATTTAACAGAAATGCACTACTCAAATGTGATCCGAAGCATAAGATGCCCTTTGTTATTGTTTTTTTTTTTTATACCAAAAAAAGGTTTTGTATAATTTTTTCTCAAGACTTTCTTGAGACTTTCTCTTCCAAAGGTTTTCTTTGGGCTATGGCTGCTTTTTCAATGTTTTAACTGACCATTTTCAGAGGAATAGTTTCTTATTTTGTTTTTTGGGAGGGGTTGGGGTTCTTTTCTTTGACAGGATGAATTGTGTCTTGATTCATTTCCCCATTTCTTTAGTTGAATCAATGAAAAATGCAAGAAACAAAATCATTTGACAGGCATAAAATAGTATTGACTTGGTACATCTCAGCATGGTGTGCAGTATGTCTTTAAAATTTTCAGGGAACTGGATGAAAAACTATCTATAGCAGATAAACTGTATCTGAAATTCATGTCCTTAAGCAAAGACCTGACACGAGAAATACATCTGACCCTTCAGCTGATCTACTGCTATCTACTGTTCACTGAAGACTCAAAAAAATAGTGTCAGTGGAAGGGTGGCTGTCAAGAAGACATTCTGAAGTAAGGGAAACAGGGAGAAAAGGCAGAGGTGTCACACAAGGAAAGTGTCATTGATTGTAATCCACTTTGCAATACCAACTTCTCCAGCATGATGACAGTGATGCAAGTGCAGTAAAAGCATGCCTGCATAGAAAAACACACAATGAATCACTAGCAGTCATGGATTGGCCTCCCCAAAGTCTGGACCTCAACATTACTGAAGCAGTGTGGGATGCAGGCTCTGTGATATTCTACCTGCTGTTACAATTCACAAGGCTGAGTGCACTCATGGATGGGATTAACCAGTTGCATTTGGGTGCATTTATTAATGAAGAATTAAAAAACAAAAACAATGACTTGTTGCAGCAGTTCCATTCAATTAACGTACCATACTTGATTTCATTGAGCTCTTTAGAACAACCCAACCCTTGCAAAGTCAGACTGCATGACTAGCTGCTTGACTTAATACAACAGTGTGCATCCCTGCTGTATATATATAGTTGTACTGTAGCTATAGTGATTTTAAAATAGATTGCTAACTAAAACACTTACTAATTAAGATAAAGTCTTAGAACCTATTTCAGATTTTTGTTATCATCCGATTCATCAGCAAAAGAGGATTTTAAACATTTGAATGAAATGAAAGCGTAACTTATAAATGGTAAGCATTTACCGTGATAGATTTTCTACTTCAAGCTTTCGAAATTGAGTTGATTTTCCTGTTGTATGCAAATGCATGTTAAGGATTGAAAGCCTCAAGGGGTTGGAAACTGTAGAAAAACATCTGACACACTTCACAGATTTTAGATAATAGTCCAAATGTTATGTAAATTATAATTAAGTGGTGTAAACTGATTAAAATATATAAACCTCCTACTTGTGGTCCTTTAACGCCGGCTTGATGTACAACCACGCTCAGTCTGAAGTTGTTCAGGCTGATTGAATTCATATATCATCATGCAGCATTTCATTTCATGTCTGTCACCCCTCATCACACTGCACACAAATCTTTAGCAGTGGTGGAAATGTTAGTTTACAGTGTGGTATAATCCTGATTATCTCAAACACATTATAGGACTGCTCAAATGATTTTGCAAAATGGGACTAGCCAAGAAAGAAACCATCATGAGAATAGTCCTAATTTAATAGACATTTGCAACAAGTTGAAAAAAGATGAACACAGTGCTGTTTACAGCCCGTGTGAAATAACATATCACGCAAAAGTAGATTTCTCCATTTAAATTTATATAATGTTCACTGAAAGTCGGATGATTCACTGAAAGTCAGATGTGAGACACGTTTGAAGCAGCAATGATGGAGTGCCCATTCCAGATTGGGAAGGAGTTGCTTCCCCAAGTGGAGTCATGAGTAAGGAAAGGAGAAAAAGGGAGCTGGAGATCCTTATGTATGCCCACAAGCTGTGTGTAGTGCCTGGAGGAATTACACCATGGAAGCAATTGGCAGAAATGAGCTTAACAAAAGAAGAAGAAGAAGTAGTTTTATTGTCATGATCATATGTATACAAATTGTCCCCAGCTAGACTGTCCCTCAGAAATAGAGTGATTATTTTTGGAGTGGCTCAGAGTAAAGTCATTATGACTCCACATCAAAAGGAGGCAGTGGAGGTATTTCAGGAGGCAAGCTATTTCTAGCTTCCTCCTAAGGGTGGCTGGCCTCTCCCTTAGAGATAGGGTGAGAAGTTTGGCCATCCGGGAGGGGCTCAGAATAGAGCCGCTTCACATCAAAAGGAGCCAGTTGAGGTGGTTCGGGCATCTGACAAGGATGCCTCCTGGGCGCCTCCTGGGCGAGGTTCTTCAGGCATGTCAACCCGGGAGGAGGCCCCGGGGCAGATCCAGGACACGCTAGAGAGATTATATCTCTCAGCTGGCCTGGGAACACCTTGTTGTTCCCCTGGACAAGCGGAGGAGGTAGATGGGGAGAGGGAGGTCTGGGCTTCTGACCCTGGGTAAGCGGAAGAAGATGGATAGATTGATTCCAGGACACACTGGATTTGTCAGTGTGTCCTTGTCAAAACAAATGCTAAAACATGTTTTCAATAAATGTAGAGTTAAATTGAACAAACTGAGTTAATTATTAAAAACATTATCAATAATTATACTTGCCTATCTGTTTATACAGTCCAATCAGCTGTCAAAAAGCAACACAATATTTTTTGTTGGGTGTGGCTGACTGAACTCTGACACCTTCTTGCAATAATTTCAAGTCCCATCCAGCTTGGCGGATTTATGTGTGGGCTCTCCTCGCTGCCTCTAAAAGTTAGCGAGGTCAGCTTCCAGTTACGTCACCGTTTGGCACTCATACTGATAAAGCTGCTGTGGAAGTGAGTCGCTAAAGTCGACTAGGACTGCACAGCTGGGTACATGACTCCTGTACCGTGCAACAGAAAGATGTTGTACAGTTTTATTTATTTATATTTTTAAACCACCTAATTTCTAAGGGCATTCACCACAGGATTTTTCAGTCCAGTCCAAACTTGCAGCACAGATTACCACCTATACGTACAGAAAATACTCCATGAATGTTGCTTTATAGGAAAGGTTCAGCTGTCACAACTGTTTTCAACACAAATCCTTGCTTGACAGTGCAGCAAAACGTTGAACAAAGTGTGTACAAAATAGTACAGAAATTGTCCTCAATGTCAAATTGTGTTGACGTTAATGAGCCCGTCTGAACAAAAAGAAAACAGTCTCCAGTCTGATTGAAGCTACAGCCGCGTCACCTAAAAGCTGTGGCGGCCCGGAGCGAGACTAACATCCTCAGATGCATCTCAATTGAGTCACTGATGCAGCTCTAACCCATTTCCAAATGAGCGTCTGGCAAGACCCTCCTTGTCAAGGCAGATAGGATGACGGCGCAGAGCCGTGCGGACAAATGGTGAGGGCGTTGAGCTGCAAACAGAATGAAAATGACCAAGATAGACAGGGGGAGATACTGAGAGCGACACAGAGATGGAAGAATGCATTGCACTGCTTTATTCAGCTCCCACACACTTAACGTCTCCACATTGTCTGTTTTCTTCTTTTTCTTCTTTTTTTTTTGCTGTTGTTGTTTTGTTTTTGCAAGGATGCTGCTGAGGTGAATCATCCTGTGACCTACATCTGAGCACCCAGGCTTAAAGAAAATTAAATAGATATCATTAGCTGGCAGCTCCCATCCACTTGTTCCACGTTACAGTGGCTTAACAGCCCAGCACTCTATCAAGGAGGCTTAGTTGTTGAGGTGAAGTATGTCAGGAACAATGAATTATTGTATTGAGAAGTCCATGGATGGCAGTATATGTATGACAAATATGTGGTTGCAGCATCCCTGCAGGCTCCTTGTACATAGCGTACATACACTCCATATCTTGTGTGTGAATCCACTTTTACTGCTGACTAAATGATTTGCTCGAATGTCATTTTCCTTCTCTGTTCTCAAACTGTGCTAAGGAAGTAGGAAGCATGTTTCAGATCAACGTCAAAGAAGACGCTTACCTGATCATGTGTACTTTTTTACTAGTAGTGTATACACGTGAAATGTCTTTACATGTGACCAATCCATCCATCAATCCATCTACTCTCTTCCATTTATGCAATTAAAGGTCATGAGGGGGCTGGAGCATATCCCAGCAACATAATCAAGGCGTATAATTGACATACAAAAACAAATCACCAAAACAAGGAGTCAATGAGCATCTCCAAAGAAGCAAAAAGGTTAAGATGCATGTCGACTACAAGTTCCTTGGACCTAGTTGTCCATTGTCCCCCTCAGCGACCTCTTTCTTGGTCCACAAATGTGAAAATGACAAACATATTATACTGTATGATATTTAGAGTTCGCCACAATTTCTAACAGTTGCTGAAGGAAGTGAGGAGAGACTGACTAACTCCCTCGTACTCAGTCAGGACACTAATGTTGTTTTCACTCTACAAGCACACTATCTCTGTAGAGGTGAGTAGTTCAGGAAAGCAAAGTGGAAACGGGGATATTTCTTTCTTTTTTTCTTTCCACAATCGCTGCAAAGCAGGCATGACT
This sequence comes from Rhamphochromis longiceps, assembly GCF_057381845.1. Lineage (NCBI taxonomy): Eukaryota > Metazoa > Chordata > Actinopteri > Cichliformes > Cichlidae > Rhamphochromis > Rhamphochromis longiceps. Next base: position 32,143,943 of record NC_140557.1, on the reverse strand, counting down.
GACAGATTGTTTTCAAAAGTTAAAGAAAGACTTGCAGTGTAGGCCCCCCTTCCAGTGCCACCTTCTGAAAGAAATCTTTTAGACTCTCCAAACTGCGTGTGTGAAACGTGAGTATCTGCTTTATTACAGCTGCTGTCGTGTGGAGGGAGCCAGAGAACGATTTCCTAGACTAGGAAAGAAATGAAATAGAATGTGAGGAAACTGTGATCGCGTTTCTTCAGAGCTTTCAAACACGAGTGTACCGCTAGATCCAAATATAAACACTCGCTTGTTCTCTATGTCTCTCTCACCTCTCTCACACACACACTTTCTCCTCTCACTGCATGCATTCAGAGCTGGCAGGCTCAACCACCCCCTAGCTGGTGAAGTGACAGGGGGGAGCAAACAAGCGACACATGTGCACATGCGAGCGAGACTGGCTTCACACAGGGTCACATGCAGCTTCCTATCAGATAACAAGCCGGCATTACAATCGCAGGAGCTTCTGTTTTAAGTTTGAGGGGTTTTAAACGGCAAGCTAATTGGATGTGAACAGTGTGACACATCAGCCAACCCGGAGCTGACCTACAAAATGGCAAGGACTTCACTAGAGTGGAACAATTGCCCAGTTTTCTGTTACACCAAAAAAACTTGAGCTATTTCACCTACATTTTAAAGTTTTTCATGGTCCCTGTAAATACATCCCCATCATATGTTTGCAATGAAACTAAAAAGTTACTAATAATTCTACTATTAATAATAATTACATATCTCTGTATTATATTGAAGACGTATCAACTGAAGCTGAATTTGGGCATGGCCACACTTTTGTGTAATACAGACTTTTTACCACAAGAGGGTGTCGCGAATGTTCACAGAAACTTGCTAATAAACATGATTTTTTTTAATGTTGTTATATTTATGGTTTTATTTTTTGGTTTGGTTTTGTTGTGTGGAAAAGGATTCATAATAAAAATAATAATGGTTAATAATTAATAAATAATTTTTATATATTAAAAAATATTTTATATATATAGTAATATAATAAATATAACAAAATTATTTTTTATATAGTTAAGCTTGACCAGGTAAAATTTTGGAATATATTACATAAATATTTTTTTAATATTTCATGTCATAATAACATTAAAGTCAATTGCATTACTTGGCTGTCAAATTATTATTAAGAATTCAGTAGAATAAGGTAAAAACACAGTACAATCGATAGGTTTGATAAGGACTGTGGGATTTGAAAAAGAGATTTTATAAAAACTGAGAGTGAGAATAACTCATAATGACCTTTGAAAATGATACTCTTTGAAGCTATCTGCCACCTCCATAATCCTCAAAAGAGCAAAGTCAGGATGCAATTGTGAATAAAAGGAACTGAGCTCGCACCCCCACACACATACACATGCACATGCGCGCACTCAGTGCAAACACACATACACATGTCCTTTTCCACTCCCTCAGTTACATAACCTTAATGCAAGAGACAGCTTGACTAAGACATCCAGGGTCCATCCTGTGATCGCTGTTTACTTCAGCATGCAAGGGAATTCATCCGTTCATCCATCCGTTCATTCACTCACTCATTCATTCATTAGCATGCTGAGCTGATGACCTGCATGTCAAGAGAGACGAATCATGTGAAGAGAAAGCAGTGTCCTTGGGGCCAACCGGTGTGTGCGTGTGTGTGCGTGTGTGATATGTGTTTTTGGACAGGAGCTGTTGCTGCCAGTCTCAGTTCCAACCTGCTGTTTTACATTAAGTAAATCTCCAAACTTCCTCTTACTAACACAAAATATTTTTCTTGAAGCATATTCAGATTTTCAACTCTGAATATGTGCATAAGAGACTCCTCGCATACCACATGATCTGCAGATACAGCCAAGAGCTAGTTTTCGGTAGCCCCCCTGACATGTCTACTGCAGCAAAGAGGAAAAAAGTGAAGCTAGTCTTTTAACTAAAGCTAGGCTTTTATTTTTTACCTCAGCTTAGTTTGGATAAACCAAAGCTGTTTGCATTTAGCTAAACAAATAAATAAGGCAAACAAAGCTCTAAACAAGTCACCTTTCAGTTTATAGCAGTTCTGTATCATTTTGTTTACCAAATCAAAACTCACATTGCTGCGGTCAGTTAGATATAATGTGACCTTGCTTGCAACTGAGCGTGCTCAGCCAACAGTAAGTAGTGGATTAACTAGACTCAACTCAAGTCTGATTTTGGGGCCCAGTACATAAATCCATGAACTAAAATTAGCTCCAGCTCTCCAGCTCAAACAATAACACCATATATTAGTATCATATCGTGTATTGTGTATGGGCTTCTGCGCTTAAAGGACACTTACACCTTATATATTTTATATAATTTAAGAAAATTCTACTTCTAATAATTTGACTTTAAAATGCAAGACTATACAGAGTGAGCAAGAAATAAACACTGATGCGGACCTAGGTCAGCATAAGCAGCAACAACAACAACAACATTATTTCTGAGAGTCTCACCTTGAAGGCTGACATGGACAGATAGTTTTGGCAAACCTCCTGTTTTTCTTTTCTCTTCTTTGCATGATGCTTCACTTCCAAACACACACACACACACACACACACACACACACACACACACACACACACACACACACACACACACACACACACACACAGCCTCCATAGCTAAGGGAGCAACAGGCGTTCAGGTTACTGCCTGGCAGATGCACAGTGGGATGCTCCCAGAGGCCTCTGCTGCAGAATACAGCCAGGCCCCTCTGACAGCCAGGCAGAGTCGACTGTGACAAATAGTAGTGGACTTTTTACGCCCCAGCAACTTGCACCGCCAACCCAAACACACACACACACACACACACACACACACACACACACACACACACACCCTTGGCACCCCCACCTCCTCCGCCTCCATCTCTTTTCCCATCAGTGATACATATACAATAAGATTGGAGGTGCAGCACGTCAACAGCTGCTGGCTTTTTCTTTTTTTTTTTTTTTGTGTCCCGTTTGGATCTTTAGCCATCAGAATTGTTGTCTTAAGGCCAAGAAAGATGCCAAGCGGATTTATTTTACCAAGTGGATCATCATGGCCTTGCCATATTGGTCCATTTGATTGACCTTTATTATAATTATGAATTTATTTTATTTTCAGTTGCTACAAACGGGACAGACATGACTGGGGGATAGGACAGGGAGAAAGAATGAAAGAAAGAGAGGGAGAGAAAGAAAACCAAAGGGGAGAAGAGACGGTGAGAAGGGGGGGAAGAAAGAAAAAAAAAAACAAAGAAAACACCTGGATCACCTGTATGGAGAAAAAAAACAGAAGAGAAAGCAAACAACAAAGAGCAACATAATAAAAAAAACAGAGGGGCAGCCGCGCCACTGTCCCAGTAAGAGCTGAGGAGAGTCCCAGATGAGGGCTCACCCAGCAGCCGCGGAGCAGAAGCCAGGGGGAGTTGTAGTGACGCGCCCATGAGCTCCGCCGGCAGCCAGCTGTGCCTGAGTGACTGAGCCCCAGGCCGAGAGGCTGGGGGCACCCCACCTCCGAAGTGGCCCGAGCGAGCCCCAGGCTCCAGGCCCCGATGAGCGGCCGCCAAGGAGTGAGCCGGTGTGTACCCGGACGCCCACCCCCAGACACAAAGAACCACCAACGCACCGACACCTGAGGGAGTCCGCCACTGGCAGGGGAAGTGGTGGTGGGTGCTGGCTTTTTCTACAGCGAAAGAAAAATATAAGACAACCGAAAAAAGGACGGAAAAAGGTAAAGAAAACACTGTGAAAGCAATATGCACGGTCATATCTGCGCTGATCAAAGGTGCTGGTGGTGCTATATTTTGCACACTCTAAGTTACAACTTTGCATAAATAATCTGAATCAGATTAAAGCCGCTGCTGTGACCACCTTAACCAAATTACGTTCAAATGGTGAAAGTCATTATCATCAATAAAACTGGCCTAAGAGTAACTTGATTAGCAGACCTGCAGGACTCATCGATCTAGAAATGTAACTTTATCTGATTTATGCTGATGTTATGATTTTGTGGAAGCAGCTGATGCAAAATGAAGTTGAAAAGCGTCACGGTTTAAACTGTATAAAAACATCTTAAAGTGCTTTGCATAATGTCTCTGTAAAAACAAAACAAAACAGTGTACTAATGAAATATATATATAGTTTTTTACTATTTCCTCTTGTGGGGCATACATTTATCTATGTGGGCAAAGTCCTGACAGCTCGGATGTATTTACCATCCATCAGCATCCACATGCTCCATTACCCTGATGGGCACATCAAGTGGCAAGGGTCATGTATAAAATTAGTGAGCTGACACATAAATCTAAACCCAATAATCTACTAGCAGCAGGTCGACCGATGCATCTATAGTAAATAATTATTAATGTTCACAGACAGGTACTGGAGCACAAGATACACTGAGGAGCAGAGAATATACACTAACTGGCCACTTCATTAGGTACATCTGTTCAACTGCTTGTTAAGACAAATGTCTAATCAGCCAATCGCATAACACATTTAGGCATGCAGACATAGTCAAGACAACCTGCCAAAGTTCAAACCGAGCATCAGAATGTCAAGGAAAAGTGGTTTTAGTACTTTGAGCACGGCACGTTGGTGGGGACAGACAGGCTGGTCTGAAACTGCTGATCTGCTGAGATTTTCCCACACAGCCTCTCAGCCACTCAGAATGGTCTGAAAAAGAGAAAATATCCAGCGAGCAGCAGTTCTCTGGGCAAAAATGCCTTCTTTTCATGCTCAACCCAGTATAACGGCAAAATGTGCAACAGACACGCTGGTTCAAAGTGTGAAATAGACATGCCTGCAAACACTGCAGTGAGTTGCAGCAACAGCAGAGTGAGATTTTATTTCAGTCCAACATGACAATAATCCTGGGAAAACTTTTGAAGAGACATTACGAAAACATTCACGTGGAAATACACATTAGCCACCTAGCTTAATCGTCTCTGGTGATCAAGGACCCTGGATTGTACACCATACCTTCCTTGCTCACTTGCAACTTCTTGGCCCAACACATTTAGACAAATATATTATCTCCCGCGAGGGATGGGAATTGATAAGAATTTAGCGATTCCAATTCTATTATGAATTCTCTTATCGGTCAAAGAATGCCTAGACTGCTTTGAGTTGATAGGAAGACAACGGTGACTCAAATACCACTCATTATAACCAGAGTATGCAGAACAGCATCTCTGAATACACAGAACATAGAACGTTGAAGCAGATGAGCAGCAGAAGACTACACAGACACTCACGGCTCACCAAAATTGGACTACAGAAGTTTGGAAAAATGTTGCCTGCTCTGATGAGTCTCAGTTTCTGCTGTGACACTTAGATGGTAACTTTAGAATTTGATGTAAACAACATGAAAGTATGGATCCGTCCTGCACTGTATCAACGGTTCAGGCTGGTGGTACTGCTGTAATGGTATGGGCATTGTATAAACACCTCAGCCTACCTGTGTATTATTGCTCATCATCCCCATCCTTTTATGACCACAGTGTACTCATGTTCTCATGGCTGCCTCCAACAATATGGAATGCCATGTTACACATTTATGTGTTTATAAATTAGATAATTTGCTTCAAACTAAACCATCCGAGAAGGTTAAGAGAGGAGAAACCACCAGGCAGTGAAATAGACCTTAAATGTAAGAAATAACCACTGCCATATATCCTTGGTTTTATCTTTATCAGTACCAACAACAGCAACACCAACAAAGGTTCATTTGTACAAATCTATGATAAGTTAGCAGTCAGCATGCAAAATAGGATAACCGAAATTTAAATGTTGTTACTTTATACTGATGGGTTTACCTACTGGGGTAGGCACGGGCCAGTATTAATGTGGTAAATGTTCGTTTATTGCATTACACGTGTCTAATGGCTCCAATTACTACTACCAAACTTGTACTTACATTTTAGTCACAAATGGATTAACACATAAGTACATGGTGCAGCATGCATCAGACATTTAATCCAATGGGGAACAATTCTCCCTTTTGATGTACTGAATACATGTTGTTAACATCTCTGCATTTTCATTTAATTACCACGAGGGCAGGATTTTTAAATTAAATGTATTTATATTGTTCTAATCACACGAACCGCACAAGAAAATTGTGTCACAGCAACAGAGGCTTGAGGAGTAATTGTATCCGTATTTAACTTAAAATAGTGTATCATAACCGTCCATTATGTTTAAACTGAAATGTAAAAAAGCACGACTTGTTATAGTCAACACATCCTAGCCTTGTACTTTTAGTCCTGTTAGCTTTGAGCACCTTGTTCAGTGTCAGGGTTTCAATTCAGTTTTATTTATCCAGCGCCAAATCACAACAACAGTCGCCTCAACGCACTTATACTTTAAGGTAGACCTATAATAATACAACAAACCCGATGTAGGGGTTGGGATTTGTTATACATCACCACATCCTCTCCTTGGGGTCTTAATGGTGTCCTGGGGCAGAACAGACCAAGAGGACCAGAGATCATCCGACCACCAACGAGAAAACTTATCAGAAAAACTAAGCCCCCTGCCAAGGCCAACCCTCTGTAAGAAAGTGATGCAGGTCGATAGCAACATTGAGTAAGTTCTTCTTTTATCCACACTCCCTTTCTTTACCAGGTTCCATGAAACTCGGCTTATGTTGTTAAATACTGAACCCTCTACTGGGCTTCTGGTCCCTTATGAAAAAGACATTGACATTTTCTAACCCAAACGGATACAATTCAATATTCCTAGCAAGGCACATATATTAGAATACACAGCAGCAGTTTTTTTCTCCTCTTGAATCATCCTGCACTACCTCAGATTGATTATGTGAGTGTCTGAAGTCGAACAAGCCTCCCCAATGTACGTATGGGACAACTGAATTGAAATTACAAACAGTATTTAACATCAATGGAATTATGAATGTTTAGGTATCAGATTATCATTCCTAGTGTATGTTTGCACATTTGTATAAGTACGCAATTACCTACTTAAAAATGTTTCAAGCAGGGAGAATGCCCCAGAACGTTGACTATTGTGCCAATGCTGTGCTGCATTCAGGCACCCTGAGGGGGTTCTCGTATCACTGCTGCTCAGTCAGGAAAGACCAATTAGAAAGAAAACAAAAAAAGTGTCTGCAGACTGTTACGCATTTCAGCTACACCTCAATAAAACTAGTCGTGCAGATATTTAGTAGCATCTTTCCAACGTACTCTAGTCAGTTGATATGTTTTGGTGATTCGTGTTGTGTTATCCCTTTGATGACAGCATGGACTGTATATGTATTCATTTGAAATTAGTATGATGGCTATATAGGCATCTATAGCCAATGTGCAATGGATATTTATACATTTACCATGGGTCTCTCTCCCCTTTGCCATAAGGAGCGTACAATGTGTTCCTCCTGTTCAGGTAACCAAAGAATCCTCAAAACGTCAATAATAACTCAACAGATTCTGTTACAGGCCCTTCATTTCTGGACCTTTAAGTCATTCTCTAATTAGGATTTTACCTGCATGAGCACATTTCTGATGTAAAGTTAAAGATATTAAAAAATGTATCAATATTCCCATCTCGCCCATTGGCTTAATCCAAGCATGTCGATAAGCATTTTATTATCCACTCCAGAAAATCTTTTAATGCACATTTAATGTCCCTGGGTGCTCTGATCAGGTGCAGCTAAGAGTCATTGACCTCAGCACTGCTGAGATGTGATCAGTTAAAGTGCAGCATTTAAAGCATTTAAACCTAAAATACACAAAACCAATACCCGTGGAAAATGCCTGCTCTGTCATTAACCCTTTAATAAATGTGAGCAATTTACCCTAATTGTTAATAAAGTACGGGCAGATGTATGGTCACTGCTGTCATGCTTCAAGAAGATAAAGGAAAGTCTCATTTTCAGCTTTAGAACAGTTAGCAGTCTCTAAAAATCTGCTGCAGTTTAAGTATGGAAAAAAAAAATCAATCAACGGAAAAGTATTTAATATTTGATTTTTTTTTCTAAAAGAAAAAGAACACTTTTCAGGATAAGTAATATCCCCTTTTCCTCTCTGAGATATTTATTCTAACGATGCAGTCACTTTTTCATAGCTTTCATACAAAATTTAGAATCAGGTAATAAAATCGAGTTAATTTTTACACATTAAACTGCTAAAAAGCTGTGAAAAAGGAGTGAAAATAACATTTTCACATTAAAGTTCCACTTAATTTTACATTCATTCATCAGTAGTTATGTTCTCACTCTGCATAATCAATATCTTACACTTTCAAACTTTAAACGAAGCCTATTATGTGCATTTATAGGCCTGTTTTTTTTTTACTCTTGGACTCTACTAGAGTAGCTCATGGTTCAGAATGATCACTATTCATCATGTAGACTTCCCCCTCTGTTTGAAAGAAGTCATTTTGGCTCATTTCACGTCGTTCCCTGAGCATATCGCCCATCTATGAAACAATATAATAACATGTGGACAACAGTCATATCTACACAGTACTACTTGTGTTAAGACTAATTGTAGAGGAACTGGCAGAGGAACAAAACTGCAATCAAAATCCAGATAAGCGATACCAACAAGGGAATATTTAATTGACATTTGACTGACATACAATATTATGCTGAAGTCTTGATCCGCCCCGTATTTCTTTATATTAGGAGCCAGACTTTCCTGTAAAAACCATTTGTTTTGGCACGATTTGCAGTGTGTCCTTATAAAATCTGAGGAAACTGAACAATTGGAGTAGTAGACCTAAGAAATATCTACAGCAGATAAAAAGCATCTGAAAGTTTTTAGGGAATCAGAAGTTCCATCAGAAATAATCTCAGTGGAGTGTTTTGAAATTTTTAGTTCAAATTGTCATTATATAAGGAGGCGGTCAGGAGAGCAGCACAACAGTGAGGGTACAACATCTGTAAAGCACAACCAAGGTGTTTTCATGGACTGTGGCTTCATTTCAGCTGGTGGTTTGTAGGGATCTTGTCAAACTGATGGAATTATGAATTCAGACAGGTGTCTGATTTGGATCCACAATGCAGTACTGTCTGGAAAGCATTTGACTGGCAAAGGCCTTATTTTTTTAGTATGACAAACACACTGCCAGTGCAGTAAAAGCATACCTTGGCAGAAAAACACACAATGAAACCCTATCAGTCATGGACTGGAGCCTGGACCTCAACATTATTGAAGCAGTGACAGAAAACAAAACAAAAGGCAGAAACATCCAAAGAAGAGCTTTGAATGTTCTTCAAGAAGCCTGGAGAAATATTCCTAAAGAACTACTTAAAGAAATAATACTAAGAAAGCTTAAAAGAGAGTTCAGACTGTGCTGAAGAATAAAGGTGGTCAATTTGAACTGAGTTGAATTGTACAAACTCTATTTTTGCCTTATTTACTGTAATTCCACGTATGTTTGCACATGTTTCGATGAATCACTGCATCTATTTCCCATTTTCATTGCAGAATATAAAGAACTGAAGGGCAAGGCTTTTGCACAGTACTGTATTATGAAATATGGCATTTGGCATTTGGCCATTTTAAAGTGTTCAAAGTATAAAGGTTTGACAATGTTTAAAGTGAATTTTAAGTAAACAAAGATATAAATATGCACGTACACATGTAATCTGGACTGTAGAAATCATCTCTACACTGGAAATATGGTCCAAACTTAACAAATGACTTGTTTGGTTTAAGTTTGTGTGTTTTAAATGATGTCACACAGGTGCCGGTTGGCAGATCATACATACGTTTTTTTTCATTTGCGTGGTATATTCATTTCCAAGGCCGTGGTCTTGCAGACTCCTACTCATTCTACATGTGCAGCTGCAACCCTGATGCTATCCCTGAGGGAACATACCAAAGTTAATACCCCCACCCCCTCCAACACACAGAAACAACACAACTGCCTAGAGGAAGATCAGAAGCCAGCTGGTCAAACCACCTTGGAGAAGGTCTTACACAGGACTCAGACTTCCCTCTGCCTGAAATGGGATGTGACCCAGAAAAGGAAGAGGACAGAGCGAGCCAGATGTTGGGGTGTTATGCTTCAGGGAGCGAATCAGGGCTGAGGTGAGTGACAGGGAGTGATGTGTGCAGCGTGCATGGTACAGTATCTGAATGCAGAGGGATAAGTGTGAACTTCTTGTGAGCAAACTGGAGCTTTACCCATACGTTCATTCACGCACCCCCCCACCCCCCTAACAGATGCACTAGCGACATCTCCTCAGAGCTGAGAGGCAGCTCAGTGAGAGGTTTTATTTCACGCAGCTCTTCAGTATTAGTCTGAGGGGAGCTTGAAAGCTACTGTGGCTCAGTCTCTCACTTCACTGAGCCAGTCACTCTTAAATTGGAGGAAATGTAAATGACTTACATAATCAGCACCCCCTCTACACACACACACACACACACACACACACACACACACTAAAAAAAAAAGTGTAGTCAGCATTTAGTAGAAGTGTTGATAACCTGTAAAAAGATTTTTTTTTCAAAATTTGCCAAATATAATCAGTCATGTTCAGCAAGTCAATTTACAGATTGTCCAAGTGAGCAGAACAAGCCTAATTTGTCCGGTAGCATCTTCTGCTTCATAGAGAGGCTCAAGCCTGACCCAGAGACACGATCCTCATATGAGTGGAGCTGTTCTCTTTATTAATCACACTGTATTTATCCCTTTGTGCATGTTGGGCGTTTTATTAAAGGAACATGGCTTGATTTAAAACACGCGCGGAGCGTGACTCTGCATACATTCAGGTCTGGACACAGGTATACAGCAGGAGGCAGTGAAACGGCTCTTCTGAGTGGGTTTATTTCACCATTACGTTGATGTTTTGGGGAGGTTGTTTAGTTTAGTGTTTCTTTTCGCTTTATGCTGGATTTTCAAATTAATTTCAATTTCAGTTGGCAGCCCCTGACAGCCAAAACAAAAGACTTTTTTCCATTTATTGAGACAGATTGGCCAAGAGTGTTGCTGCCATCTACAGACTCAAGATTACATTTGTTACCGCCTTCCCCCACCCCTGGCGTGCACCATCCACCAACATCACCCCCTCACCCCCACTCCTTCATACGCACACAAAGTAAACAGCTGAAGCCCTGAATGAGAATGAACTGAGCGGAGATCTCTGCGGCAGAGATATTCAGGAACCAGAGCGTGCACATGGAAAAGGATAGAGGCACGCCATGTTTAGGCTCTCCTGTATTGACCTGTAGCAGCAGCACAGTATTAGTTGCTCGAAGTGGCTCAAAGTCACAGTCACAGCTAAAATGGTTCAGCCATGCACTGCTTTCCTAATACCACAGTCCTGTTTCACACACAAACAAGTTGTTCCTCACATATTGAGTTTGTGAAACCTTAAAAGACTGCAATGTCTATCTAGCTGCTTACCATTTAAGATCACATTTCTTCTTCTTTTTTAAAAGAGTTTTCAGTGACAAATCATCTCAAATTATCCACAAAATCATTCAGAACACCAGCAAAGAATTGGTCATATTTTGGAAATTCTCTTTTCTTTCCCATTTTCTTTAATATCACCACTCTGAGGATCACCCTGATGTACCAGATGGAAACCTGCAGTTTATATCGCTACAGTTTGCATTCATTTCCCTGTAGGCAGCTGTAGACTGAAGCATGTTACTCACCTAACCTTGCGATTGCTGTGAAACCAAATCCAAAAGAACAAGTTATTAACCTCAGCAGTCCGAAGTTGAAAATATACAAACCATTGCCAAAATTAGACACAGGTTTCTGTACCCTTGGACTCCTTTGCCCTTGGGTGACCCTGGGAACAAATGGTTGCATATTCCTTCTTCTGTCACCAGCTGCAGACAAACTGCAGCACAGCTCCCTGCTGCCGGTTTTACCCTGTAGACTCAGGAATCGCATCACCTCCTAGGACAAAGGTGGAAGGTGAAGGGTGCACAAGCTTCTGCCACTGGACTGAAAATAGCACTCTGGTGGACGGGCCAAACTGGCCAAGGTGCAGCAGGTGACATGTGCATCAAATTGACAACTGCTTAGAGAGTACCGGAGGAGATATTTTGGAAATGTCATGCACTACCATTGTTAGCATACCCCTTGTGTTAGGCTGTATGAAGGCTGTCTCAGTGAGCAGGCGCAACAGGCAGGGAGGCCCGCACGGGGGGGTGGGGGGTGGGGAGGAGGGAATTTATTATGGTTCTCATCAGCAGGACTCAATTGCTGGAGGCGCAATGGTTGTTCAGAGGGTTGTCATAATTTCTGTCATCTATTTAAAGTCAAACTCAGGTGGAGACCAAAGTCTCAAGAGCACAGGACAACTTGCATTCTGCAGATGTCTGCTCTTTGGAAAAGTGCCCTGTTAAAAATCGCCATGTGCTCAACTACTTTCACTCCATTGGAAATGTTAAATGCCAAATCCCCCCTATGAAGGTGTGGGGGGGGTAAAAAAAAACAAAAAAAAAAAAACACGAACCCCTCCCATTTTGCCGAGGATGACTCAGCTTTCGTGAGGTGTACTGTTTAGAGCACCTTAAAGGGGTGGTGTGACAATACACACTGATTTGTGTCGTTTCATTTCGCCATGTGTGCCTGCTACACACAGGGGGAAATGTTTTTACACTGCCAGCTTCACTAACTGAGAAATGGCTTAATTTGCATTGTTAGCAGTCACAGTGGAAACCAATTAGTAGCTGTGAGCTGACCGGTTGCCATTTGATTTCCTTTCTGCTTGTTACACAGAAGCATATTTTGGAAATAATTAATATTATGTAGAAACAGAACTGTGAGTAGGCACAGCTCACTGTCCAAGTGACATTTGTCACCATGTGCATGTTTGAAAGGCCTAATTTGCCCTTTTTGCCCCCCCCCCCGAACACTTCGGGAAACTAATAAAGCTTATAATGTCATTCTGTAATAGGAATGACTGGGAAAGTTCGGGTGGTTGTAGTGTCGGTGGGTGGGTGTGGGATGTGTGTATGTGGGGGGGGGGGGGGGGGGGGGGGGGGGGTGATCCTCAATAGCCTCTAGGTGTTTTACACACAGACACACTCACACACCAGCTGTTTTCATCAGTGTGATGTTGTGGTGCTGAAAGCCAGGTGAGTGCTGCCTCCCTGTGTTTGCATGCACTAACTGCTGCCACTCACCCAAATGACAAATGTCCCGCTGTTAATCTTAACATTACTAGGGTTTAAACTACCCTGCCTCGTGCCCAACAGCACGATGGCTCTCATTACAAGGCCATCTAACTGTCATCATGGTATAGGTAATACATTGTAAAAGCAGCTGTCTGGAATATGGCTCACATCCCAAATCTTCATCATCACAGTACTACAGTACAGACAATTGACTTCTGGTTAATACACTAATGCACCTGTAAGCTGGTGCCAATTTGGTAAGGGCCACTGGTCACAGGCACATGGTTTGTCTTTATACAATAATGTGAGGGCCTTTTTTTGGCAGTTTCTGTGATGACATGACTTGAGTGAACCTTTATTGTGAAGGGCATCACTCAGTATTTGTGCAATACTGCTGTTTAAAATACACCATTAACAATGCTAATGTTCTCCTATGAGAGCAAACACAGCAGAAGCAAAGCACATTTTTAATCAATGTTTATTTAAACTAAAATACATCCTGGATTACCAGGAGGACAGAAATACAGCAGATTAGCCTGGTTTTAGCTTTGAGGCACAAAGGAAAGATCATTACTAACAGTGAGAGAATATCATTTTCTACAGTGTGTATTAAATACAATAATATAGTCGCAGTTTATAGCAGAGTAAAAAAAAAAATCTTCATTTACAAAAACAGAGACATCAGTATGTATAGGAATAAGGCTGGAGGAGACAGAGTAGGTCCAGTGTTACAGTTGATGACTTTGGCATCAGTGTATAAAAACAAAAGGCAATAAAATCAAAAACAAGACGCACTTTCGTTTGAACAATATCAGTGGGACTGCTCATAATCACAAACTCCCTTCAATGAGATCAGTGTTTACACCTAAACTAGTCAAACCGTGTTTAAAGGCTGGTGTTAGGACATCAAATGGCACAGTTATGGTGCTGAGCAAGGCACTAACCTGTTCACCTTCATTCTGGCAGAAAATGTGTTCTTAGGAGACTTAAAACATGATCAGACACGTCTCAGTAAGGAGACAGATTAGGTAATAAAGGCAAAAGTATTAACAGCTCATAAGAAAGTACATATGTAAAAGAAAATAGATGATATATATATTTGTTCCCATGTTTAAAGGTCATTACAGAAAAAGATCTAAAACACAGGACTGTCTTGTTAATGTGGAAACTAAACACTACTGCAGTTGAAGAGGGCCCCAGAGGTGAGCTTGTTAAGCTATGCTGATGGAGAAAAGAAGCTGCTGTGACCAGGATTAACATTTTCCTGCAAAGTGCCAGTTTTACTCCACTGATCTTTACACCACTCTCGGGTGTAGCACCTGGTCTACACATATAAAAGTACATTGAGGGAATCCGAGTGGAAGAAAACTACAATGTTTGAGTCCCAGGGAGGCTGTCTCACACTAATTTACACAATCAGTTAAAATTCTCATCAGTTTCTCTCTGAGGCTTTTTCTCAGAGTGCTGTGATCTTGAAGATGGAGCTGAGAGTGCAATTTGAGAGCCTAATTACTTCAAGAAACCTTGTAGTGGGTTTTTTTTCTACCCTTTGTTTACCAAAATGAGATGCTCAGATGTGCAATTTGATCCCTTGCCAAACAAATCCTCCCCTATGCGGAGGACAAAGAAAAGAACCTATGGGCTATTTGAGTATGGCATGCGGTGATGAAGTTACCTCCTTCACTCACACATTTTTCTTCTTTTGTTTCTCTTAGTACGGCTCTGCCTTTAGATTTCGATATAGGCAGCATGTAAACACCATCCCGATGATCTGGGGATTAAAACAGATGAAAATAAAAACGTAATTTAGAAAAGCTGTATTCTCCATAGGTGTACATACATTTATTGAGTCTCTGTGTGTAAGCACAATGCTAAAGGCATTTTCTTTATTTTTTTGCTCACCTGTACACAAGCGATCCCAACACCGACGGCTCCAATGATCTTCAGGTGGTCCAAGATGAAATTCTCCAGTTTAGTGATGCAACCACCCTAAATGAAAAACAAAGATTGTCTTCATGTTGCATCAGTTGATGTGGGAGTGTTGCTGGAGTCTCACTGCAAACAATGTTATGTATACAGTTTGGATGTGATGGCTGTTCTTTTTTCTGCTACGCTCACGCCACACCGCCTCTATGCTGACATCTCGAGACATGAGAGAAATACAGATGAAGCCCTCCCCACCCCCACCCCCCGACACCGTTCACGCACTCACCTCCACCTTGTAGATGTTGGATGGGTGGTCTCTTATACCGCACATGTTGGTGATGGTCTTACAGCAGCTGTCAGGCACCTTCCTGCCTTTTGCACCAGAGCGAATATAGACGCTCTCAGCCCAGTCAGCTGAACTGTTGCTCCCACAGCACTTGAACTGATGGAGGAGATGGAGGAAAAACACTTCACTGACAGCAGGAAAGTATAAAAGACTCAGACAAACATCCATGAAAGAACTGGTTTACACTGATAACAAATAATTAAGTGTTGCACTTCACTTGAGCAAAACTCTGCATACGTGTTCTCTTGGTTCAAAGCATTATTACGAGCATTATAAGATGATTGATTCCCCCAGTAAGGCAAACATTAGGCATCAGCAGGCAGTTTGCTTGGCTTCACGTTAAAACTGGAAATTACATTTATGTAAAACCTTAATGTGCCATTTTTATTTTTATTTTTTTTAGCGTTTAAACAAAGGGGTTTTTTATACTGCAAGTCAGTAAGTGGATTTTGTTGACTTTCGATAGAGTCAGAATAACCATTTCCCACATTCCTGTCTTTAAAGTAAACTTAAGCTGGCCTAAATAGGCTGATGATACCTTGCAGTAATCAAATCAATCATGAATTCCTCTCTCTGTACACCAAATATTCTAGAGTCAAATATGTATAATTGCTAATTGGCCAAACTGGGTCAAGCAGCAGATCAATCAGTAGCAGCAAATCTACAACTGGCTGAGCAAGGTATCAAACTGTGCATGAACGAACACCCACAAACCTCAATGACGTGAAGCAACACTGTAAAGAAGAGCGGACCAGAATTCTTCTACAACGATGTGAGAGACTGACAAGGTCACGCAGCAAATGGTTACTTTACGTTATTGTTGCTAAAGGTGGTTCTCCAAGCTACCGAGTCGTGGGATGTACTTAGTTGTGAAAACGTTCTTTTTCACATGAAGATCAAATAGTTTTGATATCAAAATCGAATTCACAATCAAATCTGATGGCAAAACTTGAAAAGCTGCACTCAAAAAGGCCCGCTGTAAAGTAAAATACAGTTGTGATTGAAATGTGAATTGTTTTGCAAATCCAAATGTTGTTTCCATATTCAACGGAGGTGCAGCTCCTGCTCAAGATTTACAACTCAGTTTGAGCCAATTGTTTTATTTTTAAAGTAAACTTTAAGATTCACATTTTCCTCATATTTACTTTGAGGGAAATGTATGTATGCATGTATACTGTAGTTCTGTTCTCATACTGATGCTATTTGAATATATGATAAAAATGACTCCATTAAAAGAACATTTACAAATTCCTTTAATAGTGCAAATTCATGTTTTTTTGGAAATTATGCAAAATGAAGTTTAGAAGAATGACTACATGTTGATGTGTGAAAGACAAGATTTTATACTCAAAAAACTAAGCAATGAGTATAAAAACTAACAGAAGTCTTAACAGCACCTCAGATTTACACATTCCTTAACGCACTGTCAGCTCGTTTGGCTAGAAGAGAAGGTAAATTACAGCAGAGAGTGCAGACCAGTCCATCATGCTTAGATGAAGTCGTGGACTGAATTGGATTTACTTTGACTCGCTCCCATCTCCAAAATCTCTAATCTGATGAGATGATAGGGTAGCATGAGGGCTGTCCAATCAACAAACCACATGTGAGTCCATGTGACTTTGGCTTGGAAGTCCAGGTTCATTTGCAATATGAAAAAGTGGATGCACGCAACAACCTAAATTCCATCCACGCTGGCCAATGTAGAAATCCAAATGTGCAAAGAAATCTCACAAAGCTGCACAACATTTGTGTCTGGACTCCTTCATCCATTGCAGACACTTACCTCCTGCTGCAGCTTGTCTACAGCCTTGGTGATGTGCTCGGAGTTTGTTTGATTATACTCGTCAGTCATGGTCTTCTTTAGGTTCTGCTTCAGCTCATCATTCAACTGTTCAGAAACACGCACACAGGTGTACATGTAGTATCAGCCAACAAAAATGGGAAGGCAGCACGACAGAGCATGACCTAAAGTGATCAATTTGTCGCTTCGACTACTGATTCTCCAGCACATCATAGCACACGGGATTTAAAATACACATCACGGAAGTACTTCTAACAACAGAGAGGCATATGAAGACGAAGCTAGTGTAAAAGCAGAGGAAGTCTGTTTTTTGGGTTTTATTTAATTTATTTTTTTGTTCTCTAGACCAGTGGCAGAAAACGCAGGAGTGGAAGGTCTGGGGGGCTCAGTTTCTATGGCAACAAGCCAGCTGGGAAACCACTGTAAATCAAAGCATGAAGGAGATATCAAGGGAATGAATGATGAAGAGAGGAAGGGAGGGCAGAGAAAGATGAGAGACGCGAGGTGAAAACAAAGAAGAGGAAAGAAGAGGAGGTGTTCAGGTTTTCATTTTACCTGTTGACAGTTTCAGAAACACTGCAGCGGTGAATGAAAACAGTCATTCACATTTTAAAGGGACTCCGTAAGTATGAGAGAGCCAGTATGGGAGTGAACTACACCATGACATTGCATTAACCACATACGAGTATGAGCAAACATGAATTCCAGGCACAATGGATGGTCGCATGACTATGACACTGGGATGAACCACAGCCATTACCTGCATCTCAGTGCTTCCCATCTTTACACAGGAGCAGTTTAGTACTGCTGTTTTATTGAATACATATTCATTTAAAAGCAAGAACAGCATCATGGGTCTTTGATATACTTGAATTATGCTTTTTCTTTTGTTAGCTTGTTTTCTGTTAATGATAATAATAGGCCATACAAGGCTGGACCACCAGTTGCAATTTGCTGCTGAAGGTTGCTGGCAATCCCTGGGAAACTGTCAGCGTCAGTGACCCCCTGACAACCACTGCTTGCTAGGAAAAAATGTATTTCTGGCTATAAGCTGTTCCGGGAGGTTGCTAGCTGTCACTAGTAAGTATACGGTGCTGCACTGTATAAACCTACATGTGTTGCTAGTAGGTCGCTGTGGTTGCGAATCATTTGTATGACACATACAGACTTGTCTGCAAACAGTAGCAAACTATTCGCCAAGTCGTAGAGAAACTCTGAAAAGTGTGACGCACACTGTAAACAAAGACTGTTTACCTTCAACATAAAAGTTGCGTCTTGTGGTGAGGCACAACGTTTTCTGTTTTGCATTGCACTTTTTCAAGTTTTACTACAGTTTAGAGCAGCGGTCCCCAACCTTTTTTGCCCGACAATATTTTCACGGACCGGCCTTTAAGGTGTTGCGGATAAATACAACAAAATAAAACTAGTACCGGTACCGAAAAAAATAAGATTTATTCATAACACACGTGAAAAGACCCAGGAAAACAGAGTTAACGATAAAAAGGATAACAAAATAACGCTGAAAACTGATAAAAACCCTGAAAACCATACATTTCACACCTGAGCCTCAACTGTCGCGGCCCGATACCAAACAACTCTCGGACCGGTACCGGTCCGAGGCCCGGGGGTTGGGGACCGCTGGTTTAGAGAGTAAAATGGTGAGTGTTTGTAGACAAGTCAGCTTCATTCATCAAACTATGGGCAAGCTCAGTACTTTGCTAGTGCCCAACCCTGTCACTCTTATATTACAAAGCACAACTTTAGATCAGAAACCAGCATGAATACAACCTGTTAAAAACAGTCTATGAATAAGGTGTGTATTTTAATACATGGCATCTGTTTGAAGTCTATTAACCCTTTTTCCTTTAAGATCAGACCAGCAGTGAGCTCATTTTACAATTTACTAGATATTTGCTAGAGACAAAATATAAAATGATTTTGGAAAGAACACAAAACGAGCTTTACAGGGATATCATGTTGTGTCATGGTACTTCTGTCTGAACACAGACAGAATAACCACCTCTGCATAGGTTTGACCATGTTCACTAAATCTCAGCCATTTGGGGACAGAGAGAAATTTCAAATGGCTCCTGAAAAATGAGAATTATTTTTGTAATAATAGTGAAAGTTAAATGGTGAAGGTTTGCAGACAAGTAATTCATGCAAACTATGAGCAACCTACGGAAGCAGCTCGCAAACAAAGCAATCACAAAGAGGTTTATGATCATGTCTGATTACAAAAACAAAATAAAGTCTGAGCAAATCCCTTGTGCAGAATCTGTAGCTAAAAATGGGTGCGTTTGTGAATTACAAGCATGTTACATGAGTTGTTCATCTTGGTATCGTTCTCACAACTTATTAGCAGAGAGAGTGAAAAGATTAATAACAGGGGAAGAGGCTTTAGAGACTTTAACACAACTTAATGCTTGTGAGAATATTTTGAGGCAAGTAAAGTAGACAGAGCTTTAGGAAGCGGCACACAGCCATGGACCTCAGTGGCTGCTCATGAACTGTGCATTAATGAAAGAGGCAGTTAAAGTGAAAACAGTGTACCTCTAGACTGAGAAAAGTCCTGTTCCTGAGCTACAAGCCACTTATAAGACTAAGCGGGGTGGGAGCGATGTTGGTAGAGAGCAATGTCATGTTAATATTCCTAAAGGAAAAATGCTTGTCATTTGCTCTTGTTTGCAGTGCAGTCAGTATAACTCTACAGTGGTACAGCAGAAATGTGCCGAGGGAGGCTGTCAGTTTTAGTTTAGCTTATACATTAACTACACACGAGAAAATAATCACTTGAAAACCAAACCGTGTGCATTTAGTACACAGTCTGTGGTGTTTCTACTTTTTTCAGTCATTAACCTGCCAGTAAGGTTCTTCATTCTTTAGTGGAGTGAAATGAAATAAGTTTGAAAATTCTGTGTATTTGAGTTCAAAATCAAAGCAAATGCTTTGAAATGATTCTGACACAGTGCATTCAGGCTTATTTATGTGTCCTGCTGCAGGCATTTTTCATTCCATTTGGACTCAATGTACCACAAGTAATATGGGCAGTCAGATATTTGTATTTTTAATGGGCCGTCTTATACGGCCTTTCTGGAATCTCGTTTCTCACGCTGGTTTTTGTCGTGGTTAAAATTACAGCAGAGCACATGCCATGTGGGAAATGAAACAGTTGTCTGTGTATTATTACAATGCTTTTGACTACGTGCTTGGATTAGGAGACACAACACATTTGTCAAGCATGCTCTATTGAATTTTTGCACAATGCAATATATGCTACACACCTTAACATCATTTTTTAATATCAGATGATGATTTACTGTAATACAGCAGACTGGAGTCGACGCGAGATGGTAACACAGATTTACTAAAGATGCTATAATAAGTTACAAAATGCTAACCTGAGTTGAAATTACATTTTTTGTCATCTAAAATAAATATCCACTCTTGCAATATCTGCCACCTGCTCCTCCTTCAATTTCACACATACATACATTACAAGAAAGGTGTTTTTTTTAATGATACAATGGGAATTACCTGCTGATAGTAGATATAAGCAAGGACACCGGCCAGGATCTCCAACAGGAAGATACACAGCAGCAGAATGAAGTACTGGAAACACAGAGAAGAAGGAATTACAGTTAGTGGATGGTGATAAAGCGACACGACCAGTTGGTTACAAATGTGATGTGGCAGCTTGCGGGGCTGCCTTTGACACCACTTGAAACATGATTCTCTTAAGCCAGCTTGAACTATGTTTCCTTTCCAAGGCCTTGTGTCATCCTTCCTTGAGCAAGAATAATGTAATCAAACCCACTCATGCAGCAAAGTCATCCACACAGCACTGTTAGAGAGGTAGAACCAAACAGAAACAATGCAATGGCAAAGGGTTGGCTAACTTATATTAAGCTGTCTATCAGAAATACAAAAACTAGACAATGCAGAAAGTTGCACAGTCACACACCTTTGGAGGAGAAATGTTCCTGCGAGTATAAAAGTGGTGGAATGATGTGGGTAATTGTTTCAGTGAAGCAAAAGCTGTCTGTCTATCTATAATGACCAAAGAAAGAATTCTATGCAACAACCTCCCTTAGAGTATTTGATTACGCTCACGCATCATTACGCAGCATTAAATTGTCATTTTAAAAAAAGTTACACATTTAAATGACATTATTTCAAAACTGTTATGATGCTGTCTGTCAAAACAAGAATGTCTAATGTAGTAATGTACAGCTGATATAAATATTGTAAGTAGAACTCTAGAACTCTAAGGGTAGTAAATGGCAGAGCTTTACACAGACAAAAATTTCACACATTCGGGAAATTCACAAGACTGAGTGTTTATGGCATTCATGCATGTAGATATAACCCAATCCAAGGACGGTATTATATCATACAGGTGGACTTAAGAGCCTTGTAACAGTGTAAAGTAGATAAATGACTCTGACAGAACATAAAACAGATGACAAAATTACAATAATACCGTTCTCTGCTTAATCATCCACTCTTGTTCTGCTCTTTTGCTCTGAGTAAGATTCCAGGATGAAACTGCAAAACTTTTGAGTCACTGCAGAGTGGCACATGTCACAGAGTTTATCATTTGCATCTGATTCGTGACCAAGCCCATTGGAAAATTAGGGGGAGTGTCTGCCTTTCAAGCCAAGTGAAAAGTTGAACTTCTCCTCTTCAGAATTAAAGACAAGAAGAGATTATTATCTGACCCAAACCTTGGCCTAAATTCCTCTGGACTGCTGATTCCACAGGGGAGAAAATCAGCCCGGTAAAAAGGACTTGGGCCTTTGATTTGATAGCTGCTGCTGATTAGATCTCCGAGCAGCTCTGAGCCTGAATGCTGAGCAGACTTCAAGATGCATTTGATGCAGTGTTGAGGGTTTGAAGAGAAAGACAACACATGAAAATACAGATATAGTTTCGTTTTTTTTAATCCATGCACACCTGGCATGATGTTGTTTTTACATCATTTTCCTCCCATGATTGGATTAATCTGGATTTGATACTTACCACGTGTAAAGTGATCTCATACGCGTGTATGAGGACATCTGTGGGATGACTTATAAAGGAGACACTGCAGGATTAGATACGCTTTTATCGCATTTTCAATGATATTTCACATCTAATTTCTCCTTCTTTAATTTCCGGAGACTATTGAGTTAGATAATATATTTTAGGTGTAAAATGTTCTGCTGCAAAAAGGAAAAAAAAGTCAAAACAATGATGAAAACTTGCTTAAAATGTCTCTGATGTCATCTGAAACTCTTATTAGGCAACAGGATTATTAGATTTTTCTCACTTATATTATACCCCAAATATAAATCTGTGGTTTTAGTAATAACATTCCATAGAAAAAAAACACCTTCCTCCAATTTATGATTATATATGTAAATATTTTAATATTTTATATATGTATATATTTTAAACATCAATCACAACATCACCTGCAGCCTACAGTATATACAGTTGCAATTGAACATACATAGAATTAAGGCCACTTCCCTGATACTGTGACATAACTGTGTCGTGTGGCTCTGCCTGTTCTCACTCCTTTGCACACAATCGCACGCACAGCTTTTCCAGACTGATCCCACACGGACAGTGACGTACACAGGGCGTGACAGAGAACTTGTTGTTGGCTATAGAGACAAATTACTGACTGCATCGACTTTGCGGGCCTCCTCGAGATCTCAGGCACAGTCTCTCTCATTTTACGTCTGCGCTTCCAGTCTTCTCCCGGGTGACTTAAGGGTACAGGGTAATTACTGCCAAAATGACTCTCAGCAGGTTCATATGAATAAAATGCTTTCTAAAGCACTGTGTTGGCCTCAGACTCCACTGCATCCTTTCCATGTAGGCTTTCTGACTGAACTACAGTTTTCTTTTTTCTCTCACACAGCTAACATATCAGAGTCAAATCACTCGCACATTGCTGTGGTTATTAGATAATATTTGAACAGAGTTCTTTGGCTTTTAGTGTCCTACTTTGACAGCATGTGTTTTACTCCAGAGTGTATGTAACATTTTCTCTCCTTCATCTGAATGTACCTCCGCCACAGTGAACAATATAGTGCTGCAAAGAAGAAACCCATATTTGCATGCACATCAATGTTTAACTGTGTCTCCATTTCAGGTTTTATTGGAAGCGTAGTGCTGCCTTTACAATTACTAAGCCTGGAGCAACAAAGTCATGCTGAAGGTGACTTTTAATCGTACCGATCACAGTTGGATGAGTGTTGGCCTTTCAAGGTACTGAACCAGCCACCTTTTGTAATTTAGTTGCTAGCGGGGCGTGTAATCGCCTTACTCATTAAATGCACTTTGCTTGCTGGTGAATGCAAAGGTTCAGCTGCATTTCTTAAAAATGTTGATTATTTAAAAAATATAAAATCCTCAAACTGGAGAAACTTGAATCAGAAGTCCACAACTTTCTGATAGTGGTTATTAGTTATTTAGTTTTTTGTTTATCTATTTACCCATTACCTGTAGTTTAAGTTTTTTTATTGAATTCTCTCAACAGGTAATGTGCAAAGGTCTTGAAGCAGCCCTCTTGAACTTTTTCAAAAGTCTTTAAAGTAATCTTGAGCAATAGCTCTTCTGGCTTTCTAAAGGTCTTTCAAAAACCTTTGCACATGTTGTTTGTCAAGCCACTTAACACTGACCTATGATTCAATCAAGTATAAAAAGGCACCCAAGTCAAAAGATGAACCACTGTTGTGCCTACACTCAATAGATATAAGAATAATTTAGCAAAGAGCGATTTTGAAATTCTATCTTTATGCACTTTGTTTTTAAAAGACTTGGTACAATATGAAACACATATTGGTTATTAGGTAGTGATGACATGATATTTTAGGCTCTTGTTTTTTCCATGTGGACTGAAAAAGTATCTTACCTGTCCAGCTCATAAAAGGTAAGTTGGAAAAAATGCATACAATTTTCCACGCCAGGCAATATCGCCAGCAAATGTAGCTGAATGATATTAAAAATATATAAATAAATAAGATGATCAGTCAAATTTATTATAGAAGAGGGAGACGTCAGCTGCACTTTTATGGACGATTTGAAATTCATAAATAAAAGATTCTGGATGAAGATGTCCTAATGAGTTAAAAATGCAAATGCCTCCAAGATGTAGCGACAAGATGCCATGAATTTGCTTCTTTTGATGCGCAACATAAAGTCAGGATGGTGTACACACACACACACACACACACAAAACTCCCATTATGTTCTCCATGTTTGCTCTCTCTTGCCAAGTTCATTCCTTCGCTGTGATTCATGGCCGTAATCCTAACTCTTCAAAATGCACCATGCATCAAAAAACAAGCACACAAACACAAACAGAGAGGCTATTCAAAGATGTCAAACTAAGCACCAACTCTACGATTTAGACCACAAACCGAGACCAAGCTTTACACAAAGATGTCATTATGTCATTATTTCTGCCACATTTCTGCCACATTTAGATGTATTTACAGGAGTAGGAATGGCTTTAACACTAACACCAAATTTTTCTTCTAGTTTCTTGAAACCTATGAGAGATCTCAGAATCAGCTGTGTGGCTTGTCAAATGTTGACAGTGATCTTTAACCAGGTTGCAAAAACCCACCAGTTAACAGAACAGGCAGGCTGCAAGTTTAATTGAACTATAAAGTAGCCATCATTAACCTCTGCTTCTGCATGCAAAACTGTCTGCCTGTTGACTGAGATAAATATAATTCAAATGAAAGAAAGAAAAAAAAACAAATATAGGCAGATAAGAAAAAAATGATTTGAAGTAAAACCGATGATGAGAGACGGTGCGACTCAAAGTGGAATGACTGCTCCAGTTTTTCATTTGTGCTGGTATCTTTCATATCAAACACATCAATACCTTGATTATTAATAACAAATTGTAAGCAGTTTTTGTGGTCTTTCAGTTGATACACTAATGCCCTATATTGTAAATGCATTAAGAAGTCAAGGCAAACACAGAAAAGGGAGAGAAGGGCAGAGACCAAGGAACACTCGAGCTTGTAACATGTGCAGTCAAACTGCATGAAGTCAGTTTCTCCACAGGTGGATCCGGCCTCTGTTTGGACTGCTTTCCATTTGGCTCTGTCATTTGGAAAGCAAAAGTTTCTCTCTGCTTTCCCCGAGTCATTCCTTTGTTCTTTTGCTTTTCTCCAACAACACAATGAAGTTGTGTGTTTGCAGACAGATCCCAACCGACTCTTCCCACGGGACAGTTGTTCTCCTTTGTCCTTCTGACTTCTCATACTTTGCACAGAGCATACATCGCAAACATCTTTACTTACTGTCTGACAGGACCTTCGCTTTAATTAAAAGGCAACTGCAGTGACTTTGTTTAATGTCCTGATGACGCCAAGGCTGGATCAGCTTTTTCTGCTGTTAGAACTTGTGACCTTTACGGTACAGGACTGTGCTGCCAATCACCGCCGCTCTTGTGTACTCTCAGCAGGTACCAGGCACTCACCGCACACAAAATATAACAACAACAATTAATCCGCCTCCACCCCCCCCCCCACCCCCACCCCCCGCCCTTATGCTCACCCTCTTTAACAATCTCGATAGCATCTCTCCTTGTCGACAAGTTCATTCTTTCACCGTGATTCATCGCCCTAATCTCAACTCTTCGAGTTGCACCAAGCATTTCAACCCCCCCTCCCACACACAGAAAAACGATAAGAGGTGGTGCACGCATCTCGTTATGAATCAAATAAAATGGAGAAAGTGGGTACTTCTTCATGTATTTTACACAAATCTATTAGGCTATTTAATTACATTTTGAAACATCGAAAGCCCAGATTCCCATCACTCGTTGCTCTGAGAACTACAGCCAACACCCACATTTGAGTGTATTGTTCTTCAAAATTCAATAAGGACAAAAGCAACAGACAGCTCCAAATCAATTATACTCAACAAAAAACTTTCCTAATCATCAAGATACCAATCTTGATGAGGTAACTAATCTTGTTTTTCCATTTAACTAGATCGTAATTCCACTTGCATGTGACTGAATATTTTTCGGTTGGCTGTTTCCAGATAGGAAATTAAAGGGAGTCTTTTTCAGTAACTTTAGCCATTACAAACAGTGCTGCTCATCACTAGCACACTAATAAAATGCAAGAATAAGATAATGTATGAGCACCCTACTGGCATATGAGGCTATGCAGACAACAATACCTTTCCTGCTTCCTGTGAGGGAAGAATCAATGTCATCAATAACACATAACTTTGTTTGAAATGCTATTCTTGTACTACAGAAAATACTTACAGTAAGTGGACTTATGCCAATGAAGCAAAGCTGTTCTGGCAAAGCTTGTAACACAAACATTTAAGCTCTGCCCACAGTGGTGCGCTTGCATAAGTTTACCATGTGGAAATGTTTGGATGAGCACAGTGAGCGTTTGTGCAAGAGTGGGTTTCTATGCGTTTCTATTTTGAGCTGGTTTTAGTGCCATGCAGGTGTCTCTATTGGCAGAACCCTGTGCTGAGTCTGTGTACGACGTGTGCCAAATCAAATATGGGCACACGCTCCCATCAAGTGTTTGTTTGGTCTGAAGTGAATGCAACTGAGGCTGACACCTCAACCTCGACTGCTCTCATCATGTCTGTGTGTATGTCTGTCTGCATAGTACTGTGTATAAGTCTTGAACTACCCCTTTACATTGTATTGTCGCATTGCGCAAATATACATGGAATAAGGCAAACAGACATGTCTTATGGCCACATTTTTTTAGAAACACCGTGATCTTCAAGAATAATTCTCCAGGCTTTTTTAAGGGCATTAAAAGTGCAAAGACGCTGGCTGCCTTTTGTTCGATTCTCTATCAAGATGATTAACGATGAGGAATCGAGAACCGGTTCTTGTAGAAAACCAGTTCCAGGTAGTCCAATTCCTGGGAATTGTTAGACTGCCTGCTTATTGATACCAGTTATCGGTTCTTGCACTTCCACTACAATCTGTTGATTTCAGTTTGCATGTCAGAGGAGGAAAACACCAACACAGTCTAGAGCATGAATATGGCCATTTACTTTTATTGCACAAATGAATGAGATAAATAGTAAAGTGGAAAACTGCATCCAGGACAGAAACAGCCACATTATGCTACTAACACAACCTCGTTTCTTTACAAGCATTTACCAAGACAAAATGCTAACGCTAAGCTAGCCAAGAACCCAAAATGAAAGCTGAGTGAATGCCGAGCCCAGCAGTCAGACCCTTAACTCCAACAGGTAACAAACTGATGACCCATCAGCAGAGGTAACGCGTTACTGTAATCAGATTACTTTTTTCAAGTAACGAGTAAAGTAAGGGATTACTATTGCAAAATCGGTAATTAGATTACCGTTACTTTCCCGTAGGAACGCTGCGTTACTAAAACCGTGATTTTTTTGCGAGAACGTCTCATGACAGTGACGTAAGCAAGTGCGACGTTGATGACAACAGCTGTGTGCAGATCAACAGTGGATAATATATCGAGTGCGGGAGAGAGTATGAGCATGCGGCGTTTAAAGCGTGGAAGTACTGACCTTACTTTGAGTTTGATTCCATAAAAAGTGACAAAAACATTAGTGTCCATCGTGCGTGGGAAGAAAACTTCTTTTTACACCGAAGAAAAACCCCTAAACTTCCGAGCAAGCACCGAGTGCGCTACGACGTAATGGGAAACTCACAGAGAAACTCGCGGATTCTTCCACTGACCGCGGCACACCTGCACCAGAGCAAACCTCCGCCTACCCTATTCCTGCTTTACAGGTGAAAATAGAGCAAAAGGACCGCTAGTCTTTGATGTTATTTATTTTCTGCTGTGTTTTACTTGCATCTATTTGAAAGAGTGAGTGTAAACACAAAACATATTTTATTTTATGTGCTGGAATGTGCAGAAAATAGGTTTAAATATTAAACAAATTTCTTCCAGTCAGAGAATGTTGCATATAATTAAATTTTTGCTTGATGCATAAAGTTAAAAGATTAAAACTAATAAAACAAGTTTTAAAAAAGGGACTTTTCCATTTGATTACATTTTGTATGATGGATTATGTAGAAAAAGTAGAATTGGGCTGAAAGATCTATCGCTTTATCACCTCTTCAGGTTGTAAATCGTGTTTTTAAAAAGTAACTAAGTAACTAAGTAATTAATTACTTTTGAAAATAAGTAATCAGTAAAGTAACGGGATTACTTTTTTTGGGGAAGTAATCAGTAATTAGTTACTGATTACTTTTTTCAAATAACTTGACCAACACTGCCCATCAGGCTGCAGCCTCACTTTCTACCTGTTCATGTACCTTGTTTCTACTAAGAGAAAGATCTTAGAGATGTGTGTCCTCATTAAGGATTTAGTAACATGAAAGTAAAGTAACGACTAGTATAACAAATGACTTTTTCCTGGGAGTAATTAAGGAACATTATTGCATTACTTTTAAGAAAAGTGTCCAGTGTAATATGTGTAATAATGACTTTTTTGACTCATGACTCCTAATCACAACAAAGAGGGGAAATACCTCAACAAACACGCAGAAAACATTTGCACCACAGCATGCAACTAATCTGTATGAATGGAAATTCTTTACTCCTGCTTAGTATTGATGGTGGCTTTCCAAATGGAGGTGGTTACATTGTAGCACATACTGTACATACTAAGTCATAGTACATGCATACATATTTACACAGTCTGGTTCTTGAACTGATATCTATGCTTCGAAATGCCTTTTGTTCTTAGTTAACTGAATGTCCTTCCTGTTCTGTACACCAAGGCAGTTTTAGAACAATATTTGCTGTAATGTAATAAACTGACCAGTCATTAAGCAACAGAACAACAAGTTACTGTTTATGATGTTATTTTTTTATTGTTTATGAGCTAATACTGTAAAGTGCAGTTGGCTAAGAAAGTTTAACTCTCTAATTACAGATGGTAGTAGGAGGAATATACAAAATGACTTACAGCCTCTGTCATCCTATCAGTTTTTGTTTAAGCGGCACAGTTTAGCTGTTACTGTTCTACTCTGTGATATTTTCACACTCGTATGTTTTGTCTCTCTACCTTGACGTGATCTCTTACCGCTCTCAGTAGCCTTTTCTGCTCCTTGAAGGTGGCACAGCAGCCCAGCACGCCTGTTACCATGACGATGACTCCAGCCAGGACCAATATGTAGGCGGAGGCAGCGTAGGTCTTGGAGGAGAGAAGGCTGATGTAGTCGCTCTTCAGAACCAAGGTCCAAACACCCACCGCCATTACAACGCCCCCTGCCAACTGGGAGAAGAGCACATGATGAGTTCAGTTTCTGCCAGCGGCCAGCCTGGGAAACGAGAACCACGACTGTGGTGCAGAACACTGAACAACACTGAAGCTGAGAGTGATAAAAAGGTTTCAATTATTAATCTCCCAAGTCGGCTTCAGAGTGACAAAGTAGGAGCCTAAAATTAACATCTGTCAAAAATACGACCCACCGCTGCCACACAGGATCCAGACCTGAATCAGTTTCTGTTGCGAGATAACTGAAGGTTGGGGTTGTGGTGCTGTGGTGACATGTTTAAAGAGAATACAAACTCAGCCCCAGCGACAGATCAATCGTTTCTCGACAGAAAGAATTTGAAACTAAATCACGCACTTTAACTGTTTAATGATTTTCATTTAAGGAACCGCTGCTTCTTTGTTATTTATAGTTCTTTTTGGACGGTGACCAAACAAGCAAAGTAATGAAGTTCTTGGCTAGGCTCAGGCTCGAAGAATTGTGAATGACATTTGTTTGCTGTTATTAACATTTTACGCATTAAATGTCAAAAATAATTGCCTAATTTATTCAAATAAAACTATCATTAGCTGTGGCACTTCTTTAACAATTTTCAATTTCAAACATTTTTAAAGCAACCATATGGTTTACTGCCTGATTAATTAAAGAGAATTAGTCATTAAACCCAGCACGAAACTACCGCCATTGTCTCACATCTTCGGCATTACCCGAGCTAACAGTTAAAGAGAATATGAGGAGAATTAAATCAATACAATATTAGCAAGACGAGTCAGCAGATGGTGCAGCAGTGCAACAGAAATCTGTCTTCATGCCAAAGCAGTCAATCTAACTGCCTGCCTAATTTAGATTTAATTTAAAAGAGAGGATGATGGCCACAGAAACTAGACACTGACTCAGACAGAACCACACCCAGAAACAGTGGCAGTAAAACACCAAACAAAGGTGTAGCACAACAGCCTTCACTCTTCACTCGTAATCTATTTATACTGTTTACTTTTAGTGGCAATCAACCAGTAGATTATATTGATTCAGAGTGAACCATCGTTTTTAGGGTTGGGCAGTTTGGCCTAAACCATGCCATCAAAATTCCCCGCACAGCACATCAAGTCCACTGGACCCCTTTGCTTTAGGGTTCAGGTTTTTCTTTAGTTTATTACCTCTCTGTATTCAAAAGCTGTATAAAAGACATGCAAGCTTTAGTGACCCCCAGTGGCAGCAAGCGGTAATAGGGGAAGAATCTGACAGTCGAGAAGGTCTGAACAAATAGGAAGCTTCCTCTGTCTATCTTTAACAAAGTTTAAGTTATCACTGATCCCCAAATGTTACATTTCTTTTTAATATTTCCTCCAAGGAGTAGTTTGTTTAAAGGGCAACGTACTGCACTGTAATGTAGTGTCTGTTTGTTTGTATTTAAAATATTGTAGATATGAAGCAGATGTTTGATGATATTTAAAAGGTCATATACAACACAAAATGATACAAATAGCAAATCCTTTTATGCATGAAATGTAAAATTTTTGCTCATTTTTAATCAGGGAGTGTCCTGAAAATACTGTATCAATGTCACAACTGTAAAAACTAAAACCCCAAAGATGTAATGGTCCAAAAGAACCCAAACTGATCTTGCAGTGTTTTTACTTTATGAAAAACCTGCAATGTCTGAGTAAATCTTAATCTTATTTAAAAATATTTACCTATTTTGTTCTTCACTCAATTTGAGTTCAATCCGCGTGTTCAGTTCTCTTCAAATTTGATCAAACCACGCACTTCAATAAAAACCCAGACACTGTGACCATATGTTACTCCTGGGGTAAATGGACGGCTGCCATTTAGCGAAATGCTTTATAGTGTGGCAAAGTGTTCATTTTGGTGTCTGAACTTCAGTCAAGATATTTCTGGCTGCAATGACTGTTGCTATATACCTTTTTCCAAACTGATTTAATAACCACCAGAGACCATGTAAATAACTGCAAGGCAAATTTCAAACGATTTGGTTTAGTGTGAAATATTCACACGGCTGTAACTCTGGCACTGAAGATGCTCTATTTGTCTGCCAATTTGAGAAAGATCTGATTCTTTGGCAGACAGATGATTATCACATATGGGCAGAGCTGCAAGTGTGACTTCACACCAAGAATGAGTGGGGTTCAGACAGTAAGGGTGCCACACTGATGTTTGACTCTTATTTTACACACGCATTCAGATGATGAGTTCAGAACAACACATTCTTGACATTGGAAAGTCTGAGGGAAATAAGGCTTTGAACGCATCGCCTTTGTCCTCTGTAAAAATATGCAGCTTGCCTTTGACTACATGAACTGGAATAGCAGCAGGCATTTATCTACTGCCCGAATAAAGAAGGCTTTGTTAATGTCCTCAGAGAGGGTTTTCGAGCCAATTTCTCCTATTTATATCATATTACCAAAAAGAGCTGGTTAATATGAAGGTATACTGTGTGTATGCATATTAGTGTGAAAGGAGAGAGACTCTTACACCTTTAGTTTGTTAAAGCTTGTGTGAAAACTTGTGGCTTTCAATTATTTTCCCCTCACCTGATTTGTGGGGGAATGTTGTTATAATTAATAAAATTAGCAGCTAAGCCAACAGGTAAAACATATACAATTCCATTGGATTTCTTTAAAAAAAGAAAAAGAAAAAAATACCCCTGTATTGGTGTTGTTCTTACATCATCTCACCAGCCAGAATCCACCAGAAGGGTGTAGAAGTCACACATGCTTAAGAGGCAGTACCAGCAGTGGGAGATAATATATTTAAAGCAAAGAAGATGGTCGTGACCAACGATGGTATAAAGTACATTCTAGGCCCCTTGTATGCCAGAAATTATTAAGCTAGGTGCCTGATATCTATTTACACGCAAATGTGTTAGTAATGTCTCTTTAAATGGTTCCCTGTGACTGTATTTGTGGTTGCTTAAAACAAAATATCGCCCTCTGCTGGTACTGCAGCTTACTGCAACTTGAACATCCTGTCCATTTCACGCTTACGAGAGGCAAAGCGTGACATCCACACAGTGGACCAGCATCTATTACACGCTTTGCTGTGACATTGCGTTGCATCGTAATGATGTCAGCACTGCAACTGACCAATGACACTGCCTAAGCATTCAGTTAGCATTAGCAAGAAGTTAGCTAATGCTATTAACGAACTATCACTAGCAAACTAACATTAATAACCTAAATTTGGCTAACAGCAAAACTGACTTGATAATATATTTTTATATTGCATAAATTAATAAAGAAAACACTTGAAATACTTACCAAAAGAAGTAAGTATTTCACGATAACGTGACTGGTCAGTTGCAATATTGATCCTGGACCAACATTATTATAATGATGCAGGAACAACACCACCACAGTGATATCAGATATAACAAAAAAAAATCTGTCCAAAGCATTTGTGCATCTGTGCTCAATGCAAACATTTCAACAGTTAATTCCTCGGCACAGGCTCGAGGTCGCTTAAATGAAAACTTACCCAAAAGAGAAAGTTGAAAGCAAACAGCAGGTATTTCAGGCAGATGGTCCCACATGTTTCCTTTTTCTCCTCTAAGACCCCCATGCTACAAGAGACAGCAGATTTTCAGTCAGTTATAATGATTTCATAACGGAACAGCATTTTCAGTTCTGTTTATACAGTCAGTACACAAGCACTCACTACAATCTCCAGCTTTCACACATACAACTAATAACTATAAATGTGATTATAGTACAAATAAAAACGTATTTTACTACCATTAAACAAAGCCGTTATCTTACACCTTTAAAAAAAACAGAGCAAATTTATTGTCTAAGCCACCGGTTGGTAACCTTTACAATCAAAAGACATTTTTGTGTAATTTTTAACCAAAAGAAATCAATGTGGAGTCACAAAACATATTTGAGCCTAACAATAAATCTTTTAACATGTGACTACTCTGCAGTCACTGCTCAAAAAAAGGGAAGAACAATGAAAAGAAAAAAAAGTTAAAGACCAACGAGAGATGAAGCATACCAGTAAGCTAACAGCTCGGGTGGTGAACAAATAAATGTGCTTACTGTTGTTTTCCATGGCAACCTTTCAATTTTTTGTTTTTGGAATCCAAAAGTAAGCAGATAAAGTGCCAGGTGATAGACTATAGCTATGACAAGCACTGTAGTTAACAAAATATTAAAACCTCTTTTTAATTTGATTATAAGTCACACAGTTTTACAACTGCAGAATGTAAAGAATTGCTAAAGAAAGTATAGAGACATAAAAATGTTAACATTCATGTTCATTTCTAAAGTTATATTAATATAGTTTTTACCAGAACCACAGGAAGCCACTGAAAATGGGCAAAAGGGTCACAGGTTTGAGACATTATGTGAACCCTTCACACACTGAAAACACAAAGTTACTACTTTGATTAAAGTCAGAATATAAATTTAAACTCTGGCTGCCATATAAATTGATATTCTGACTCACTGTGTCGTCATGTATGACAATCAAAATCTAAGAAGCTAAGACCAGAGGAACTTCCCATCACTGATTACATTTTAAACTGTGCTGGGACTGGAACACACTCTTTGGCTTGATGGTTAGACACTTTACCAGATTTCTTCTGTTAAAGTAACAAAACACAAACATACCAAAGTTAATCATATGGTTTCACAGGGTTTTGTGCTAGGGCTGATACATTTCAGATTCTCAAGGTTGCCTTCCAGCACTCTGAAATGCCTCCAGTGTAACCAAAATGCTGCTGTACTGATGGGAAGTAGCCAGTGAGATCAGATTTCTCCAAATTTTATTTTCTCTTTCTTAATGATCAAGCTTCGTCATGTCTTAAAGACCTCGTATCCCAACAGAGCACTTTGCTCTCTGAGTGCAGGCTTACTTTTGGGACCTAGACATTCCAAAAGTAGAATGAGAGGAAATCTCCTGATAGCCAAAAGTGTTGATTGCTTAAAAAGTGAAGCAGGGTCTTGACCTTACTATCTTAAGTGCCCTGAGATGACTTATGTTGTCATTTGGTGCAATATAAATAAAACAGAAAAGGAGTGAAATATTTTAACAGGCTTTTAACAAATGAGTTGTTACAAAGCTAATGTAGTATGTGGGGGAGTGAGCACCAGATCAGCAGTGTAGGCAGAATCAGCAAGCTGAGTTATTACATGTATATGCAGAGAGATCCATGACTAAGCAGTGAGTAGGAGCTGAGCAGTAGCCAATGGCTGCAAATTATAACCACCCACTTCTTAGTTCTTTAGTGCCTGATACCAGGATCCAACACTTGTTTAATATTATATGAATGTTTTAAACAGAGTGGATTTCATAAATCTTATTACTAATACTACAAATGAAAATCAACCTGCATTAGTGCTTAATGGCTACATTTTTTCTTTATATTTGATCCCATCTATATTTAAACACAGGCACTGTATTAAAATCTGAGAGCAGTCTCATTACAACTCCACTTCACAAAGTTTGAAGTTAAGTTTTATATATCCCATTGTCTAAAACAACATACTGCTTCCCTGTAAATCTTTGTTTCCCCACATCTCCCATCCACTTTTTTTTCACGCTACAAACTTGCAAGTCAGGCCCAGGCTTGCACTCCTCTTCTTTCCCATCTGCTTTCCCACCCCCACATACTGCAGACTACCGTCAATTTAGACATGGGCTGTGCATGAATGAGTGAGTATGTCTGGTCTCCGTTGGTTGGCCATCTGTTATGGTGGTCTCTCTCTTGGTGTGCTCCTGTTAATTAAATTTAAACAAGACATAACTGACAACTCCTCCTTTTGCTTTTCGGGGTTGGATATTAGTCTGCTGAGCCAAGAGGAGCAGTCATCTGTTTAAGTGTCTCAAAGCTTTCTTTTTAGAATGGAAAAAAGCACTACAGGAGAAACAGCACTTCTGTTAAGTGGGTTTACTTTCAAAGGGCACAATTCCACAGCTATGTGTCATGCCATCTTTGGTTTGTTTCAGGATGAGGTGTCTTTACTCATCAGGAAATTAAACAAGACTACCTCTTGGTAAATAAAGCCAACATGCACCACCTGTCTGACACACTCATGTCCATGAGCTAACAGCAGTCTTGTCTGCTGTGTGAGATTACAGTGGTGAATCACTTGGAACGGGTGCAGAAAGGATTTTTTATCATCCACATAAGTGTACAGATTTTTTTAAAGTGCTACATATGTTGCAGGTTAGTGAAGGTTGATCAAGCATTTTGTTTGTACTTGATTTAAAGCACCAACCACCAGTTTTAAACATACATTTGATCACTGTATTTGACAGCTTTACATATGATGAGAAATGTTCTGAGAAAGGAAACTGTAAGATTTGTGAGGCCTGTCCCTCTAAGATCTCCCATATGTAACCTTCATTTGCTTTTGTTGCTGTAAACCACTCTAGTGTCATACCTATAAAATGTTGCTACTTCTAATTTATCTTTACATGCAAAAACTACATTTTAGAAATTTCCATCCAAAATGCTACAGCCTCATCCAGCATTTCCATAAAAGCATATAATGTACACAGCAACCTGTTTGTGGACATTTTAAGACCTACGTGCAACCTACTTGTGACTGATGAAAACAGAGGCCCACTGTTTTTGGGAAGCTAAACATGTTTCAAAATTTACTTTTTACTCTTTTTAAGGGGAACCCTGCTCCGTTTTGGATGACATTCACATACACAGCACTGTACGTTCGGCTTACCACAGTAGTTTAACAATACATGTGTGCAAACTGGGATCGATAAGCATAAATCCTTCATTAATGAGCTGTTATAGCTGTGCGATAGTGTCATGTTGCGTTGAGATCGGCGCAGCTTCAAACAGAAAACCTAAAGCTTCGCGATAATACCAAGATTAGCCCATTAAAGCATATTAGCCACGTTAGGTAGCATTGACCACAAGGAAAAGTCCCCCTAGCTAACCATATCTATTAAATAAAACAAATGAAATAAAAGCAATATTGTATGTTTTTTTCTGTGGTTTTTAACTTACGTTACACATCTCTTTTGCTGCTGTAGTGTAAGCTAACGCTACACTTATAAAACTGTCCTTTGCGGCTGTAAATGTTAAAACAGCCATTCTCCCACTGACGCTACGTCCAGATGAACAGAATCAACTTTGGGGTTTTACACAGCCATGTTTTCCCCTCAAAACGACCTACTTTTTTACGCTATATCATCTTAATAAAAGAGTGCATGTAAGCCAAGCTTCCATCAGAAGCAATTTAACTTTTCGCTTAGTTCACAAAATATTCCAATACCACCTCAACGGGCCACTGCGGCACCGCAGCATACGCTAACCTTTGTACGCAGACTACTTCCTGTTTCTACTTACCTGCCGTTCTTCTAGCTGCTATCGACGAAACAAATGTGTGGGTATTCCTAAAGGACGCCTTTTCCAAGGATAAAGACGTTTTTCAGATGGAAGTGAAGCTAGAGGGCAGGGAATCAAAACGCTGAGCTCACGCAGTCAGTAAGGCTGAAGCTGCTGAGTGCTGACTCCACCCCGGGCCACCTTGCACGTTTACTGAGTTTTTCACGTCCCGGGGCGATGCTTTGTGTAGTAAGAGCAGACAGTCACAGGGAGGAAAGAGGGAAGCCGAGAAAGACGGGATCTAGGATCTAAGTGCATTTGTAAGGCTTGTTAAAAATGCGGGACTAAAATTTGAGTCGCAGAAATATACTCTTGTATAAAGAGTATAAAGAAAGTTGAAGAATAATTACATAAGACTTAGCCTAGTTATTTTTCAAATATAATGATAAAACGTGAAACAAATCTAAAATTAAACACAGCAATCTGGGCTTATATCTTGCCCTATGAAGAAGTCACCTGTTGTCTCATTTCTAAGATTTAAAAAAAAAATTATATTTTACTAGTTGAGATTAGTATTTAGTAATTATGATTGATTCGATGCAATCTACCCGTAAAATTTTAAGTTAGATTTTATTTGATCACAAATCACAACAACAGTCAATTCAGTGTGCTTTAATATTGTAAAGACCCTACAATAACAGAGAGAAAACCCCAACAACCCTTTGAGCAAGCACTCTGCTACATCGGGAAAGAAAAACTCCCTTTTAACAGGAAGAAACCTCCAGCAGAAACAGGCTCATGGTGGAACAGCAATCTGCCACAACCAGTTGGGATGAGGGAAGGAAGACAGAGCAAAAGGCACGCTGTGGAAGCAATGATTACCAGCGATTACTAAAATCAGGGTTAATGGAATTGAAATTGAAAGAGTGTACGAAAATAAATTTCTTGGAGTGATAATTGATGATAAGCTGAGTGGGAAGTATCATATAAACCATGTGAAAACAAAAATGTCAAAAACCATTGCTATTCTCTATAAAACAAAGCATGTCCTGTCTGGAGATATGGGGTAATGCATATAAAACGAACACACTTCCTATTTTCAAGTTACAAAAAAGAGCTATAAGAATTATAAACCAATCAAACTATATAGAACAAACTAACATTTTGTTTATTAATCTGAATACCCTGAAATTTTATGATTTAGTTGAATATGAAATGGCACAGATAATGTATAAAGCACAAAATAACTTGCTTTGCCCCAGTACTCAGAAGCTGTTCAAAGTCAGAGTCAATATGACTTAAGGGGAAAAGATTTCTTAAAAAAAAAAAAAAAAAAAAAAAAAACAAGATAAGGACAACTATAAAGCAGAGATGTGTTTCTGTTAGAGGAAAACACATCTTATCTAAGGTGGAAAGTTTTTCTTCTTGTTTGTTTTTGCTTTGTTTTATTATTTGCTTTGAGCCCTGTGTACAGGAGCTGCATGCAAAAAGATCTTTTGTTAAAAGGGTTGGCGTAATAAGCAAGTGCTTCAGCCAATACCTTTTGATTAGCCTTGTCTCATGCTTTCTTGCTTTGTGGTAGATCTTTGTTCTGTCTTCACTGAGATATTTGAATGCTAATCAATAAAATCAAATTAAAAAAATCAATTAAATGTAGAGTGGTGTATAAACACACAGTTAATGGAAAAAGGT
Source organism: Rhamphochromis longiceps (assembly GCF_057381845.1). Lineage (NCBI taxonomy): Eukaryota > Metazoa > Chordata > Actinopteri > Cichliformes > Cichlidae > Rhamphochromis > Rhamphochromis longiceps. Next base: position 32,105,466 of record NC_140557.1, on the reverse strand, counting down.
GAGTGAAGAAGAAACAAGCTGATGCGAAGCCTTCAGTAGCCTGGGCCTGTTACGCTCCCCTGAGGGGTCTAGGCAGTGAGGGGGAAGTAACAAAAAGTGTCCAGGTCAGAAAAAAGGAGTGAAGGAGGCAAAAGGGTTAAATTAAAGAGTTTTATTAAAGTTTCTCAACTAAAAGAGACGGAAAAGCCGCTATCACCATTTAAGAAAAACAAAACTCAGGCGTTGGTCAATAAAGTAAAACGTGTGTGTGTGTGTGTGTGTGTGTGTGTGTGTGTGTGTGTGTGTGTGTGTGTGTGTGAGAGAGAGAGAGAGAGAAGCTCACTAGCTGCAACCACCACACACACAGCTCACTAGCTGCAACCACCACACACACAGCTCACTAGCTGCAACCACCACACACACAGCTCACTAGCTGCAACCACCACACACACAGCTCACTAGCTGCAACCACCACAAACACAGCTCACTAGCTGCAACCACCACAAACACAGCTCACTAGCTGCAACCACCACAAAAACACACACACAGCTCACTAGCTGTAACCACTCACATGGCACTCTGGCCAGAGCTCACCTTTCCCTGGGCTTAAATCTCTTTAATTACTGACGAGAGTCAGCTGCACAAAAGGGAAAAGGTGGCACCTCAGGCAGAAGAGGTAGTGGGACACGCCCACACAGGCACCTTCAGGAGGAGGCCCTGCTAGGGCCGTAACAGGGCCAAAGGGAGGAGTCAGGGCCACCGGATGCAGGCCTAGCTATATGCTTCATCAAAAAGAAAAGTTTTAAGTCCAATCTTAAAAGTAGAGAGGGTGTCTATCTCCCAAATCCAAAGTGGGAGCTGAAGAAAGCCTGGTCTGAATCATCTTTTTTTTCCCCAAACAATCAACAAATATGTTACAATTAAGTACATTAATTTATTATTTCATTATCAAATTGATATTGACTTCAATCTAGCTTGTTCTGCTGATTCTCTGTGGTCTGCCACTGTGTATGCAATAATACATACTTACCACTAGATGACAACAGTTTCCTAGTTGCTTGACTTTAATTATCTTTCCCAGAAGCATTACAGTAATCTTGAATGGAAATGTGATTGAAAGAGCTAGGGGAAAAAAGCTCCCACAGCATCCATTTGTAACCCGTCAACATTCACTTGCATGTGGTTGAAGAACCTGCAATCAAATTAAAAGGAAATGTGGCACAGTCACTGGGAACATTTTTCACTCTATTAATCATAGACTCATCACAGGTAATCACTAACATTGCATCCAACTGTGCTTGCACAGCTTTATTCATCATTACAATCTCAACAAGCTGTGTGTAAACAAACTCAACATGATTGGTGGCACATGACTAAACCTTTGCGCCTGTCTTTTAGAGAGCTGGAGGGATCAGACCTGTTACCAGGACAGACAAAAGCTGCCAATCTGCTGTACGCTGTGTTGATGGTGGCCACATGCGTCGTTTGGAGAGTTGCATACTTCTTCAGCCCCTGAAACCCACCTTCGTTTGCAGGTTTGTGATCCAGTTTCAGTAGCTTATGTTGTGAAACTTGAAGAATGTCATTGTTTCTGTTGTTTCTGTCTAAAGCAACAAGCTGTTGATGTTTCTAAGAAGATTAAGTGTTGCAGTACTAAGAACTACAAGCTGGTAGAACACTAACAACAACAAAGACTTTTTTTTTAACTTACAGCACGTTTCTTTACACAGGGAAAACATTATGTCTTAGACTTATATACTTTTTTGATCATTTTGATCAATTAACAAAATAGCAGAAGTTGCTCACAGTCCATATATGTTGTTGTCCACTGCACTTAAAATTTTTTGCATTTAATACATGTTGTTATTTTCTAGTTCATACTGCTAAAGCAGTTTTTGCCAAGGGGTAGGTAGGGCTGCTAACCTAGAAACTTAGTGGGACAGCTTTCAAGAAGAAGTAGCCTCGTAGTTGATGGTTCAGGGTTTAGAAATAGTCCTAATCTTCCTCACACCTGCCAGGGCCGTGCCAAGCCATAAATACGGGGATCATAAGAGGATCAACCTGGTGTCGGTGTGAAGGATCCTAGCACAGGCAAAGATTTTAAAGTACCTACTTAAGAAATACACAGAGGGGTGACAACAGTAGTGAAAGGACCTGTTTCTCTATAAAAATCGAGTAAAGATGTTTTGTTTTTGTTTTCTTTTTTTCCTAATGTGATGGATAAAATGTGCTGGGAAGGAATAAATCAGAATCTGTTTTTCTGTCATCAGAAAATGAGGCTCTTTTGAGAGAGAAGCTGCTTAAAGACAAACAATTAGTCAGTTAGTTCTGATATGTTTTTTGTTTTGTTTTTTCTCATGCTTTGATTAGCGCTTTGGACACTGTCCACTCAATAAAAACTAATGACAACAAGCAGGTGGCAGAAGTCTAAACTGCATTTCAAATTTAGCTAGAAACCACTAGAAATGTAACACATTTCCCATTTATGTGAATTGACTTAGCAGTTATTCTATATTTTCCTGGCATCAGAACTCTGGGACTGCCTTAGAGCAGTGTGGGTTCCCAATAAAACTGTCACTTCTGAACAAGGTATCCCTCCCTTCAGGGTATAAAAGTGTAACTTACCTGGGGCAGGAGATGTTTTGTAGTACGAAGCAGCTGAATGAGTGTAAGGCAGTTAAATGGCAATTTGCACAATGTTTGGGTGCTTTTCTATAAAATGAGACTGGCCTTTTTTTGTGTGCGTGTACCCTGAAGCGTTGTCGCAGAATACTAATCTGTCTCCTTCCACAGGATCTCTGCTGCATTCACTGCGGTGCTGATTACTCATCGGTTTTGATATGGAGGCCCAACAGAGACCTTGCTGTTTCAGCCACAACAAATACGGTACCGTGCTACCACACCTGCTGGTGTTGGAGCTATAAAAATCAGCACTTCTGACATGTCGACTTCCTGGCAGCTCACCCCTAAAACGGACTCCGTTCCCTCTTTTGAAAGGACATACATTTTTACCCAGTGAACAGGACTGCTTTGAACAACATATGCTTCATTTGGCATCAGTCATGTTTTAATTACATTTGGGGAATTGAGAGTGGAGACATTTGAATGCCTTACTGAGACCCCAAAACTGTAACAAAAAAAAGAACTCGATTGATGTTTGTATGTGTGTGTGTGAGGGTGCAGCGCAGCCTTGGATCCGCAGTGGAACCACAGTCCGCCCGGGCGCCCAGCCTTCGGGCCGGAGACGCTCCATACCAGCAACTACTCTCTGGTGTTACTGATCCAGCTCAGCCTGCTCTCCTTTGACCTGTTTGTCAACTCCTTCAGTGAGCTGCTGAGGACTGAGCCAGCTGTGCAGCTGGTACTTTTCATGTACGTCAAACTTTTTCACTGTTTCAGCCTAACGCAGCCTCTAGCTCAAGGGGGGGAAATAATTCTCAATTTATCTGCACTGAATTTTTTGAAATGCTGAAGTAAAATGTATTTTAGACAAGACAATAATCCTGCCGACAAGCTCTTCCTGTTTTCATCATTGTTTTTTCTGCTGCTTATACTGTTTCCTTTTCTTCAACAGAATCCAGGACATTGCCATCCTGTTTAACCTGATCATCATTCTGTTGATGCTGTTCAACACCTATGTGTTCCAGGTTGGACTGGTTGCCATATTGCTGGAGCGGTTTAGAACCATGCTAATGCTATCTGCTCTTTACTTGACCTTCAGCATCATTCTCCATTCTTGGCTTATGGTACGTCGTTAAAAACAAAGGCGAAAATGCCGGATTGGAAAATTCACATTTTTATGCCACTTTTTTGGGGAGATACTGTACAACAAGCTTACAGACATTTAAAATGCTTTCATTTTGATTTTAATAACTGCCAAGAGAAAAACATCATGAGAAAGAAAAAAAGAAAGAAGATAAAACTTGGTTAAAATGTGTCATTATATGAGACTGAGAAAATAACATCATCATTTCTCATCATTCTGGTTGTAATTGTTAAATTATCTATAATGTACAAAGTCTCTGAATTTATCACAAAGTGGCCTTTTTGTCATCCTTCTATTCCTTTCAGAATCTGCGCTGGTTAAATACAAACAGATTTATTTGGACCGACGGTCTTCAGGTGCTTTTTGTGTTCCAAAGAGCTGGTAAGATAACAAGTTCATGCAACAAATGTACCTCTTTTCATTTAGAATGTTTTCATGTAAACACTGAAGAGTATACAGTACAAAAGGTTAGGATTTTTCCACTCTATAATCTGATTATACATATTAACTTGTAAAATAAATGTTTACATTTTGACTGAATAATTAAATTTAGATTTTGCAAATGAGACAGGAGAAAATACATGGAGACAATACAAGCAGGTGAAGCAGTTCAAAACAGCAGTACAGATTTAAGCTAAAAACAACAACAACAACAACAACCCATTAATGCCCTAGTAAACTGTATGATCATTTCACCCACCTTTTTATTTTTCCTTTACCTGTCGCCTGTTGTTACTGGTTACTCTTCCAGGCAGTGACATCACATTTCATCACCATGTGGGTGCCACTTTTATACATGTATAAGCTCATAAGTGGATAAAAGCTTGCATCGTCTAGCTGGCATTACTCTCTGTAGGTGATCTGCGTATGAGAAGAGTCATGTGCTATTTGTTGTCTTTGCTTTGTCTGCCACTTAAGACCTGTCCAGACAGCTACTCAGTGTGTAAGCACAGCCATTACCTCACTCAGTTTTAAACACTGGTGGGAATTTTCAAGTTTTCTCCCTGTTTATTTTGCAATCACATAAATCTCTTGAATAACCTTGATCACTGTGCAAACTCATTACAAAAGAGTCACTGATATGAAAATCTACATTCACATCAGTCATGTTTCTAATTTACAGACATTTGTAAATTAAATATCCGTATATTTTAAAGCCTCCTAACATAATTTCCTGTTTGCAGCTTCTGTGCTGTACTACTACTTCTACAAGAGAACCTCAGAGTATCTGGGTGACCCTCGCCTCTATGAGGATTCGCCGTGGCTGAGAGATATGTTTTCACGGGTCAGACAATGATCTCTCTGCAATAGATCACACCAACACTCAGATGCCTAGTTTAAAAACGGCATTAAAAGAATATCAAAATACAGTATGTTACAAAGAAAACCCATGCAAAACAAAGAACTGGTCACTGTAATCCATTTGGTTTTAAAGGAAATTTATTCAGGGCCCATTCTAACACATCCTTCGTGAACTATTTGACAAGCTCAAAAGAATATTTCACAACATTTCCTTTCAACACAAAGAGGATTGTGCCAAAATTTTGAAAGGTGTCTTAGAACAAAAACACCACAAAGTGTCATGAGGGCTTGTTTTCCTGCATAAATGATAACAAAAGAATGACATCAAATGTGAAATAGTAAATGTTTTATATCCTGCTGGTACCAGTCACCATATAGCCTCCTTTCTTTTCTTTGTTTTTGTATTTAAACAAAAAAACAACAACACTATATTGCAATTGATTTATATAGATTTGAGATTATGGTGTTGCTTTAACTGTGTTTGTTATGTTGATATTGATCAGAGCTTAACTTTTATGGCTCAACCGGTTACTTATCCTCACTGTCTGTGAAATCTAAGTCATCATGTACATCTGAACTCTCTGTATTTAATTTTCATACACTACACATGCTGAAAACCCAATAAAATGTTGTTTCAAATACTGGTCATTGAGATATAATGTGTACATACTTGGACATATGATTTATTCTTTTGCTTCAGTGCTTCTTTCAAAGCATGACTCCAGATGATGGAAGCGAAGCTGATTCTTCAACTTTTCAAACTCTTTGTGGAGTGACTCCATCTGTAGGTTGAACTGTGGATACCGAGAAAACAGAAAATGTTTTTTCTTTTTTAAAGAAACCAGCATCTTAATGTAAAATTCACCTTGGATAAGAGGATGCAATATTTAGTAAAAACTGATTCACTGTGACAAAATAAAGGATTACAGGGCTCTAATGTAATTTACGAGAAAATCAAGGACAGCAGGAAATCTATATCCTTAGTAATCAAATGCTACAGAGAACTCACAGAGAAGCTGTTTTTGTTGTTTTATATTCAGTATTAATGTTGCATGTCTACTTTTTCTTTTAAAAAAATCACTACTTAATATAGAATTTAAAACATGGATAATTAATAGTAAATCACTAACCGCCCCACTGATATGTTAAATTACAGTGACTGACAAAAACAACAACCAAACTCACCCGTATTGCATATTTATAAAACTTCTCTGCTTCCTCCTTTTTGCCAGACTGAAAACAAAAGGTTCATCAGTGTTAATTGAGTTGCAGACCATGTGTTTAGTTATGTAAGTAAGTAAAGTTTGTTTGTATACTCCTTTTCAAGACAAGTGCTTTACACAAATATTAAAAATACAGTCAAACGAACACACCTGAATCAAGAAAAACAACACAAAACAAAATTTTTACCAAATTGCTGGTCTGAATAGATGCATTTAGGCATTTTTTTTAAAGGAAGCCACAGAGTCATTGGTGTGCAGCAAAAGCGATAAGCTGTTCCACAGTTTTGGCACTAAAGTCTGGAAAGCAAAATCCTTCTTAGTTTTCATACGGGCATGTGGAATCACAAGGAGACCTTTATCTGCAGACAAGATTGAAAAGATTGATGATATAACTAGGGGCCTCATCTTGTAAGGTCACAGAAGTAAGAATCAAGATTTTGAACTATCTAACAATGAGTGAACTTATGAGTTTGAGTTAAAAGTGTTGAAGCAGCATTATGGACAGATTGGAAGCAATTAATAGATGCTTTAAACGGGCACAAAAACAAAGCATTGCAATAGTCTAGGCAGGTGGAGATAAAGGCATCAACGTGCATCTTCAGTAGTGGGCAGCTACCAATCCTGCACCCGGGAAGCAGTGTGTAGAGACAGTACCTTGCCCAAGGTACCTCAGGGTAGCCATTCGGTGGATTTGAACCCCTGACCGCCTCCAATCACGGGGCGAACACTCTACCTACTGAGCTATCGCTGCCCCATAACAAGGGACTTAAACCAGATCCTTGCAGAATGCCACATGGAAATGCAGCCGTTTCAAACCCAAAATTTCCCAATGAGGACAAAAGTGTTCTATAAGCAAGAAATGAAGTGACCCACTCTAAGAAAGAGCCAGAGATCCCTACCATGTAGTTTAACTGTTGGACTAAGATTTGATGGAGATTTGACATTTCAAAGGCTGAGATAAGGTCAGGCAAACCAAGGGCTGGCTGAGCAATCACCCTTATCCGCAGCCATCCAAAGATCGAAACTTTAAGGAGAGCTGTGGAGTGCAACTTCCTAAAACCAGACTGAACGTTAGCAAGAATATTGTGCTTCTCCAACACCTTCGTGTCCCAACCACCTTTTATTTTTGTTTTTGTAATACTTTAGCAATTTAGGAAGTTTTGAAACAGGTCTATAGCTGGTGTTTAGTGTAAGGTCCAGATTTAGCTTTTTCAAACCTGGTTGGATAACCACCTGTTTAAAGAACTCTAGGACACAGCCTGACCACAGAGGGCCAAATGGAGTCTAAAACTTAAGACATTGGCTGAGTTTGCTGAGGGTTTAATTTGGAGTAGTGTTTGACATACATAGCTAAAGAAAATGGGTGAAAAGATTCTACAATTTTGGGATGTGTGAGAGTTTATGATCGAAAGGGCGATCTGTGGGAGTTGTAGTCCTTATCTGAAAAACCTGGTGTACTTGGTGTTGGAGGAGAAACAATGTTATTCTCAGTGTCAAATAGAACCTTGGCATTCCCTTTTCCTATTGTAAATAGGACATTTTGTGGTTTTCCCACAGGTACTCAGTCTTAAGGCAAAGCCAACTAAAACTGCAAATAGATTTAGTGATCCAAGGAGATGATTTAGCGATGCTGTCTTTTCTAATTTGTGGAGGTGCCACTTTGTCCAGTATCTTTAAACACCGCGAATCGAAGGAAGCAGAACTCAGTTCCATGTCATGAGTCACAATCAGACTACTGATTTCTGCAGATTTTTGAATCACAGAGTCAGTAATATGTTGTGAGTACTTCACATGTGCAGAAGACAAGGTGTCAAGGTTAAAAGAGAGCTCAATTAAAATACAGTTAGTCACTAATATTAATTGATACTAATCAAAATGTCCTACTTCAAAGTCTGCATTCCTGAATTGATTTTAGCCATTTATCATATTGATCGACATGCAGCGTCTACTTGCACAAGCATTTTCCCAAATTAATTGGTGTCTCATTAAAGTGTGTTCAGTGACTAAAGCATTGGCTTTACCAAAGGGCAAAAGGATGGATGTTGGCGTTAGATTCTATGGAGGTTAGGGCTTTTTACTCTGAACCCATCCCTCATCCTGAAGAGTCATTTATTCCAAAGCTTAAACTGACTCAATTCTTACCATAACCCTAACCACTCAGCTCTTCTGACTCTTGTAGATTGTTTTTTAATTTCTAACAAAGACACGCTGTTCTGTAGTCTTCATAAAAGGGGATGTGTCAGGCCACTGTGCGCGAGATTATCTTGAAATACAGACGGAGGACATTAATAATGACATTAATAGTGTTTTATCATCACTCACCTTGAGGCAAATGAGAGACAGGTAAGCCCAGACCTCTGCATTCTGGTTGTCCAAATGGTTGGCCTCAGTCAAAGCTTCCTCAGCTGTACAAAACTCCTCCAACTAAACAGACACAGAAATGCCCACTGAAACAACAAAGGGTGACTTCCTTTCAAAACAAACAGAGTAGGGCTCCCAACTATTCTTTTAAGCTAGTATTTCAAAAGTATTTCTTTTAACAATAGAAACAGGAGTGTACTTAAAACCTTGAACCATACACTGAGTGGAATCACAGGTTTTACAATTTTATTTTATTTTCCATATAACAAAAATAATTCTGAAGGCACAACATAGAAGCTTTTTTTGAGTTTAATGTAATTTCAATGTTCTGAAGGTAAGAGTTTTACCCGGTAACATGCACCGCCCAGGCCTAGCCAGGTCAGGCAGGATGGAGACTGTTCACAGGCCTGCAGGTACACAACCTTGGCTTCCTGAAACTGAGAGTTAAAAAAAATAAGACAGAGTTACACTGTATAACTTTGTGGTTTCACATGAGATGTTTTAAGTCACATTTGAGTTTTGCTGTTATTTTCCAAGACATATGGCTGGTCCATTTTGTTTCTTTCTTGAAAAATGCATGAGGTAAACTCTCACACAGTGAATAGATGCTAGCAGACCCAGTACACATGAGTAACTGTCTGACTGATCAGACAGTGATGCCTGTCTCAATATCTGACCTTCTCCTGCATAAAGTAGCTGGATCCCAGGCGGAGCAAGACAATGTGAGAGTCTGATGGCTTCTGCTGGAATTTGAAGCTCCACTCGTAGCTCTCCTCAGCCTCATGGAACTCCCCTCGTAGATAGTGACAGTGACCATTCCAAGCCCATGCATCAGGATCCTGGTGAGAAAGTGGGCAAGACTCTTTGGGTCAATAGTCAGCAAAGTTGCTTGACGAATGCTTCTTCTAGACACATTTCTCAGTCTGGATGAAACTTATTATATAAACTGCCCAGGGTTCCAGGATTAGAAACATCAATGTTCATGTGAAAGACCACCTTATAAAGTGCTTCCAGCTGAAATGATGAGGGACAAAATTCATGCTGCTTGTTATGTGAAAAATCCGAAAGTTGCGGCTGAATTAGACAAACACAGTGAAAATCTTATGAAGTGTCAGTGTTCCCCTATGTGTTGACACAGACTGTGTGCACACAAAAGACAAAAGAAAATAGTGTTGTCAAAAATGACAATAGTGTTCCTATTTTTCTTATTTGTGTGTTGTAAACTTTATGAAAGAACTAAAAAAAACAGCACTTAATCTTTTGAGTTTGGTATATGGCGGGGCGCAGTGGACACCCAAGTTTGTAAATGCAGTAACTCAAGTACGAGGCAACATAGAATTTTCAAATCAATACCATGGTTGCATCTGCTGAAAATCTCTTTAAGGTTTAAATCTCAGGGATCTTGACTTCAAGGTCAGAGCTCAACTTTTCTAAAAAAACAAAACAAAACAAAAAACTAAGAGGATTTTCACATTTATAACACAGGTATGTCTACTAGGAGGCTAAAGGGTAGCACTATATTTAAAAAGAATTACAAACAAAAATTAGCTGATGCTTAAAGCTGCTTTATTTAATATACATCCATTTTTCCCCCCAATTTGTATCGAATTAGGTCTGATTGAAGGACTGATGTGATGGTAAGTTGTCTGCTGCTCTGCTTTGAATATTGGCAAGAACTTGACACAGGGATTACTTTAGGGATTTTAAGCAAAATTGTGGCCAAGTTCAAGACAATATCCATAGGTTGTTTTGATTTTTTTTAGGCTTTTAAAAAAGAATTTCACAAGAATTGCTAGTTCCGCTGGAGTTTTGACCACCCCAACAATCAGATGATTCCCTATGAGCAAGCAATTAGCGACAGTGGGGAGGAAATCTCCCTTCAAAGAGGAAGAACCCTCCGACAGAACCAGGCTCAGGAAGGGACAGCCATCTGCTGTGACTGGTTGGGGTGGGGGGAGTGAAAATTAAAACAAAACAAAAAAAAAGCCAAAGTGATATAAAAGCAGCTTAATTAATTCTTGCAGTGTAATTTGCTGTTAATGGCCTTTTCCAATCCCTGCTTGTGTTTTTGTCACTTTTGTCCGGGGTCAACGAAGCAATGCTGGAGATTATTTCTGTGTGAGCTTTCTCTTTTCCAACTTGAAGGCTGCTGAGAGGCCGCAAGGTTTTGTCTCCCTGTGCTACTCCCGAGAGGCCAGGGTGGAAAAGTTATGCGCTGGTTTGTATCCAAGGCCAACATTTTTTTAATTAGGCTGACAAATAAATGTTGGTCATTTTGAGGTCCTGTGGTAGCTTCCATTAGTTGTTCAAGACAACTACGTCTCATATGAAATAGTAATTAGTGTACAAGCCAGAGTCTAGAACATGATCTAGTGGCTGACCCTGCGTGTCTATGATGAATTTCAAAACATCATATTCATTTTCCACAGGCTAGAGTGGCACCCCTGTAGCAAGCTCCACAGTTACCAGCCCCAGAGACCACATGTCTATTGCTTCATTATATGTATTACCAAGCATAACCTCAGGTGCACTATAACCAACTGTCCCCACACAGTCACCAGGAGTCATTGTAGATGCGGAATGTAGCAAACAAAACCTGTTGTGAGCCATCATCCTTACATGGCCTTTGGCATCCGCAATCACGCCTCGCCACCTTAAAGTCTGCGCTCTCTCAGCTGTTGTGCTGGTATGTGTCAGGCTATGTGCTGGAAATCTACAGCCGGCTGTGTGTGTACAGCAACCATGTGTGAAAAGTGGTCAATAAAGAGATGCTGAAAAACATGTTCATGCAAACATCATTGGGTCTGCCGTGATATCTTTACAATAGGACTTCTGCTCCTGAACCTCTGCACACAGCGTCTGCAAATCCAGGCTGTATGAAGTAACTTTGATCTTTACGCAGGACTGTAAGCTGTCGTCTGTGAGGTATGAGGGATATTTGTTTTTAACATAGTTCACGGTGGAGAATAGCTGCTCACATATGTATGTGGATCCGAAGATCAACAATCCACAAATTAGGCATGCTGGTAGGCCACTCTCATCAAAAATAAATTCAAATTAATCTACGCAGGCATCATTAAATGTTCTATTTTCTTCAGATATTTTTCTTTTCTTACATTTCTCCATACTTGACCTACCTGGGGTTGAACGTCTCAATAAATGCACGGCGTTTCAGCAGGTATACCAGTATCCGCTAGTGTGGCGCTTATTTTGAGCGACGAAGAATAATGAAATATAACTTTATTTTTATATTTCAAGATCACAATAATCTTCCAATTTAGAACTACAAGTTAAAAAATAACTAACACAAATAAAATACACTTCAGTTAAATGAATATAATTTATTTTCCAAAACCATGCGGAGCCGCAGTATAAGAACAAAAGAGCCGCATGTTGCTCCAGAGCCGCAGGTTTCCGACCCCTGAACTAGAGCAATGATGCTGGAGAAGACTAGATGTTAGCTTCGGTGTATATCTGTGCTGTTAGACCAGCAGAAGGAGAATGATCTCAAGAATAAAACTAGGTCTGATTTCAATTCACTTAGATTTTGGGAATTATTTTTATAACACTCAGCTCCTTACAAATTATGTATATTATGTGTAGTAATTGATCCTACACTGGAATGTGTTGTCATGCATATCTATAGAAGGTGAGCATCAAAAAGTAACAGTGGCTGTAACTGATTACTTTGTCATATACAATAAATATGCACCTTGAAAATATAAAAATAACAAATATATTTATTTATTATTCATTTGTTTGGTGTTTAGTGAAGATAAAAAAAAGAATAGCATGATAAATTAGACAATAAATTGCAGGTTTCACACTTTACAAACAGAGCACCAAATGCTTTCTGGAAAAGTAATGCCCTACATGCAGTTGAACACTCATGTAATATTCCTCACCCAGTCGATACTCGTGTTGTAGCCAGAGGTAGTGTGGAAGTACCTGATCTATGCTGGACAGTGCCTCTTTGAGGTTGGCAGCAGCACTGCAGTAGTCTGCTTTAAGCAGCTGCAACTGGGCCAGATGAATGAAGTAGGAAGCACTGCGACCGCCATCTGAACATAGGAGCTCCTCAGATAGAGCGACTTCTGCCATCTGACAACAGAAAACAGTCATCTCTGAACAATTTCGGCTATTGCTTTTTTCATTTGTTTTATTTTTGTTCAAACATTACTGCTCAGAGCTTTTAAAATTAGACATTTATTGTTCCCAATATTACATAAGACTTTTTTTAAAAATTGCAAAAATATAAATAAAGAGAAAAATCTAATCTTTTTTCAAAATGATAAACTGCAACTGATGCTATCATACTTTCATAAAACACATATCACTAACACATGTTTCTAAAACCAAGTGTTTTTTGAAATTGCAGATTGCCATATGTAATATGCCCCTTTTTGTGCGGTAACAGAATAAACTGATGGTCACGTTCACACAGTGCTGTACAAACCAACACGCTGGGTATGTTTTACCTGCAGTGCATTGTTCTGCAGCAGGAATTGGATGATCTGTGTGTAAATAGTAGCAGGAGCTGATTTCAAGCTGACACTCGGTGCTGGAGGCTCTTCTTTCTGCATCTCTGAATCCTGGTCAACAAGTTCTGGGTAAAGGAGAAAAATAAAGCTACACAGTCAGATAAAATCAGTTACTCCAAGGGTTTATTTTCTTCTGCCCTATGCCCTTTGGGCTGAAGTGCATGAGAGCTCTAGCAGACAGAGTAGTAACAAAAGTAGTTCCTTGACAGGGAGATGGGGCTCAGGGGAACAGAATGGGTTGAACTCATGCATAGACTGGCATTATTGCACTTGACACTGTCTTGTATATGTCTGTATTTCTGTTTTTTTGTTTTCCTCACCTTGCATAACTCTGGGAGAGTTTGTTGTTTCATCTGCCTCCTGCTTGTTCTCTTCCTCTTGGTGTTTCTCCTCCTTGTCTTTCTCCCCCTTCTCCTCGCTCTGCTCTTGCTTTTTTGCCTCTTCTGCATTCAACAGCTTTGTGGCCTCCATAAAAGCCCTCGCAGCCTGGATGGAGTCGTTCTGACCCACATGGAACAAACCTGGAGCAAACACCCAACAAGGTTACTCCACGTTCCCCAGCATGCATCCCTCTTCCACTATTGTTGTGGGTGTTTAGGTTACAGATTGTTTTATATTCATGTTTTTTTGTTTGTTCATCATTTTGTCTGTTCAGTCTGTGTCAACTCTTAAAGAGACCAGTCCAGGGTCTACCCTGTCTCTCACCCTATGACAAACTGGGCTCCACCCAACCCTAAATTGAAGATGATGGTTGGATATTTTAAAGACAGATTTACAAACCAACCTAAATCTATGAAAGTCACACACAACAGTCAAACTGTCTTGAGTAACCTGCGGGGCCTCCATTACACTGGGGGTAGACAACAAACAGTAATAGCTGCTGACAAATGAAGTTTGGTAGTATCATTTTGCTGTTCACTGATACAATAGCAGCAGGAAGCAAAACAGATCCTCATCTCACCCAGCAGTGTCCAGGCCACCACGCTGAGAGGGTCTAGGCTGGTGGCTCGCTCAAGGAAAGTCTGGGCCTCACTGTAATGCTCAAACATCACTGCCAATACCCCACACATCATCAGGCTGGAGCAAGAAGAGGATAAAGAAACATCGGTCTTGAACTCGTGAAACTGTTTGACGACCTGTTTTTTATGCTGCGGCTCGCCTCCTGACTGGCATTAGAAAGCATGCCTCTATCACGCCTGTTCTTATTGATTTGCATTGGTTACCCATAAAGTATCGCATTGAATTTAAAACATTGTTGCTCACCTTTAAAATGATAAATAATTTAGCCCCTCGTTATCTTGTTGATCTTCTTAGTCTATATGTCCCTGGGTGAGCCCTCGGGTCTTCAGCCCAATTACTCTTGGCTCAGCCTAGATCTAGACTTAAATCTAGGGGTGACCGTGCTTTTGCCCTGGTTGCACCTAATCTGTGGAACAGCCTTCCTATCACTATCCGTGCGTCAGACTCCATTTTATCTTTTAAATCCCATTTAAAAACTCACTTATTCAACATAGCTTTTCCATCTAGTTAGTGTCCCTATTTTATATTTGGTTCAATTTTTTATTTATGTACTTTATCTTTTAGCTATATCTCTTCTTAGTAACTTTGTTACATAGTTCTTATATTCCCTACTTTGTTAATAGTCTATTATTTAATCATGTCTTAATTTTCCTGTTTTTATTGTAAAGCACTTTGGTGTACCGCTGGTCTTTTAAACGTGCTATACAAATAAAGTTGTATTGTAAGTAACCACTGAACCATGTTCCAATAAAAGTAAAAACACGAGCAGGTAGGTTCATTGCTTGTGACGTCAGAAAATACAGTGGAGATGAAGAATACTGTGACAGGAAGTAACTCTAAATATCTCTCTTCCTCTGTCAAATAATAATATACAAATAATATACCATCATGATTTAGAATTGAGCTGATTGCTAGACTATACTTATACACTCTATAATATTTAGATATATATATAATATGCAGGCTAAAATAATTATTCAATAATTAATCTCTTATTAAATTAATGATTTGCTTAAAGTGAAGATCAATATTGTAAGGAGTGCATTTCTAACCTGGGTTGGTGCACTTGGTCGATAGACACAGCATCATGATAACACTCTTTTGCCTTCAGGTAGTCTCCGGTCAGCATGTACAGGCCCCCCCACTCAAACATATAGGTGGGCTCATTTGGGTGCCTGACCACTAGCTGCAGGTTAATAAAAAAATATCAGAAACCACTTCATCTATTTTAACAACCATTATCATTATTCAGTGCTGCAATGTGACTTGTGTCCACTTGACGAAACAAAAGAAAAACATTCAAACATAACATTATTATAAATATTCTTGAGAATAACAGACAAATATAACCCAGTCTTTATATGACATTCTGACAAGTAATTAAATCTGTCCGGCAAATAGTTGTCTGTCAACCTTATTCTGTTTTTTTTTACATAAATCTTCCTGATTATTTATTTTTTTCGCAATGAGCTTTAGAGCATTGTTATTATACCTCTTTCCAGTAATATGCAGCCTGCTCGTAATTCCCAGTAAGCTGTGCCTCTCTGGCAAAATGTGAGAGCTGAGAACAGTGTAACTGGATGTTATCTGGGTAGCCCTCAACAGCATCTGGAGAATAAATCTGTTAAGGAAGTAAGGATAAAACAAAAAAGTCAAAAGATGTCCTCACAGACTGTATATGAAAGTGTGTGTTTGGTACCTTGCTCATAGCAACGTGCATCTCATCAACCAGGTAGACATAGAGTTTGCTGGCAAATTCCTTCAGCTGTTGATCATCCGTGAATGGCTCTGTCCGCCTCATCTTGTCACGTACGATCCTCACCACCGCATGCTACAAACCAGAAATATACACAAGCCGTTGTGGAGAAATAATGACACTAATGTAGAAGAAAAATATGACCAGAACCATTAGATCGATCCCTAAAAATAGTTTCAGTGTCCTTGTAAATTTCATTAATCCATCATAGATGTGGGCATTTGGTCTGACCTTCATTTGTTCCTTGAAGACAAAGTATCTCCCAGAGTCATTGAGCGCTCCTATCAACTGAATCTTCATTTTCTCCAAGCTGTCGTCTTGGGGAATTTCACAACTTGTTCCAAATAGTTCCTCACACTGTTCTGAAACATGGGACACCGTGTTTGCTACCTGCCTGTGGAAGTCCAGCACAGCCTGCAGGAGCACACACCGGTGGAGAGAATACATCAAGCATGCAAATCTCCTCGATTGGGCAATTCATTGTGTGTGTGTGTGTGTGTGTGTGTGTGTGTGTGTGTGTGTGTGTGTGTGTGTGTGTGTGTGTGTGTGTGTGTGTGTGTGTGTGTGTGTGTGTGTTTTACTCTTTCTGCTCTACTAGGACCAGCTGGACGTTTAGGTTTGGGAGGGATCAATGCCGTCACCCTGCAAGAAACACAAAAACATCTCAATACACTCACTCATTTGTGTTTCACAGTCAGTCAGAAACAGAGGGGGCAACTACTAAATTTAACACTTACGTGTGTGTGTGAAAGTGTTGATAAATGTATAACTCTATCTCGGTGCTACAATCTAATAATGGAGCCAAAAGAAGCAGGTCAGACTCAGTCACCACATGGTTTAATTAGCACATTACCTTTGGGCTAGCTCTTCTGGTGATGGTTTTGGTACCAGCGGTTTCTCCAAGGCTATCTCAATGATAATATAAGTTCTGGCCTCCACATACATCTGCCATTAACACAAGTGAAGAGTTAAAGTTTTCCAAATTTCTGCTTAAACAGAAAACACATCAGCTAAATACGACTTTATAATATATTGCAGTAATAAGGATGTGCAGTAAGTTTGAGCATCTACTGCTGCTGATCTCTGCTCAGCTGTACTAAATTGCAACTGGTACTGGAGTCTCCAGTAAATTCTCCTAATCAATGTTCGCTCTACTTATTCATGTTTCTGAGCGAACGCACAAACTCCCTGAGCGATCCCTTGGACCACTGTGAGCAACATCAGACGTGTGCACTGCGGTCACACCAGCATCGAATCCATCCAAGTTACATGGTTTATTAAAATAATCAAATTACAGCATTTACATTTATGTTAGACTACTTTTAATTAACTGCTTTAGCCCACTTACAATGAAAATTTAAACAAATCTTGTTCATGACCTGTGTAGTATCTTAACACTATTGGAAGTAAAAATAACTTAAACCCCAATTTTGAAGACAACTTTTTTTTGTTTTGTTTTTTTGTTTTGTTTTTTTGTTTATAAAGCTCTGACTTGTATTATGAGTATGAGTCTGTGGTCTGGGGGAGAGTCCTGTAACTCTGTCTGCAAAATACAGTATATACCAGTGTTGGGCAAACAACAAAGTTTTTTGCAGCTGTTTACCTAAAAATGCAGCCAAGGCATTTTTTTAAATAAACATTTCAAATTATTTACAGAACAATTAGCTGTTCTGCATCAAATTTGATGCCACACAAATTATTTGTGCCACCCCAAAAATAATTTCAGTCCACTACGAGATAAAGGAGAACAACAACCTGATACCTGCAGGCCTGACAACAGGAGATGCATCACTGCTGTAACACCTGTAACATTCAGCAGTTGTTCTGACACACACAACAAAACTATTGACTGCAATACACACTAACTATACAAGATTTGCGCTAAATGTCGCCACGCCGCTTTGCTAGCTAAAACACCGGTGTCGGCACATAAGGACGCTGTCATAGCCTGTCAACGACATTGATTAGCTGCATACTGTATATACGAATGTGAATCGCATTATTGGCTGGATCCCATATGGGAGCAGCCAGTCATTTACTGACTAACACTGCAAAACAGAATTGTTAAAGTATTGATTTTAATTTCAATTCAGGTTAGATTTTTTTGTGTGTGTGCGCAACGCAGATTTTCTGTGCGCAGAGACCGTGCCAGCAGTGCGCAATTGCGCACACGCGCAGCTTAGAGGGAACACTGATAATTTTATTGATTTCTTCGCTAATGCTGTGCAGAGTTATGTTGATGTTTACATGGAGCTTAGGGTTCCCTCGGCATTGACTTGTGGCTCAGGTTCATATAAATCACTGCAGGCCAGCTGCAGTTAATGGCACAGCTCCTTCACTGTGATTTGCATGTTGCTGATATAATTTTAAAAAACTTTATGTTATGGTCTAAATTCTTATAACTGAAGTCAGGTTTAATTGTTTGAGGGGGGAAAAGGAACTGTTGGACTTTGCTTATGCTGGAAAACTTATAAAAACTCTAAAGAATTATTCACTTGTGACCATCAAAACTTTTCTGACCTTTTTGCCTTGCTCATTGGAATCTGTGGGTCCCTTGTTGCTTCCATTCATGTTCTTTCCTGCTTTGTTAGAGCTGACAATATCTTTGGCCTGGCTGGCAGCTTCCTTAGCTTTTTCCTTTAAAACACTGATGCTTCGCTTGGCCTTT
The DNA here is from genome assembly GCF_057381845.1 of Rhamphochromis longiceps. Taxonomy (NCBI): domain Eukaryota; kingdom Metazoa; phylum Chordata; class Actinopteri; order Cichliformes; family Cichlidae; genus Rhamphochromis; species Rhamphochromis longiceps. Next base: position 32,086,850 of record NC_140557.1, on the reverse strand, counting down.
GAGTGCAAGAGAGGTTAAACAATTCACATAGCAATTTAACAGCCCTATTTAAATAAAGGCAATATCAACTGCAACCCCAGAGTTGGAACACTGTGTAAATTGTATTTATAAAGAGAGTAAAATTATTTCCAAAATTCATAAACCCATATTTTACGCATAAATATACATTCTCAGTTTTAATATTTGATTTGTTTTCTGATTTTTACTGTGAATAAAATATTGGTTTGTGAGATTAACTAAGTACTCCATTCTGTTTTTATTTATATTTTACAAGGAAACCAAATTTAAAGCAAATGAGTGATGTGTGTGTGTTACTGGAACCTTATTCAGCAAATCTTCCTCAGAGAAAGGCTGAACGCTGTATGCTCCTCGGATTCGCTGGACTCCAGGATACAGCAGCTGCCCAAAGTCTATAAATGCCAAACCATGGTAGGGGATTTCTGAGTCCTCAGCACCTAACTACACACAAACACACACAGGTCTGGTCTGGTCTCCATCTCAGTTAGACTTAAAATCACATATTGTTTTTTCTAAGCTTATTGCATATGATATCCTAAATACTGGAAATCCAAACACCAAAGAAGAGAGAATAAAAAGGAATACTAACCTTTGATAATGGAGCCAATGACCTCATGATCTCCACTGGCCACAATCTGCTCTTAGTTATCCTTTGCTTCAGCCTGAAATTATAATCAGTACTGATACACACATTTTTATATTCTCTCTTTGTGTTTTCCATCATCCTAGAGCAATTCACCAAAGGCATGGAGGGTGCAGCCCAGGGGACATCCCATTCCCACCTCCCAACCCAGAAGCACCCATTCAACCTATATCGGCTTACACTGACATGACTGCCTTGATCTTTTTTTGTTATATTAAAAGCTTGCTATATTTTTGGTAACCCTAATCTTGTGTGATGTAATAACAAAACACTGTGAGATGCGAATCCCACTTTAATCATGTTTAACCTACCCTTTCATGTGTATTACAGTTGTTTTATATTATTATTTTTTTCCTTTCTTTATTCCTTTGTTTTATTTTTGTTTCCTAATGTGTTGCAAAGACAATGTCATTAGTTGGCCGACAACATGAGAGATGGGGCACAGTGGATGGAGGTCCAGGACCACCCCGAGGTACCACCACAGCCCAAACCCACCTAGTGAGCAACTCCAGATCCCACCAGTCCCAAGGTCACATATTAAATTGTTCTGGCAAAATAAACAACAACAACAATTGGGGCGATCGTGGCTCAAGAGTTGGGAGTTTGCCTTGTAATCGGAAGGTTGCCGGTTCGAGCCCCGACTTGAACAGTCTCGGTCGTTGTGTCCTTGGGCAAGACACTTCACCCGTTGCCTACTGGTGGTGGTCAGAGGGCCCGGTGGCACCAGTGTCCGACAGCCTCACCTCTGTCAGTGTACCCCAGGGTGGCTGTGGCTACAATGTAGCTTGCCATCACCAGTGTGTGTGAATGAGTACTCCCATATATCATTGTGAATATTGATGTGACAATAAAAGTGATTTGATTTGATTTGAATGGGTGGATGACTGGATTTGTAAAGCGCTTTGGGGTCCTTAGGGACTAGTAAAGCGCTATACAAATACAGGCCATTTACCATTAAACAACAACAATGATAATAATAATCAACATGATTAATTCAGAAAATGGGTTTAAAATGTTGATAAATACAGCTCTATTGTCTTTTTGCAAGAATGTCATGGTTTCTAAATGTGTGTCTTCAATGAGAAGGTTTGTCTGGATGTTAATATGTAACTATTTCTTTGATTTCCAGTTAAGAACTATTGTTGTCTTGGCGATACTTAGAGAAACAAGGAGTGGATTCATGTATTTGTTTGAGAGAGTTTCAACTTCAGTGCTACTGCCAAGCAAACAAAGGGTTGGTAAAACAGACTAGATTTCTTTCACCGAGGAAAAAAGGTGTCATTTTGGAGAATGTTGATTAAACTGTGATAAAAAAAAATTAAATTTTTACTATGGATATTTCACATTTTCGTTGTCTAGCTGTAACATCTACTCTTACCAGTAGCGTTTTATAGTGATACAGTTAATATTGAGCATAATAACTGAGTTCAGCTTATTGGTGCAGCCCTTCACAACAGTCCCAATTTCTCATGTGGGCCTTTGTGAAAACCACTGCACTAGTTGTTTTTTCTTTCATACATTTGACCTTTACTCTAAGCATTAAGCCTATTTACTTACTGTATACTTGCACAGATCACATGCTCACTGTGTGCCTAAAATCAGTGATAAGATCAAATTCCTTTTTCATTACTTTCTGATTTCCTTGCATGCCTGAAATGTTCTGAATAAGGAAATCCTGCTCTTAGACTCTGCTATAACATGTGTTCTGTAACAAAGAAACTGGTGACTGACTTTCCCTTTCTAGATTAAATTCGTAAAATTGTAGCCAGCAGGTAGCATGGTGGTCCGGTACACAGAGAAATAAAGGAGTGATTTGCATGCTCAGCCTCCAACCTTGTAGTTCCCCCTGCGTCCAGAAAGCAGTACATCTCTGTGTCCCAGCTCACTCTGTTCTTCGTGGTCTCTGCCTCATCACGAAATGCCCGGTCCTGTGGGAACATTTACACCACAAGCCTGTAAATAAGCTTTCACATGCTGTTATCTTCAATGGAATTGTGGTTTTTGGATTATCTGTGGTTTTCTGAGATTTCTGAGTTTTTGTCTTCCTTTGAGTTTATCGACATTGATTCTTGGGTTTTATTATTTTCCTCAGTTCTTGATTTGTTGAGTGGACAAATATATAAAGAGGGAGCTGTCAAGCAGGAGGAAAAGAGTAAGACCTCAGAGGAGGTTCATGGATATAGTGAATAAGGATATGAATAAGGAAGCAGAGTCTGGGGATGAGGGGAATGACCCGCGAGGTCACTGAGGCAGTTAAACAACTCCTTGGTGGCAGAGCCCCTGGTGTTGATGAGGTCCGCCCCGAGTTCCTGAAGTCTCTGGACGTTGTAGGGCTGTCCTGGTTGACACGCCTCTGCAATGTTGCGTGGAGATCAGGGGCAGTACCTGTGGACTGGCAGACCGGGGTGGTGGTCCCCATGTTTAAGAAGGGGGTCCGGAGGGTGTGTTCCAACTACAGGGGGATCACACTCCTCAGCCTCCCTTTTTTTTTTTTTTTTTTGCCTGTCCCGTTTGGCTCTTTTGCCATCAGAATTGTTGTCTAAAGGCAAACAAAGATGCCCAACGGATTTACTTTACCAAATTGACCATCCCAGCCTTGCCGTAATGGTCCATTTGATTCACCTTTTATTGTTTATTTTATTTTCACTTACTGAATACGGGACAGACTTGACTGGGGGAAAGAAGGGGAGAAAGAAAGAGGGAAAGAGAAACAGCTGAGAAGAGGGATGGGGGAGAAGGGCAAAAAACATAAACCAACAGAACGGGCAGAGAAAAAAAAATGCATATATCAATCACCTGGATCACCTGCTGAGAAAGAAAAAAGAAAACAAGCAGAAGAGAACAAGAGTAATAGAATAAACAACATCACAATGATATATGGGAATATGACAGTAAATACTAAATATTAAACATTATTGTGCAGCACATAAGATCAACAGAACACAGTGTGCTTTGAGGTAGGAGCCAAAAAGGGTGTAGTTTGTGGGTGTGATCACCCGTGTGTACACCTGTGAACATGGACGCGCTTGTTTTTTGTTTTTTTTAAAGGTTCCTTCATGTAATAATCTGCTAGAGGGTGTGGGGAGCCACAGCCCCGTCCTCCAGGGCATGAAGCAGGTATGGAGGAGATCAAAACTCCAGACATCCAGAGGCCCCCAGAACACAAGAGACCAAGGAAGACCAACAGAGGGGCAGCCGCGCCACTGTCCCAGAAAGAGCTGAGGAGAGTCCCAGATGAGGGCTCACTCAGCAGCCGCAGAGCAGAAGCCAGGGGGAGTTGCAGTGACGCGCCCGTGAGCTCCGCCGGCAGCCAGCCGTGCCTGAGTGACCGAGTCCCAGGCCGAGAGGCCGGGGGCACCCCACCTCCGAAGTGGCCCAAGCGAGCCCCAGGCTCCAGGCCCCGATAAGCGGCCGCCAAGGAGTGAGCCGGTGTGTACCTGGACGCCCATCCCCGGACACAAAGAACCACCAACGCACCGATGTCTGAGGGAGTCCGCCACTGGCAGGGGAAGTGGTGGTAGGGGGAGATAGGCCTCCAAACTTTGGAGGGCCTGAGATGTCCCCAGAGAGGTGGCGCCTGACACCCAACCTGACATATAGACACAGACGTACAGGCACACACAGATACAAACATCCATTCCCACCCTCATGCTCTCATATGCACTTACTCCACACTCAACCAACGTGGAGACAGACATAAAGAGACGCTGTACACACGATCACACTCCCCAAGTGTACTCTACAAACCGGGTCTAGGTACCCTTGCCCCTGGAGGGGGGAACTGCACCTAGACCCAGGTGGTGTTACCCTTTTCCCTGCGGTGGGGAGAGGCAGACCACCCCGACTCCGCAGCAGCAGGAAGGCCCCACACTCCAGACCGCAGTCGGACGGCCAACTCCTCCTCCTAGCCCCCCCGCTCCAGCAGGTCGCAGAGAATGGGGGTGAGAGAAGACTCCAAACCTCCCTCCACCCGCTCATTGTAGTGTTGATGCATGTGTGTTCTAAGGTGCATTTAAAACCCAGGAGGGCATGGAGCTACCTGCCAGAGAGCAGCAGGTAAGCGCATGGTCCCTCCTGCTAGCCCTCAATGTCTACGTGTATTTAAAATTGAGAGGTGGGCAACGACGCCAGGGGTGGGGTGTACACCCTGATGGTACTTTGGATTCCGTGTATCGTGCCCACCCCCAAGATCCTATATGTATGTGTAATGAGAGTGTGAGTAATGTGAATGTCTAAGTTGTGGGATAAAATTGAGGCAGAGGTAGCCAGAAGGGGACAGAGGGGGGGTAGCCTCCTCTGCACCCTGGTGACATACCCCTACTCCAAGGTCCTGCATGTGTGGGTGGTTGTGGTGGAGCGGGAAGAGGGAGACAGCTGGAGATGGGGAGGGAAGGAAGGGAGGGGCAAGTGACCCCTCCCTGGGGCCAGCTCCCCCGCTGACCCCAGTAGGCACCCCCATACTCCGCGACCCGCCAGGGAAAGGGGGCCCAGGCCCATCCAGACCGGGGCCCAGTGCAGCAGCGCCTCCCGGCCCCACAGAGCCCGGGACAGTCCACCCAACCCCACCACAGAGAAAACTGCACCCACCCCACCATCCACTCATCTTCCAGACTACATAAGACAATAAACACCCAGGCTGAGATCTTCCTCCACCTCTCCTGTATCTCCCCCTCCTGCAGAGGGAGCTCCTGAGGAGAGGAAAGCTCCTGCAAGATGCTACAATCTCCCCCACCAGTTGAAGAGCCCCCCAGGTGGCTCGATGCACCGGCGGCACCCTGCTCCAGGGCTGGGCCCCCATGCACCCACCCGCCCACAACCCCGGCAACACACCAACCAGGACCCAAGCCCCCAAGGCCCGGGTCCCAGCCCAGAGACGGAGCGCCCCCAGAACCTCACGCCCATCCTGGACCCACCCAGGGGCAGCCAGGCTACCAGGTCAGTAACCCACGTCCGTCAGCACAGACCCTCCCCTAGCCCCGCTGCACACAGCCACGAGGAAACAGTCACCTCAGAGCCAACAGAGCCCCTAACCGGACATGACCGTTACCCCGGGTTGAGCCCCCCAAGGAAGATGCCTCCGGGGAACCCCCCGACGGCATCAGGGGCAGTACCTGTGGACTGGCAGACCGGGGTGGTGGACCGGAGGGTGTGTTCCAACTACAGGGGGATCACACTCCTCAGCCTCCCTGGGAAAGTCTATGCCAGGGTGCTGGAAAGGAGAGTTCGTCCACTAGTCGAACCTCGGATACAGGAGGAGCAATGCGGTTTTTGTCTTGGTCGCGGAACACTGGACCAGCTCTTTATCCTCTCGAGGATACTTGAAGGTGCATGGGAGTTTGCCCAACCAGTCTACATGTGTTTTGTGGACTTGGAGAAGGCATTCGACTGTGTCCCTCGGGGTGTCCTGTGGGAGGTGTTGCGGGAGTATGGGGTGTCTGGCCCATTGCTACGGGCCATTTGACCCCTATACAACCGTTGTAAGAGCTTGGTTCGCATTGTCGGCAATAAGTCGGACTCGTTCCCGGTGGGTGATGGGCTCCGCCAGGGCTGCCCTTTGTCTCCGGTTCTGTTCATAATTTTTATGGACAGGATTTCTAGGCGCAGCCAAGTGGCGGAGGGCTTTCGCTTTGGTGGCCTCAGAATCTCATCTCTGATTTTTGCGGATGATGTGGTTCTGTTGGCTTCATCGGGTGAGGGCCTCCAGCTCGCACTGGAACGGTTCGCAGCCGAGTGTGAAGCAGCGGGAATGAGGATCAGCACCTCCAAATCTGAGGCCATGGTTCTCAGCCGGAAAAGGGTGGAGTGCCCACTCCGGGTCGGGGATGAGTTCCTGCCCCAAGTGGAGGAGTTCAAGTATCTTGGGGTCTTGTTCGCGAGTGATGGGAGAAGGGAGCCGGAGATCGACAGACGGATTGGGGCTGCAGCTGCAGTAATGTGGACGCTGCACCGGTCCGTCGTGGTGAAGAGGGAGCTGAGTGTAAAAGCAAAGCTCTCAATTTACCGGTCGATCTACGTCCCTACCCTCACCTATGGCCACGAGCTGTGGGTAGTGACCGAAAGAACGAGATCGCGGATACAAGCGGCAGAAATGAGCTTCCTCCGAAAGGTGGCTGGCCTCTCCCTTAGAGATAGGGTGAGAAGTTCGGTCATCCGGGAGGGGCTCAGAGTAGAGCCGCTGCTGCTCCACATCGAAAGGAGCCAGCTGAGGTGGTTCGGGCATCTGACAAGGATGCCCCCTGGGCGCCTCCTGGGTGAGGTGTTCCAGGCATGTCCCACCGGGAGGAGGCCCCGGGGCAGACCCAGGACACGCTGGAGAGATTATATCTCTCGGCTGGCCTGGGAACGCCTTGGTGTTCCCCCGGATAAGCTGGAGGAGGTGGCTGGGGAGAGGGAGGTCTGGGCCTCTTTGCTTAGGCTGCTGCCCCCGCGGCCCGGCCTCGGATAAAGCGGATGAAGATGGATGGATGGATGGATGGATGGATGGATGGATGGATGGATGGATATGCTAAAGGTTGGTGTCCCTGTTAGGGACAGGGATAGTTAGAATCTGATCCAGTTCATCTGATCCTTATTACCCATCTTTGTTAGTTTTTGTGTCTGTCTAACCCTGTAATGACACGTATATCACATTTGATGGATGAAAATTTGTCTGTTTTTCAGAATTCTACATCAGTGTGATGTAGTGGATGTAGCAAATACGATAAAATCCCAATCTAAAATTCCATGTGTCTCATATGTGCAAATTAATACTTTATTTCCTTCTTTTTAAAAGGGAAATAAATGGCACGGTCTGTAGTACGGATATGGACATTACATTTATTTTTATTGCACAAAAGGACAAGAGCACAATCGTAAAGTGCAAACCGCATCCAGGAACTTGTGTTAGCATTATGCTGCTTTGCAAGCATCTGTACAGACAGAATGGTAATGCTAAGCAGGCCGAGAACCCAGGGCGATGTTAAAGCTGAGTGAATGTTGACACCACCTCAGCAGGCACACCCTGAACTTCAACAGGTAAGAAACTGATGAACAAAACTGATTATCAAATCTCGAGGTCACTTTAAGAGTGTTTTTAACTTTCTTTCTTTCTTTTTTTTTGCAACATTCCAGCTAATATTATTGGTAGTATCTGCAAGCTGCATTTGTATTTACCTCTCGAGCAGTCAGCTCACCATCCTCCTGATCAATTTCTTCTGGCTTGAAAAAGACTCCAGGCAGGAAGTGGTTCTCTGGAGCTAGTGTGTCCCTATGGGGCCTCTTCTTCTGACGTTCCTTTTCTTCTCCCTGCCCCCCTGCCTTCAGCTGCCCTTCAGGGAACACTAGCACTTGGTCTTGCTGGGAGCAAAGCAGTAGTAAAGCTACATTTGTCAAAAACGCATCACCCTTGGAAAGATTGACATTTTAAGCTAGTGTGAATAGAGCAGTATGCCTTAAGAGGCCACATAAAAAGCACAGTATAACACTCACGTCTGCAGTAAGAGGGATCTCTAGGGCAGCAGTGTATGTGAAGGTAGTGGGAGCAGGGCCGGATGGCAGCATCCATGAGTCTGGGACAGAGTAGGCTGTCTCCAAAGTTACCTTTAGTAGATTAGAGGCTGAGAGGTCAGCCTCGGACAGTATTGGATCCAACACACTGACACTCACATCGAGGGTAGGCACCTAAAAAGCAGAGCAGTTTATATTTTTCATTGATATACTGCTTTAACCATACTGAATACAAATCCTTAGGTCCTAAGTGCTTTTCAAACCATAATACACAACACTAAACAATTTCCTGAGTGCAATGAAAGCTCATTTTATCATTATATGTAAATTCACATATTTAACATATAATACATGTAAGTGGCTGTTTTTTTCTCGTTTATCATATCCCAGCAAAAAAATACTTATGTTTAACAACACCTTAAAACGAACATGTTCCTCAATAACAAATAACAAAATAAACCAACAAAAACATATTGCCACTGAAAAGGATAAGAGGACTCACTAACAGTTTATACAGCTTAGTTTGTTTTTTTCTGGCCTTTTGCACTTTTTATCTGTTGTATTTCTATCTGTATTTTATTTGATGCACATCACATTTTATTTGTAATCTAACAACAAGGTTGTTTAGTATTAGGAGTTGAACCTTGCTAGCATAGCATTTCACATGATAAATGAAATGAAGTGCCGGTCTTTGGCTTTCTCACCATGAATGTGTTAATTAGAAAAGCTGTTGGTTAATTTATAATACCGCAATACCACATTTAAAGTGAGAGGTATTTCTCAAAGTCCAACTTGCATGGGCACCAGAGTTAATACCCTCCGATGTCATGCTCGTTGCTGTATGGATGAAGCTACTGTTAGCTGAATTATTAAACTGATTTTGAGCAGCAACTTACCTGTGATGTTGGTATTTTACTTTTTCTTTACCAAACTCTATGACTAATTTGGACTTCTAGTCATAAATCTGTAGAATTCAACTAAGGGGGCGCAGGGACTTTTAGATAGACCTGAACCCCTGAAGGCTCATCTGAGGGATATTTTATTTATGCTTACTATAACTGTCCCTGTAGAGTAATGGGATTACCTTCATTTTCCATTTAAAAACTGCTTGGCTGGATCCTTGCTTCATTCTGGTTGCACTCCTATCTTTGTTGGGGAACTGTGGGCAATATGGATACACTCTTAAAACAATGTAAAAAAAACTTAAATTGTGAATTCTATTTTTCAACTGTCCATTATCTTTCTATTGTTTCTAGTTGTTATTTTACACATTTCATATATAACTAAAGTGTCTACATGTCTGGAATTAGTATTGATTTAACAAAACACACTGTGTGCTTCTTAGGCTTTGCCAAATGTGTTGAATGCATTATTTTAAAATGTCTGCAAAACTAATATTTGGAATCTCTTTTTATATACTCAACCCAACCTGTCAGTGGGTTAAAAATACTAAATACTAAACTTTTTTTTTTTTTTTTTTTTTTTTACCAGATACCGCTTGAGCCTGGGAGCCTTATTTTTGACCAGACAATAAATAGTCTCAAATTGTGGCATTTGTTTTGGTTTAAAATTGTACTTTAGCTGTAACCATCGAAAAAAGGCAATAGATGCTAAATAATTGTAGAGTCTGTGTTGGTAATCTAGACATAATAATATAATAAGAAATAATTGTTTAATTGTTAATTCACTTTTTCAGTCAGAACTATATGCAAGCATGTCTGATCAGTGCTGTTTTTAAGTTCATTTAAAGATGTTCAATCTTTTGTCAATATTAAAAATACACAAAAACACTTGTAATTTATTTGGGTTACTTTGCTATGTAAAAATAGCAGAGAGTGTAGTCCAGGGGTCAGCAACCTTTAACACCCAAAGAGCCATTTGGAGCCGGTTTCCATGCAAACAAAAACGCTGGGAGCCGCAAATACTTTTTGACATCTAAAATGAAGATAACACTGTATATATTGTTTTTTACCTTTATGCTTTGTGTGAACAACTAAGGTGTGTTGCTTATGAAATCCATGAAGTGCTACAGAGAAAGTTACATTTTATTTATGTAATTAACACATTTTTAAATCTTAAAGAAATATAACAAAAGGAAAGACACCCAGCTGAACTAAAATGATCCAGCAAACAAAAGATGCTGTGAGCCGCCACCCTTATATCACCTTTGGGATTTTGGAGCCTTGACCTGACTTTTAAAAAATAATTGGAAAAAAAGCACTATGCTGCTAAAAAATGAAAAATAGATATTTGCAAAATTCTGTCTAAATATGTATTTTACCAGGTTAAGGTGTGTGGCGGGGCGTGGTCTGCAGCGCCGCTGCAGGGGAGGAGGACGCACCTGAGCGGCACCCGGAATCACGCCTCGCCGCCTTAAAGTCTGTGCTATCTGTGCTGTTGTGTTGGTGTGTGTCGGGCTGTGAGCTGAAAAGCTACAGCCGGCTGTATGCATACAGGAACCATGTGTGAAAAGTGAGACATGCTGAAAAGCATGTTCATACAAACATCGTTGGGTCTCCAAGAGAATGACTGCAGAGTCCTCAACTGACCTTGAGGCCAGTGTCCTGGGCAGATTTGGCCCGGAGGTTGGGCACCGAATTGACAGAGACTGTGGATGAGAAACTGCACTGACCTGAAGACAAAGAGAAAATCACTCTAACAAATGAAAGTTCTGCTCTGCTAAGAAAAGCTCTCTGAAATGAATTTTTGCTTTTCTGACCTCCATACAAAGCAGCTGTTAGCTGGGACGATATGCTGACTATATCAGAAACCAATTTTGAAAAGGGATCACTGCTAGAACATGAGCCCGGTATCAGAAATTAAGAAAATGTAGATACTGTAGGTACACTGATGCTAAAGGTTGGTTAGAGAAAAAAAAAACTGCCAAATTAAAACTAGATTTTGCATTTGGAGTGTTATACTCTAAGTGAGGGAAAATAAAATTACTTGTTTTCAGTTTATAATAGAGCTTAAATTTGTTTTTGCAGCTTTGAAGGTTTCATATGGCTAGCTCCAACAGTTATGAAGTTAGGGGCTCAAAAATGTACCACATTTCAACCCACCTTCCAGGGCCTTTAATTCAGAAACTTGTCATAGTATGAATTTACATTTTTTCATGAGCAATAAATAAGTCATCTGATTATGAAGAAGCCAGGTGGGAACTTTTGTCAGATCTGACTGATCTGGTATGGAAAGACCGGATAGCTATAGCTGTACCTTGTAACAGTGGTAGAAGGTCAACAACAGCCTGGCCCAGAGGCACTTGTCTTGGTTCATCATTCTTCTCCTCAGCCAGGACTTCTATCACTGTCACTGACCACCACAAAACCATATACATTAAACACAACAGTGGACATTTTTAGCAAGTTTGGTTATCAAGGAGATTCCTGTCACCAATTACACAAGGTATTCACAACAAAAATGTAATAAAAAAAAAAAAAAAAGCAACAAAAAAAAGTGTTGATCAAACTGAAAGAAAATAGAATGAAATGAAATGTTTCAGCTGCTGGTTAGTGCCATTTTCAGTTTCATCATATTATCAGAGACAGGAGAATATTTCAAATCTCGACTTACATACAATGGGTTTTTGGGCAATGTCACTGAGAGCCTGAGCGTCGTTTGGCCAGCGGAAGATGCAGGTAAATTTATAGTCAATAAAGTCCTGCATGGGGTTACCCTGCTTCTCATCTGACTCTCCCAGCAATGTTCCATCAAACTCAACCCGCACCAAACTCTGAAAGCTGTCTCCTTTTTTTGATTGCTAAAAAGAAAAGTAAAGAAATACATAGCAAGCTGTAAACATTTACTTAAGATTATATCACATTTTAAAATAAAGCTTTAATTACATTAAATTTACTTAGATACTTGTTGAAGAAGTAAAATGTAGTTAGCATAACATCAAAAGTATATTCCACCAGTCTCCATGTAAGCTATTAGTACCGCATGCTACCAAAGCCTTCTAAGACCTATAACTCGGGAAGTTGTTTGCTTTTATGTCTCTCTTTGGATAAGTCAATGTGAATTGAAACTAGAAAAGAAGACTGTGTGCTAAAAGCAGTTTTGCTGATAAGAAAACAACTGTTTATGAGATATGGGACTGAAAATATAGAGCGAGCTGACCTGCCCAAATACACATAAGCTAACTTTGAGTTTTCTAATTAGATCAATGATGGATGGTCAATGATGAGAATGAAAACTGACTGACATTTTACTATGACATTATTAAAATAGAATTTTAACTTCAGTGCTTTACATAACTGCATACAATCTTGAACGAAATAATCTTGAACCAAGTGCTACTTGTGTTAAATTTTACTTTGATATTTGCCCATTTACTTGAGTATTTTTTTTATATATTTGGTGGTAAGTGGTGGTAAAAGTTATGTAACAATACAAGGAGAAAGAAAAAGAATAGCCACCTAAAATATTTGCAATTTTCTTTTTTTAACAAACACAATTCTAATTTCATGTAATGATAAAAAACCGAACCAATTAAAGATAACAAGTTCATTGGGAAGCTCTAAAAAGCTTATTGAGAAGTCTTAAAACAATTAAACAGATATCCAGATATAGATATCCAGCAGCTCCATTTAAAAAGCAAACATTCCTCCAGTCATAAATAAATAAAGTTCAAAAGAGGGATACACAATACAATACAATAAAAGATTGCAAATGGACTGGTTCTTACATAGCACATTTCTACTCTACTTGCCATGTGCCTCATTCATACAAGCGCTTTTTAAAAATACTTTTTCCTCAAACTAACACGCACACACTGATGGATGATGGACTTTGGCTTCAATGCCTTTCCCAAGAACACTTTGGCATGCAGACTGGAACATCCAGGAATTGAACTACCAACATTCCAAGTACTAGATTACTTGCTCACTGTTTTAATGGACTGATAACTAATAAATGGGTGGGGGGTGAGAGGACAGAGGGTACCTGCCAGCCATCAGAACGTGGAGAGGGTTTCTACTGTTGTCCATTATAGATGACTTCCTCTTCTCTATAAATTACATTCTCTATATATTTCATCCCTACATATATATGTACTGTACTGAATCGCACGAACATAAGGATGATGAAATCTACTGCAACAAAATTATAGCTACATATATATCATGCTATATTCCTATACTGCACTCCAGGTTCTATGAATAAAGGAATATTACAGCTCTCTTAAGGTGAGCTATAATCTTTTACTGTCAAACAATAACAGCTTAGAAGTGAACACCTCAAAGTTTCTTTCGGAACTGCTGGACGGTAATGTTGGGTTATCAAGGTAATTTGTTGCTTCGTGAATTTTAAGGTAAAAAAAACTTCATACACAACACGTACCTAGACTTCCGTTAGACTGTTATGCCGCAGTGTTAGCAAATTTCACAGGTTTATGGGGATCATTTCTAAGTAACGGCAAGTTGACTTACCAGGTCATTTCCACGGTTTATATGTATTTTTATACTCATGCTGTGTCTTTTCGTGTTTCCTGGAGCCTCCATTAAAGGTCAGTTTGTCGCACGGGGACGCGTTTCCATGGCAACGATACCTCTCGTCGCTCACAGGCGGCGGCTCTGATATGGTGGGTTCAACGTGAACTCGAAAATGCTGAACAATATACAACAAGAAGGGCAAAATTAACTTCAGATTCAAGTTTACTGTTACCAGTTCAGCGACGCGGTTGATAGGAATCTGTCCTAATGTGCTCATATATACCACAACACACAACAAAGCACAGCATGATACATGGATACATGTACTCAATCAACTCATAAAAGTAGTGCCCTGTTTCACTGTACCTGTCTTCAAAGTGCTTTTTTGTGAGAGGTTCAGCTAATATTGTAATATTATAGTACATGAATAGCCTATTATGCATGTCATTACATGAATGCAGCGTCATTCAACGCAGATATCTTATTCTTCTGCAAAGATATATTCAAAAACAAATATTAAAGAAATATCTTTCGTATTACAGGCAAATACTGCTTTTCACCCTCGGTGCATTACACATGTGAGAGAATCGATTTTGTACTCGCTTTTATTCAGGAAAACATTTAGGAAACATTTTGTTCTGTAATAGTACTAGTGAGACAGCAGGGGTCACTGCTCACTACAGGGGAAACATCCTGGTGGCGCACTCGTTTTTAAGCTGTTGTGTGTGAAATACCTTGAGTGCATTCAAGGACTCTTAGCCATTTTCTGAGGGCGAGAACACATTTTATATTGGCATTGGGAGTTTAATTTGCTTTTTCTGTGTTCTTCCCATAAAACTGCAAAAATTTAATATCTCGAGCAGGATGTATCAAAAGAGACCGTTTTATATAGTTTTTGCAACATTAAAAAAAATATCAACACCATTTTGTTGCAGCGTTACAGCTCTTTATATAAGCTAAATTACTGATCACCTAAGTGGTCAGAGTTGTACTTTCATTTTATTTATTTATTTGTACATTTCATATGAATATATTTTCTTTTAGCGATTGACTAATGCTTTTCCCGTTTAATGTAACGCACCGCGTATTTCGTTGGACAAATAAATAAAATCATTGCCTTGCTGGTAGTCCTCCGCGTCGCTAGCGGCGCTCAATCTCAGACCTCTACAGAGCTCAGCTTTCTACTTCCGGAAGCTTTATTATCAATGATTTTGTCACTTGAGAGAGATTAAACACTATTCTGGTGTTTGTCTTTTGTTTTTGTCAAAAATGTCCTACAATTACGTTGTAACAGCCCAGAAACCTACGGCGGTTAACGCCTGCATCACAGGTAAATCCGCGCTGTTTTTCGCCGTTGTGCAGTAAGGAAACATTTGCCACCTGCATGTTAGCTTTGCTCCCGCGCTACAACTAAAGTGCTCCAAACGGGCCTGTAGTAGCCGCTAGCTCTTGTTTTGCTATGTCAACGGTTTACTTGTCACATAGGTTCTGCTCGTTTGTATGCGTGTCTCAACACACACATCTCTTGTCACGTCTGCTTTAACATACACACGGCAGACGTTTTTTTTCTTGCTTCTTCTTTTTGATGTAACGTTAGCTGTGTCCTGCACGTCAGTTGCAGCGGATCAAAATGCGCTTCCTCTGCTCACAAACATTAGCATATCACACAGACTTAGTGCCCCACTTAAAACGAGTTAAGCTAGATTACGTTTTCGTTCATTTGACTCACAAAAACCGTGATGCATTAAAGCTCATAGAGACGCTTATGCTGCTGTCTTTTTGTATTTCAGGCTAGACCAATAGGAATTCTGTCACATTAAAGTTACAGTTTGACATGCACTCATGAAATGGCTGCGTAGGATGCATCATCTCTTCATGTTCACTCTCTTTTTATTTTTCATGGCGATAGTAGAGACCTCGAGATGATATGAGGTGACGAATTGAGATGAATGCTCACGTGTAATAGTCTAGACGTGAAATCTACTTACAAGTTACTTTTATTGTTAAGCAATCTGATAATTGATACTGCCAAGTGCAATCAGAGTGTAAAGATGTTGCGAAATTACTACTTTTCATGGTAGGTCGTTGATTGTAGCACTGACTCTGACACAGTTACATTTGTTGGAGTAGATAATGGAATGAACCAGTTTGGCCAAGATATATTATTTTAGACCATTTTGAACACAAGTAACCGTTTGCGATTTTCCTTATTGTGATAAATTAGAACACTTAAGGAAGTTGGATAATTTCCTTGTAAGTTGTTTTTAAGCTGCTAAAGACTAAAGAAGACATTAAAAATCAGCAGTTAAGCTGATATGTAAATGTATTTGAGAAGCACCAGAATATTTATGCCCCAATTTAGTGATATTTGTGGACATTTTTAATTTCTCTGTGTGCCCACTACTCTCACATTAAAACCAGTGTATTGAACATAATGTAACCATTGTTTTTCTGCAGGTCACTTCACCTCTGCTGAAGACCTCAATTTGCTCATAGCTAAAAACACACGTTTGGAAATCTATGTGGTCACAGCAGAGGGCCTGAGGCCCGTCAAAGAAGTGGGCATGTATGGCAGAATTGCTGTTATGGAGCTCTTCAGGCCCAAGGTAAGGGGTTTTGTGTGCAGTCGGCAACACTTTGAATTATTTTTCCTGCTCGACTAGTTAGTGGTCTGGTTATTTAATATATATTTAACTGCACCATAAATGATTTGTACTGTGGTGTGTTTCTCAATCATCTACAAAGTAGGGTGCAAATTTTGCCTCTCAAAAATAGTGAAAGTCTGCACATTACAAATAGGATATGACACATGCAGGCACTGTCTTCTAATCGGGCTCACAGAGGCTGATCAGGTGTATAACATGTAACTCTGGTGCCTTTTTCCTCCTCATTCTTCAGGGTGAGAGCAAAGACCTGCTGTTCATTCTTACATCTAAGTACAACGCCTGCATCCTAGAATACAAACAGACCGGGGAGAGCATTGACATCATCACCCGAGCCCATGGCAATGTCCAGGTGAGACAACAACACTAATATTGTTATAGACATGAGCCACATTGTAAGGACATTCTATTTGTTATGGTGTGTTCATATGAAGGGCAGTATGTATTTTGTTCTTCTTGGTTGAATGCAGCAGTTCACTCTTTTTTAGCTCCACTACATTCATATTAATAAATCTTAATTTAGACTGTTTTAAATTATCCATTTGCCATTTAAATTGGTAAACACCGTTAGGTAACATTTCAGAATTCTTGTATTCTTTAATGTGGTTTATATCAGTGACATTTTGGACTTCTTAGACTATAACAGCTGGAAAAATGTAACTAGCTATGTGCTACATAATGTGATGCTTTCTCATACACTCCCAGTGCTAAACAGTTCCTAACCCAATGCTCTTTTGCAGGATCGTATTGGGCGTCCGTCAGAGACGGGTATCATCGGAATTGTAGACCCAGAATGCCGCATGATTGGCCTGCGGCTGTATGACGGCTTGTTTAAGGTGATCCCATTGGACAGGGACAACCGTGAGCTCAAAGCTTTCAACATCAGACTGGAGGAGCTCCAGGTCATCGACGTTCACTTTCTGTATGGCTGCCAGGCTCCAACTGTTTGTTTCATCTACCAGGTACATGAGCAGTACAGAATGTGGGAATGTGCCTTTAATGAAATGGGAAAAAAAGAATATGTTGAAAAATTCATATATCCGGGACATTTCTATTTAATTTATTTATTCCGGGAGAATGGTTTCAAGCTTATGGTAACTAAGCAATGCACAGTAGCAAAGTGCAATTAGTGACCAGTTTTATTCCATGTGTTGTGTTTCATAGGACCCTCAGGGACGCCATGTGAAGACCTATGAGGTTTCTCTGAGGGAGAAGGAGTTTAACAAAGGCCCCTGGAAACAGGAGAATGTGGAGGCTGAGGCTTCAATGGTGATCCCAGGTACTTCAACTATTTAACTCAACATATAGCCGTGATAATAACGAAAACTGCTGTGTGAAAACACAAGGATGTGAGCTATGAATTGCTAGTTCATAAGTGTGTAAGTTTAGTTTACAAGTCATGAATAATTTCAATTGTTGAATACATTTAACCCACAGCACTACTGATAACTGGTAATGCAGAGGATATTAGCTTCTGTGCTGTAAACATCTCCAAAATAGCAGAAACTTCCCAGAATAATCACTCTGTCTGTGTTCTTGTATTTTAGTCCCTGAGCCATTTGGTGGAGCTATAATCATAGGACAAGAGTCTATCACCTACCACAATGGAGACAAATACTTGGCCATTGCACCACCCACTATCAAGGTAATGATAACAGATAGCACACTTCTGCTTTAGATATTTTGATCGTTCAGCTGTTCAAAAGAAGCTAGGTAAACATTTAAGTTGCAATAATGTAGAATTGAGTTAGACTGTGGCTGTTAGAAGCCTAAGCACTGTAAGTCTCAGCAAATAGACTATTTCTGTACCAGGGGCAGTCAAAATAGAGTTAGTTGGTGAAGTCACTTGCAGAGCGGGTAGTAGTGCCCTATCACAAGTAAGTATCCTATATCTAATTCAGTGATGCATCAAAATAGCTGTTAGTATTGGGCTGATGGAAGCAAACTAATTAAATCGAGCTTGTCTGGGAACATGAGCCCAAATCTGAAGCTTGTGTATAAAACGGTGTGAAATCAAGAGTGTGATTGTAGAGCTGTCTTCAGAATCACACTTTGTAAGCATGATTGTTTTGTTATATTTTTTAAACCCTAAGGTGTACATGTGCTTTCTTTTGTTATGACTCTTATCGGTGCTAAGCTTCCAATACCTCAGGGTTTTAGTATTATCAAGATTTAGTTGTAGTCTTTCTACTGGCATTTAAAAGAGCTCAAGGCCCAAGAGTAATACAATAAGGCACACGTAGTCAGTAGTTGACCATGACAGTGGGCATTTTTAACATTATCTCTGTTCAATTTGACTTCATTTATATAGCGCCAAACCACAACAACAGTCTTCCCAAGGGACTTTATATTGTAAGGGGAAGACCCTACAATAAAACAGAGAAAGCCCCACAAACAATCAGACAAATCCCTATGAGCAAGCACTTTGTGACCGTGGGAAGGGGAAAACTCCCCTTTTAACTGGATAAAACCTCTGGCTGAACCAGGCTTAGTCTTTAGTCGGTGGCTCCTTATCCAGCCACTTCCCTATTATTTCCTTTTTACTGTCAATAAGTAATACTTTCGTAAAATATTTGTTTTGAATGTAATAATCAGGGAGTATATTACTTAAATATACAATAACACAACTATTGTCAATCTCAAAACCTGATATGGTTGTGTTACTGTTTGTCATATCTGCTATTTTGTAGGAATTTTCTTTTTGGAGCAATAAAACATAAAATTCTTTCATGAATATTCTCTCCACTAGCTGGCATTTAATTCACATATTTAATCGATCGTCAACTATTGGCGTGACATTTGCCTTCTTCTCCCATTTGATTTTGATGTACAGTGGGGCAAAAAAGTATTTAGTCAGCCACCGATTGTGCAAGTTCCCCCACCTAAAATGATGACAGAGGTCAGTAATTTGCACCAGAGGTACACTTCAACTGTGAGAGACAGAATGTGAAAAAAAAAATCCATGAATTCACATGGTAGGATTTGTAAAGAATTTATTCGTAAATCAGGGTGGAAAATAAGTATTTGGTCAATAACAAAAATACAACTCAATACTTTGTAACATAACCTTTGTTGGCAATAACAGAGGTCAAACGTTTACTATAGGTCTTTACCAGGTTTGCACACACAGTAGCTGGTATTTTGGCCCATTCCTCCATGCAGATCTTCTCGAGAGCAGTGATGTTTTGGGGCTGTCGCCGAGCAACACGGACTTTCAACTCCCGCCACAGATTTTCTATGGGGTTGAGGTCTGGAGACTGGCTAGGCCACTCCAGGACTTTCAAATGCTTCTTACGGAGCCACTCCTTTGTTGCCCGGGTGGTGTGTTTTGGATCATTGTCATGTTGGAAGACCCAGCCTCATTTCATCTTCAAAGTTCTCACTGATGGAAGGAGGTTTTGGCTCAAAATCTCACGATACATGGCCCCATTCATTCTGTCCTTAACACGGATCAGTCGTCCTGTCCCCTTGGCAGAAAAACAGCCCCATAGCATGATGTTTCCACCCCCATGCTTTACAGTAGGTATGGTGTTCTTGGGATGCAACTCAGTATTCCCAGCTCTCTGCAGGTCATTCACCAGGTCCCCCTGTGTGGTTCTGGGATCTTTGCTCACCGTTCTCATGATCATTTTGACCCCACGGGATGAGATCTTGCGTGGAGCCCCAGATCGAGGGAGATTATCAGTGGTCTTGTATGTCTTCCATTTTCTGATGATTGCTCCCACAGTTGATTTTTTCACACCAAGCTGCTTGCCTATTGTAGATTCACTCTTCCCAGTCTGGTGCAGGTCTACAATACTTTTCCTGGTGTCCTTCGAAAGCTCTTTGGTCTTGGCCATGGCGGAGTTTGGATTCTGACTGTTTGAGGCTGTGGACAGGTGTCTTTTATACAGATGATGAGTTCAAACAGGTGCCATTCATACAGGTAACGAGTGGGGGACAGAAAAGCTTCTTACAGAAGACGTTACAGGTCTGTGAGAGCCAGAGATTTTCCTTGTTTGAGGTGACCAAATACTTATTTTCCACCCTAATTTACGAATAAATTCTTTACAAATCCTACCATGTGGATTCATGGATTTTTTTTTCACATTCTGTCTCTCACAGCTGAATTGTACCTCTGGTGCAAATTACTGACCTCTGTCATCATTTTAGGTGGGGGAACTTGCACAATCGGTGGCTGACTAAATACTTTTTTGCCCCACTGTATAAGGTGGAATATTTCATGAGAAATTGTATTCATGTATAAATTGTAGATACCTGTTTCTTGTGGATAGTGCCCCAAATAATAACAGTGCTCTTATCAGATTCCCCAATAGTTTTAGCATTTCTATAAAAGTGTTGCTTCACCTGTAAGTATCTAAACAAATCATGTATGTCTAAATTGTAGTTTTCACTGAGATGTTGGAAATTTTCCAACAAAGTCCCCAAGAAAGTTTGAAGTTTGCATCATATTTTACCCAACTAATTACCTAGATATTCATCTTCGGTATAGAACTTTTACATTTATTAAATCATATTAAATTACATCACTATTAAGTCAAATTTTAGTTTTATTTCTTTTTTTGATGTGGCCATAATTTAAAGAGTTTTTTAGATTCTTTGGGATATTAGCCCCCAGGTACATCATATTATTGGTATTCCATTTTAAATAGTATTTTTATTTACATTTTTTTTTTTTGATGAATAATCTGATTAAGATAGGCTTTGTACAGCATCATGGGCCCTTTGTAGATTAAGAGTGCTGGCCAGTGACTTTGAACCACTATTGCTCATGATATCAACAAGTTGCAGTGCTCGCCTTACATTGTCTTGCGTGAAAATCCTGTTTTTGTTTTTTGTTTCCAGAATCTGTCAAATATTTTCTGGTCTTTTTGGAATTATTCAAGTAAATATTCTATAATATGTGATCTAGAAATGGGTCTGTATGACCTACTCTGTTCCCTCTTTCCCCTTCTTTGATCGCTGATATTATGGCCTGTTTCCATAATGATGGGTTGTTTCTACCATTCTTCTACAACTGAGCATTGCCACTCCGCTTGGAAGTTTGTTTGTTTTATTTCAAAATGTGTTTTTCTTTTTTTTACCAAGTTTACTGTTTTTACTGGATTTTGTAGTCTGTTAACATCTATTTGTATAATAACACAACATTTTAAAGGTATAGGATCAAAGTGAAGGAGGAAAAAAAACTACAGTGGTCCCTCACTATAACACGGTTTTGCTGTTTCACAGATTTTTTTTGTGCAATTTCGCATGCTTTTTTTTTCCTCAGGGGGTTTTAACAGTGCATTGTGTTCTGCGTCCTGATTGGCTGTAGACCATTGTCAATCAATCTCCTCCGTGCTGTGTCTCCTGTACAGTACAGAATGAGTTCAGCTTGTCAAATTTACATAAATCTTCGATCACTAGCAGTGTGACTCTGAAGTGCTGTACTGTATGCTTAAGTTTTCTCCCCAACAAACACAACAATGTCGACGAAACGTTTTGCACCATCTAAGGCACGTGCAGTAGCACCCAAAAGGCAGAGGAAGATGAGGTAGAACTTACCGTATTTTTCGGAGCATAAGGTGCACCAGATTATAAGGCGCATTAGTAAAACAAAACAGTCAGATAAGTCCAACTTTACTCCACTCATTCTTTTTGCTTCCTCTACTTCTGTACCATTGATTCATTAATGTTGAATTCTCTGGCAGCTGCTCTATTCCCATGTTCTGGACCTGAAAACAGGGTTTGATCTTTGGTTTCATTCTATTTCTGGACTTATTTTTCTACGAAGGTTTGAACTTTGAGAGAGTTTAAACAAGAGAGATTGTGGGAAAATGTTCCCGCCTGTTTGAGAAAAGTGTATAAAGTGTGTAGTGAGGGGTTTTACAGCCTTAAAACATCTATAATAATTGTAAAAAATAAAGCTGGCTACTTCGCATATTTCACCTATCGCAGGTTATTTTTATAACGTAACTCCTGAGATAAATAAGGGACCACTGTACTTCCAATTCTCCCTGAGAAAAGGTCCCGCTGTACAGCAGAAATCCTGGAGCTCTCTCTGGATACTTTCTTGGTGTTCCTGGCCCTGGTGTGTCATCTCACCCATGATGGCATGAGCCTCATTTCTGGTATTGTCCTCTATCACTCCCCTTTTCCTGACATTTTCTTGTTTTTAATTGCATTGCTTGGCGCTTATTAGCTGCAGCGCTATCACTGGGATACACTTTACTAACATATTCATAACTAACCAACATTGTTCAAAGTATGCTGTCCCTTTAGCTTTTTTCCCCTTGATTATTTAGTTGATGTCGGATTATAATAGAAGCAAAAATGGAAAAAGAAGTAGTAACTGTATCAGTACCACCACAGACATTTTAAGAGAGAAATTTAGTCATATAATCCTTTGGTGAAAATGATAACATCTAGGAGAAAAGGGTTTTTTAAAGCAATATTTTTAACAAAGGACAGGAAACATTTAAATCAGTTTTTCATGTTATAGAGGAATCAAAGTTCATGTAATTCATTCTTCAAAATAACTGCTCAAATAAGTCCGTGGGTTTGTTTCAGGATGGATTCCTTGTTGCAAAATCTGCCTCTAAAAGGACTTTGGAACCATATGAAAATAAAGTTAACACCTCAAATGAAAATGCAACACAATGGTGGCTTCAAACACAGATTCCTCTCATGTCTTATCAATAGCTCAAAACATCCTCCAGACCTACTGATCTGTCAGGGTTTTTTCCCTCTCTAATTCAAGCTCTCGTGTCTTCATTACTACAACTGCACGGTAGCATTGTCCAGCTTTTCTAGTGTTTGAATAGGAACAGGTAATAGGAAAGTTCTTAAGTGATCATTGAAGCCACATTTTTTTTTTAATTTGTTTTTTTTTTTTCACCTAATATGTTATTTGTATTCAGTTCAAACACACTCCTTTCAAAAGTATCAAGAAAACACAGAGGCTTATCCTTTGATGTATAACAGAACTGTTTTGGCAGCTAATTAATAAATTGTCACTCTGGAGCACCAAAGTGAAAAATGAATGTGGAACACCAAAGCTTCTGCCAACACGGAGGTCTGCTGAAAATGTCTCAGCTCATCTAGGGCATTACAGTAGCTGGTGAGGAAGTAGACTGGTTTCACATGTCAGAGCTAACCAGCTAATTACCTGCCATTCAGTCAAGAGGAGTCCACAAGTTTGCAAAGCTGTGAAAATAAAAGTTTTTGACAAAAGTTTTAAGTAATGCTACAGGCTGGGTGATTGTGAAAATGAGTTTTGTAAAGGTTTGATCAAGTGAGAAATTGACTCTGCATATACAGCAGTCGTTGACAATAATAATATCTCCTTTTGAAAGAAAGTAACAAACTCGGTCACACTACGGGAGTTAAATGCCAGCTTTAATCTGGAGTATTATTTGAATCTCCTAACATGTTTTGGTGCTGCTCAGTTTTGTTTAGAGTAAGAATTTTTGAAAAGCTCAATGCTGAAAGCTGAAAGCGAGCCTCAAAGTGAAGGTACTGTAAAATATTTTACAACAGCCTCAGTTGATAGTCCTTTCCTATACCTTTTCAAAGTTTAGAAAGCATATTTTAAACAGCATGATACATTATGACAGCAAACACTGATAAGACAATATAAGAGTGGCATTACATTATTGTACGAATGGCTGATAAATCAGTCTGCTTCAGATTACTCCTGGGGAATATTAGCATATCAAAAATACATCAGTGACATGATATTTCTCTACAAGCATACAAAATATGTGTTTAGAAATACTGTTGCTATTGCAAAGTTTGTCCAACAGAGAGCACTGACAACTTAGTTTTCCAGCTTCCTTCTCTGCACATGTATTGCTGTGCACCCACATGCAATTTAAAAGATCTTTTAAAGTAACATGAAAGGTTTTTGCAATGTACCTAAAATGGTGTACACATAATACTGAATTCTTTAATACTCCAAGAAGTGCTTTGGTGGTGGAGCACTGCTACTTCCCTGCACACACAAATATAAATAGTTGACTAATGGTTGATTTGCTAAAGCGTGGACCCTATTAGAATCAAGCTTTTATAGGTGTTGGCTGACCACTGTTGGTCATATTGTGTTTGATGTGTTTGTGTCTTGCTCTCGCTTACAGCAAAGCACCATTGTCTGCCACAACCGCGTGGACCCCAATGGCTCACGGTACCTGCTCGGTGACATGGAGGGACGTCTCTTTATGCTGCTGTTGGAGAAGGAGGAGCTAATGGACGGCACAGTGGTGCTCAAAGACCTGCATGTGGAGCTGCTTGGAGAGGTCTTTCATTTCTCTTTTTCTTTAGGCCGAGGTATTGCTGGCTGTCTTCCATCTGTTTATCCACCTGCCTTTCCTCGGGCATTTCTCCCATCACTTTCTCACTTCCTGGCTCAACGACCCTCTCTGTTTCTTTCTGATTTTCTTACGGCTGCTTTTTGTTCTCATCATCTCTGTGCTGTCTTTTGTTACAATTGACTTTTTAGTGGTTTATGCCCCTGAGCTAATGGATCTGTCTACACTTGCACAGAAGATAAGAACAAATTATCTCACCTCTTTGTTGCTTGCTTGCCAGGCTGTCACTTATCCCTTTAAAGTTGATTTAGGTAATGATTGTATTTCAATACTGTGCTTGAAGCTAAGGCTCATGTTCAAGGCAGACGACATTTGGTTTGTAGCACCTTTCTTTAATTACTTTCTGAGGAGTTTAGAGATGGAAAAGGCTTTCCTGCTAGTCTTCTAGTTTTACTCTAGTAGTGCTTTTGAGTTGGGAGCTGTTTGCTTTTTAGATTATTATAAAGTCTACTGCTATTAGGACAAGTCTGTTCAATAAACACGTAGGAACAGCTGTATGTTAAAATGTCAGACAGAACGCTTTATTAAGTCAATATGTCTAAAATCATGTACACAGTGATGGGTAAATTTAATAACAAACATTGTTTGTTTTTACATTACTTAGATTTACTGACATTTAATTATGAAATACAATAATTCAATTTTTAAAATCTTTTCTTTTTACACTTTACATGAATAACTTTTGTCTGCCAAAGTTATTTTAATTTTCTAGCTGAACAGTCGTGCGTTAGGTGACCTTTCTGATTCTCCTGTTAGAGGATTATACTTGGAAAAAAAGGGTTTTTTATCATCAGGTTAATTCTTTTTTATTAATGATTTAATGTATAAAAGGTCAAAATCTTTAATTTCAGATGGAAAAAAAAATATCATTATATTTGTGACTTTTCTTTTCTTTTCTTTTTTCAAACTAAGTTCTGACAATTATTGGTAGAGGATTAATCAGCAAAGTCATTTTCATATTGATTAAAATGTAACTGATTGTAAATTGCAGCCCCACTGTGCTATGATCAAGAGGCTGAAATGTTTGTGTGTCCCTTCACTGACAGACATCTATTGCTGAATGTCTGACCTACTTGGACAACGGTGTTGTGTTTGTGGGCTCTAGATTAGGCGACTCCCAGTTAGTAAAGGTAAGCAGAAAGAGTCTTGTTTGTTTTTTTTTGTTTTTTGTTATTGAAAATAACTTTAAACACATTGGGTTTTTTTCCTCTGGTTAAAAAAAAAAAAAAAAAAAAAGTAAACTAAGTTAAAAGAAGTTAAACTTTTAGTAGATGTGTGTAGAAATGTGTGATAAATCCTGCAGTGTTTTTCATACCTTGTTTTAAACAATGGAAATACTTAATGAACTGATTCAGAAATTAATTTTGAAAATTAATTTTTTTCCCTCGGTTCTTCATTATTCTGCTCTATTATTTTTATGTTTGCATTTTGGTTTACTAAATTTAAATATAATAAGCAAGTATAGTAAATAGTGAATTAATAACCTCCAAGATCATCGTAATTTGACATACCGTGTGTGATTTTCAGAGAAATTGTACAGATTACATCCTTTGTAAAGACAATTTTGTTTATTTGCAGCTCAACGTGGACAGCAATGAGCAAGGCTCATACGTGGCTGTGATGGAGACATTCACCAATCTGGGCCCTATTGTGGATATGTGTGTGGTTGACCTTGAGAGGCAAGGCCAAGGCCAGGTAAAAGCCACATGCTTAATCCTTTATTTCTAGAAAAAACAGAGCTTCAGAGCAAATAAAGGCTACATCACATATTCAGTAACAAAATCAAATTAATTTTTTTGGGTGGGGGTGTTTGCTAGAGAGTTTATATGTGACATGGTGATTACTGAAAACCCTTCAAGCAGACACTGGATACACTTGCCTTATGTTGAGTCTCCCTCTGAGTTTTCCTCCTTATTATCATCTTTGTCACAGCCTTCAGGGAGTCTCGGCTTATACCACCAATGCAGCGATTTCGAGGGCCATGTTAACAGTGTTCTTCTCAGCAGAATTGAGCTTGTAATGCCTCAGAGCACAAACTTGCAAAAGCCAGAAAATCTGCGTACAGTGCACTCAGGAGATTCCTGTGAGCTTTGTATGTAATGTGGTTGTTCTTCTTATGTATGGTGCCTTTTTTCACCTAGCCGAGTCTAGATGTTGGTTAGCTGGTCTGCAGTTACACTGGATGTTAAAATGCACCTCTGCTACACAAACCTAAATTGGTTTTCTTATTCCATTGCACAAAGCCAGATTGCTGTGAATGTAATTTCCTCTAATAATATTTACACCCTTTCAAACTGACGGTGAAGACCCTGTCCCTGTCTGCATGTATCCCAACAATCCATCATCTTCAGCACTTGTGTGTGCTTAGTTCTGTTTACCTTGAGCAGATATCAAACCATTTGTATTCAGGATACAATGTGATCTAGCTTGTACTGCATGGTAATGCCAGATTTAAAATGGAGCCACAAATCCAGAAAATGTTATCTTATTTCTCAAAATATAATGCTTATGTTAAAATGCAACCATCTTTTGGCATGTTCTTCAACACATAACTGCAGGTATCTGCTACAAAAAAAAACACAAAAAACCCCCCCAATTTCTAATTTGAACATTTGTCCTCCTTTGTGTTGAATCACTGGGGCACAGGGAGATGCAGAAGGTTTTGTTGGCAGAGTTTGACACCAGGCCTCAGGGTATTTGATGTGGTTCCAAAGGCAGTGGTCCACTAGAGCACTGAGCCACTCTACTGGGTACAGACGAGCGCAGCATCAGCCACTGCCTGCATTCATCCATTCTCTCTAATTCAAGGGCCAGAAATAAATCCAGTCACAATTGTTTTAATTTGCCATTAGCTGCAAATCTGGAAAACATTTGACCCTGATTAATTAATGCAAACACATTGCAACGCAGTTAAGATGTCAGAGGATTGACGCACATGGCGCAGGAGAAAATATAACACGACCTCTCTCAGATAAATCATAATAGGGGTTGTGCTCATGGATGTGCAACAGAAGAAAAGGCAGTCGGCCCCATGAGAGTGTGGCTTAGTGTGTGAGGGCATTCGAAAACATGCTCAAGGGAGCGAGGTGGGTTGCCAAGATCATCATGACTGTTTCTATTGGGAGGAAACTGTTGGGTGGCAGGTGGTAGACGCTGAGATTATGCAGGCTGTGGTATTAATCCTGTTAGTGTACCATGACTGGATGCATAAATAACATTCTGGTGCTCTCCAGTCATACTGTACAGGCAGTTATTTACCTTGAGGCTGCTGGATCTCAACAGCGTGATGTTTATAATGGCAGTCTCAGAGACGCTCTACTGTGAGCCAGTTCACAATTTCTACAAACTACATTTTAGTTGTATTGATGTCTGCTTTACTATCGAAACCGTATAAGAAGGATTTCTGCACTTTTATGACTTTTTATGACAAGTACTTAAACTAGGTCTTTTAGCATTAATGATAATAATGTGTCTGACTGAATTTTAACCAAAATACTAACATTTTGGGGGCTTGTTTGTTTGTTTTAAACTGCTTTCTCTTGGCACTGAAGCACTCATTTAGTACAAAATCTTTAAGCTATGAAATTGTTATTTTTTGTTTTTGTGTTTCTGCCCATTAATACCGTATTCACAAAGAACAAAAGTATTTAACTATTTCAGAGTCTTTTATGTCTTCATTACACTGAATTTGAACCTTTAGCTACCACAGCAGCAGATGGATATCTTTTACTGACTACTAATTGGCTCATAACATTCAGCACACCCAGTATTAGCCAATCCCAACTTAAGGCTGATATATCTGTGCATCCCTAATGTTATCACGTTTTACAGTTTGGAAACTAATGGAGAAAATTAATCGCTGATTAACTGAATAGTTATAACAACAATGCAGTGAGCAAGTTAATTGCTGGGGTCTTTGAAACATGAAGACATCGCTACAACATAGCCATATTATTTAAATGACTTCATTTGGGAGTAAAATGGTATGACTGACTGCTCATGTTTCTTGTCCCATTAGTCATGTCCTTGAGTTCAGATCTTTGCAGTTTTTGCTCACTCCCTTGTGATTAGTGACTGTAATGGACAGTTTTGTTACAGATGTGAATGATGTGTTAGAATATATAAAAAGTTATAGATTGTGTGAAAGGATTTATTCTTTACAAAAACATAATAGTTGGTTGGAAGCAGAAATAAGGTGTTGTTTAATTGACAAAAAGGGGGAGGAAAGCGACATATCTCAATCTTTGTCTTAATGTCTCTCTTTGGTGCTTTCAGCTGGTGACATGCTCAGGTGCATTTAAAGAGGGCTCTCTTCGGATAATCCGCAATGGCATTGGAATTCATGAGCATGCCAGCATTGACCTGCCAGGAATCAAAGGTTTGTGTGTTTTGTGTGTGTAAGTCTGTGTCTCATCAGCCATCTCCCTCTCGAGCCTTGACTTTATTTGGACCTTAATATTCTACTGACTTCAGAGTAGAGCCACTTCACCCCGCACATCTGTTTGCCTCTGCTGGCCAAGATGCCAGCTGTTGCTCATTCAGGTTTGGCACCTGAACAGGAACAGATGGCTCCGATGTCATAGGTCTTCCCTCTGCACTTTCTAAATAACAGGAACATTGCCAAGGTTTGGTTTGGAGGCATTTGTTTTAATTTAGAAAATCAAAGTGCTCTGCAGTGTCTGCTATGGTAAGCAGACAATTTTAGGAAGCTCGTCAGGTTTTAACGACAGCAGACACCTCTTAATCCCAGAAAATTAGGTGTCTCTCAAAGGACTCTTCTCCGGTGCTTGAATGAGACACACAGGCCAGTTAAGGTCTGCTCACACTTGTTAGTTTATAGCTCTTTATCGACCATCTATGCCCTAAAAGAGTTAGCTGCTGGCTCTTGCCCCTGGCCTCTTTTATGAGAGGCAATTATTTACTTAGGTAATCAATGGCTCCTCGAGAGTGATTTGCAACCTGTACATCCTCCAACATGTTAACATTTGACAAATGGAATAGTTTAACATTGGGCACCGTCTTGATATTGCATTTCTTTTATTTCTTTGCAAATTGGTGCTGAAAGTAACTTTTTCAGTCTAACACTCTCAAATTCCCTTCAAGGTCTGTGGCCTCTCCGCTCTGAGGCAGGCAGAGAGACAGATGACATGCTGGTGCTGTCTTTTGTGGGTCAGACACGGTGAGCGTTTGTGCAGAATGCCAGATAAGGACAGGGTCAATTTTGAAAATGCGCATCTTATCTCAAGAGTATGTTTTCCCCCCAGAGTGTTGATGCTGAGTGGTGAGGAAGTTGAGGAGACTGAGCTTCCAGGCTTTGTTGACAACCAGCAGACATTTTACTGTGGAAATGTGGCACACCAACAACTTATTCAGGTTTGTATGCACACATGCACATATCTGTTATATATAAAGTACGGGGTCTGTTCATGCTTTGGAAAGTAAGAATTCGTTTCACAAATTCTAAATTAATTATTCAGCTGTGGCTTTGTGCCATTTAATAACATATCCTTTGGCGGAGCTGAATCATGCATGATTAAAAGGGCCAGTTCTGAATGTGAAGAGTTCAAAAAGACTTCATGTATTTTATACTTAATATAAATATTTTACTTAATTTAATCTCAAGTTTCATCCTCCCTTTTGGAAATGTGGATGAATCCTGCTGGGAATTCTGCCAAATGTTACAACCTCAACCATTAATCTTTAGGTTATGAAAACTCTGCTCGTATTTCAGTGCTGGGGTTTTTTACTAACTCGTACACTTCATGTGTTTATATTGAATACATTTTGACGTTATTATCTGACTGAGTGTTGCTACGCCACTCATTGTTTTGGCCCTTCAGTTGAGTTTTCCTTACGTTTGCATTAAAGCCACCAGTGATAGAGGGGTTGTCCCGAAAGGACACTACAGCATAGTATTAGATGGCACTGGTGACATGAGACATGAGAACACTAAAGACTGTGTTAATTTTTAGTGGTAGTGTCCAAATTTGAAAGTTTGTAAAATTCACATTAAATATTGCTGTAATAGGAAATTGTCAACATAGGATTATTATTTACCTAATTACTCGGTGTGCCATGAACATGCTCATAGCACTAAACTCAGAATGAATGGCTGACTTGGTACCTATTTGCAGCTTTTAGCCTTATTTTTAGCTCATTAGTTTTGGTTCAACATCCTGCACATAGGCCATGTGCTTCGCTGCTCTAATTAATGTCACAATAAAAGCTCTAGGCAGCTGATTCCAGTAAACAAGCTCAGACAAGCCAACTATGCACTACCATACTTACACGAAACTGCAAAAAGTCTGAAAAAGGAGCTGGTAAACAATGCTGATATTTCTCTCAGAAGCAGTAAAACACCACATAAACACCTACAAGTGGCAACAAACACAGTTTCAGAGGGATGCTTATGTTGTCTATTTGCCATTGCAAACACCAGTATGATTAACCATCATATCATACATAGGTAGTTTCCAAAGGGGTGCACTACAAAGCAAGACTGGGTTAGCGAGCTTTGTCAATCTTAAAGTCAGATTTTCTGTGTTACAAAAGTGGCTCTCTTTATACGTGGATGAACCACCGCTGTAACTTGTGCCTAATTCATAATTTGGTTGGATAGCTTTGTCTCACGCTTTCGTAGATTATTTGCAGCATGTTTTAAGGTCAGTAAAGATTCTCTTCATTTTATTTGTCCAAGTTGTTGAGCTGTACATTACTAACATCACATAAAGCTCAACCGTGAAGTTACAACAGTGCAAACTTTGCATTATTCTCTCACTGGAATGTCCTTTTAGTTCATTAGGTAATTTTAAACAAAGTCTAAATGTTGTTATACTTGATGCTAATCTACTGCAATTCCAAAAGTTCCACTTGGAAGTGCAGATGCTATAACACAGAATACACAGCTCTCTAATGTGCAACCATCACATTAGTAATAAACAGCAGCACTGAGCACACTTAAAATGAGCATAAAATAATTCACTTATATACTGTTCCGTGCACTAAATCCCAACATTATTTTCTGCAGCATTAATTTGCCGTTGTATTTACAACAGTGTTGCATTTTACTGCCGTGCATGATTTATTTATTTATTTTTTCTTCTCTTTTTCTTATCAAACTGTATTTGTGCTGCAGCGTGAGGTTTTGCATTGTCTAAACGGTGCACTACCTTCACTTCTTAATGTTTATACCTGCTGCAGTCTGTAATTAGGGCTTCTTCAGCGCCTTTGTCCTGTCTTGCTTTTTCACTGCTGTATAGTAGTACTTAGAGCAGGGCGATATGGCCAAAAATATTT
This sequence comes from Rhamphochromis longiceps, assembly GCF_057381845.1. NCBI lineage: Eukaryota > Metazoa > Chordata > Actinopteri > Cichliformes > Cichlidae > Rhamphochromis > Rhamphochromis longiceps. The sequence goes on along the minus strand of NC_140557.1, from coordinate 32,054,968 downwards.
ATCACGATATATATTTGAAAATTTGCGATAACGATATAACCGACGATATAATTGATGCGAGACAAAATACAACTCCACAACATTACTAGCGCAAAAAGACAACCTTCCATTTATTTTCACTTAAACAAGAAGCTGGTTTTTATGTACATTAAAGCTTTATAAAAATGTAACAGTGCAAATGCAAATTCCTTGCTGAAAGTTTAACCAAAAGGCATTTCCAGTAGAAATGGGCTGACATATCCTGAGCATAACCATGTATAATATCCACTGAAGTTAAAAAGAGGTGCTTTGCAACATTAAACTGCAGTGTGCAGTACGTATTTTTCGGACCATAAGGTGCACGGGATTATAAGGCACATTAAGCGAAACAAAGCAGTCAGATAAATCAAACTTTATTAAACTCATTCTTCTTGCTTCCTCCACTTCTGTACCATTGATTCATTAATGTTGAATTCTCTGGCAGCTGCTCTATTCCCATGTTGCTGCAGTATATTAATGACTAACCTCGTATTGTGGATGGATTATCTCAGTTGTTCTCCTGACTGAAGTTTGGTCCGTTTACAGCATCCTGCCATGCGATTGCATTTGTCTCTAACCATGAAGAACCTTCACGTTAACTTTTATAAGTGGAAAAGTGTTAGTGTTCGTCCTCCAGCTTCACTGTTTATGTTATGCTAACATAGCTGTGTCGCTAGCGATCACGTAGCACATCATTATATACCAGCTAGCCCAACTTCAGTAACCCTACAAACGTCACTGCTGTTTAGTTTCCTGTCTTCATTTATGTTGGAAGTGATAGCAGAGCTGTACGTTTGATTTTTTTTCAGAAATCTCTCAGTCAGAACATGCAATATCATGCTTAGGTAACTAGCGAAACTAGCGAGCTAACTTCCGCTAGCTTCCTGCTAACTTCTAACTCCGTTAAATGTAATAACTTTTGTTTTCATGGATGCCTGGAAGTTAAACTTTATAGTTACACCTGGTAAAGCAGCAATGCTGATCGTTTTATTAAAGATGAAAGAATTTAGACAGTTTTTAACTCTAAGTGATGCTGCAGTGTTGTTTGACCTGAAGAATAGTTTAGGACCCAGATTACTCCCAGATTTAAGAGCATCTTAGTCCGACAAATATGACAATAACAACGGCCGCTTGCATGTTCTGCAAAAAAATGTGCTTTGTTGTGTATCTGACGGACAAACACCAAACCAGTTCCACATCACGGAAGTTGCACCATTTTTACAAACCAATTCTGGTTCATCTGTTTCACTCAACAATCGGCCATGTGCGTATGAAAACAAAGGCACTGCGCATGCGCGTTTTACTCCCATTCTATCGCGATATTTCATTTTCCTATCGTTGCCTAACATTATACCGGTATTACCGTGAACGGTATAATATGGCCCAGCCCTAGTAGTACTCCCCTTTTACAATACACCATTATATTTTAAACATTGCATTTGTCTTGCTACCTAACCTCAGGGACTTTTGTGGGATGTGAAATACAAATGCAATGAAATGAACCGTTACAACAATAGTAATATCATTACTATATGTTACAGTGACATTTGGTTTTGTTGTTTCACAAAAGTGATTTCTGGGAGCAAACAAATGGCAGCCATTCATCCTTCATGTTTCTTTTAATCATACTATATTTCTTGACATTTGTATTGTAGTTAAACTGCTTTATTTTCTACAAAATGATTTTGCTTTATTTTCTAATAAGCATGTTACTGAAGCCTTTGCTTTGTCTTCATTTGTTTTTATCTTGCTTTTATCTTTTATCTTTAAGTCTAGCATCAGCTCTATAAGTATGAATGGAAGTGTTTTAAAGCAGTCTTAGCATCTGATATGTTAACGGTGCTAAATCAGTGGAATTCATTAGATGGGAAATTTTATGTAAAAAATTAGAAGAAGGATGAAACCTCTTTGGTTTTTCATAGATTAAGATATTCTGTGCAATAAGATATTCTTTAAAATACTTTCTAGCTCACAGTTTCTTTGTCATCTGTGGAAACACCAAATAACAAATAATGTTTCTCCAGATCACATCAGGCTCTGTGCGCCTGGTGCTTCAGGACAGCAAGACGTTGGTGAGTGAATGGAAGGAGCCACAGGGCAGGAACATCAGTGTGGCTGCGTGCAACCACACCCAAGTGGTGCTTGCTGTGGGCCGAGCCCTCTACTACCTGCAGATCCTAGCTGGAGAGCTCAAACAGATCAGGTAGGACAAAAATGGGGACTTATTAACATTTTTTTATTCACTGTTAAAACCCACTTCCCACTGCGCATCTGTAACCGGAAGGCCGCCGGTTCGATCCCCGGGCTCTCTGTCCTGGTCGTTGTGTCCTTGGGCAAGACACTTTACCCTACCACCTACTGCTGTTGGCCAGAGGGGCCGATGGCGCGATATGGCAGCCTCGCTTCTGTCAGTCTGCCCCAGGGCAGCTGTGGCTACAACCATAGCTTGCCTCCACCAGTGTGTGAATGTGAGAGTGAATGAATAGTGGTATTGTAAAGCGCTTTGGGTGCCTTGAAAAGCGCTATATAAATCCAATCCATTATTATTATTATTATTACTTCCAGTCTTTCCACAAAGCCAACTGGCTGCTCACTTAGCTGCATAATTATCATGGAAAGCCTTAGTGAGCAAATATGAGCAGCTTGCGAGTTCACAAGCATGTCCAATGTCCAATCTCATCATTTTCACTGGGACCTCGATACAGATTCACTTGAGCAATAAAGCTATATACTGCAGTTAATGCTATTCAGTTATCTGAGTGCAGAGACTTAAATCTTGTCCTATTAATAAAAAGTGAACTCTTAATTCAGGATGTTGGGCTCAAATGTTTCGTAAAGAAATTTCTATATAACTATTAGACTACTTTCACGTTATTTGAATATTCAATATGATACATTTGACTGCATATGCAATGCCCAACAGAACAGAGGTATGGAAGCTTATTAACAAAGGTTAATTAACTCTATCCCCAGTAGTTCATTAGTCTCACAGTTATGTTTTTTTAATTTTTTTATTTAATACATGTTGCAGGAGGATAGTGGAGTTACTTTTTATTGTTCTTTCACGTTGCTGCTCTGGTTTCCTTGTATGACTGTCTTTTGGCCCTTTTGCAGTAATGTATGTACTATTTCACAGTAGTTTAGAAGAGAAGGATGCACAGTTGTAAAGCTTGCCACCAGGGCTGCTTGAGGAACACTGTGTTTGTTTGCAGTGGGTGTTCGTAAATGATGAAACGGAGACAGAGGGAAGAGTCTTAAACGGAGGCTTTGAAATAATGTTTGGGCTGCATCAATAAGCAGCTGGTTTGCTGTGTGCGTCACAAAAATCTGTGTAAACCAGAAAGTCACTGTTGGCTTAAAGGTGTGTACAGGACTCTAATGCTCTCCTCTAATATAATTAAAGTGCGAGTACTCACCTTGGACAGTGATTATCCATTATATTTGCATTGTTGAGTAGCCTTGTTCCATTACAATGCAGTTCATTGGCCATTTTAATTAAAAAGTGAAAAGCTTCTTTTCTTGTCATTTTATTCAAAGCTTTCTTTGTAGTAATGACCAATTTAGATGTTTGACCTTCGTTGTACAGATTGATGTGTGATACTAAAAGGCTGTTTTTTAAAATCATTTTAATGACAGTGAATTAAAGATTTTATACCAGGGCATTTAACTTGATGTCCTTTATAATTTAAAGCTTAGAATATTTTCCATCTTCAAAATTGTTTCTATGTTTAGATCCGCTTATCAAGTTTAGCAATAGACATTTTAAAATGATTTAAAGAAAAGGCCTCTTGTGGCATCTGTAATTTTATATTTCCACATTGATGCTGTATGTCCTGATGTTGTGCTTTTACTCAGCAAGCATATACACCCACACTAATGGGGTTTGTCGTTAAAGATATATATTTTCAGCAGAGCATAAACAAGGAAGGTAAACTGTATGACTGACACTCATCTTTGAGAAGGAAGTTTTGTTGTTGGAGTTCACCCCATGTCTGCAAAGTTGGGTATTCCAACTTTCTCCTCCAGTCCAAAGGCATGCATGTTAGGTTAATTTGTGATTGTGAATGGGGTGCCTTGAAAAGCGCTATATAAATCCAATCCATTATTATTATTATTATTATTATTGACCTGGTCAAAATGTACACTGCCTCTTCCTCTACATCACCAACCATTACTCTGAATTGAATAAGGTTGGTTGTTTGGTTGTCTGGCAATTTTAGCTGGTGTTAAACTGACTCATACTTATCAGTGTAACATTTCTCAGTTTGTATCTCACATTGAGGAAAAATTGATTAGAACTCCTTCTCCGTGTCAGTAACACAATTATCCCATTAGCTATTTTAGTCAGGTGTTTTTGTGTGTGTGTGTGTGTGTGTGTGTGTGTGTGTGTGTGTGTGTGTGTGTGTGTGTGTGTGTGTGTGTGTGTGCGCAAATTTGGTCACACTTCTTTTCACAATTTGCAGGGCAGCTTGCTACTTTTTTCTCAAATCCTCCTCACCTTTCTCAGTACCACAGAAATGGAGCATGAGGTCGCCTGCTTGGACATCACACCTCTCGGGGAGGGTGGCGGTGAGTCACCGCTCTGTGCTGTGGGACTCTGGACTGACATCTCAGCCCGTGTGCTCAAACTACCCTGTTTCACAGCCCTGCACAAGGAAATGCTCGGTGGAGGTGAGAGAAATGAGAATGAGATTACCCAGACAAGAGCAGTGGAAAGCTGTTAGTGGCTTGTGGACAGAGATGTCGATGGAAATAATGTCATTCAAGTATATTTGTGTTGCACAGTAGTGCATACATGGTCCGCACAATTGTACAAAAGCAGCAATTCCTGAACCGTTCTCAGAAAGTATGAATAACATGAACTTTGAGGTCTCAATATCACTGTGACCACAGTAATTTACTAACATGAGTGTTGTAAAATTATTAAGCAAAAGCCTAATCCCAATAAGATTTGATAGCAAAAATAATATTAAGAATACTGAAACAGGAACAAACTTCATTTGAGGAAGCTGTTTTTACAGAATTTCTCAAACATACCTGCCACAGAAAAGGCAAACAATATAAAATACTTTGGTTCACATTGATCTACTGAACTGGTTCCATTTTTTTATGTGCATGGTTTATTTGAAGAGATGTGGAACTCTCTCTAAATAAAAAAGCTTACATTTCTTCAATTTAGGTCTGTGATGGTTGGGGGGAAAAGTCAAATCCAACAAACAGTTGAGTTAGATACTAAGCTTACCATGGGAGAAAATGATAGCCTGGCTTTGTCAAATGGTAAAACAAAATATGCCTACTAGCACCTTTTAAAAGTTCAGGAATGAACTTTTAATATTAAGGTTTTTTTTTTTTTATATGAGAGCAGTAGCTCTTCTCTTGTTGCCTTCAACTGCTCCCAGCTAAGAAATACTCCTACAGAAACTGACCTCTGAAACAGCTAGTTGTTGGTTTTTGTGCTCAAAAATAAGCAGACTGAAACATGTTGATTTGTGACCGGACAGAACTGGACAAAACAAAAAAAATAGTGAAACTATTGCTTTAAGAATTTTAATAAATCACTCCAAGGCATGGGTCCATAATAGTGCAGTAATGGCTTCAGTGAAATGGATTGTATCTCCAGTTTCCAGTTTAATAGATGTAAATGGCATCTCACATGAAGCAGCTCATTTTAGCAAGTACTTGATGAGTGCTTAAGCATTAAATATGCTGCTAATCTAAATGCATTTAGTGCACCACTTATACACTTGAGAAGAATTTAAACTTTGAATGTTTAAAGTATGCAAGAGAGGACTTGAATACTTTTTGGGTTGAACTTATGAAAAAGTCAGCAGTTACTGGGAAAAAAAAAATTCATAACAGTGAACTGGCACTGGCAGGCCTCTTACTTTCCACAAAGAACAACTCCACAGTCTTTCCCACAGTGTCACACTTTATTTTCCAACTGTGTTTGATTGACAGATGCTCAGTGAACAAACTTTTTTACACTTTTTTTGCCTGCTGCCATACAAACTACAGTCTGACTGCAGAGTTTAAACTCGTAGCTAAGATACAATACTGTGCAAAAGTCTTGAGCCACCCCTCATTATTGGTGTTCTTTAAAGATCCAGTGTTGTTTCCAGACGTAACGGACAATTTGACAGAATTAGATTCATATTGTATCTTTAGCCACTTTGTTACTAGCATCCTGTTGCAAAAACTCTTAATTTGTTCCTTTTTCTTTTTTCTTTTTTTAGTTGAATCTATGAAAAATGCCAACGATAGCAGAGTTAGATAATCAGATTCTAAAGAACTATTAACTGAAAACTTTGCTTATCTCAGCATGGTTTGCAGCGTGTTCTCATAAAATTCTGGAAATGTAGTCAAGAAGTTGTTCCAGGCCTAAAATCTACAATTAGTTGATCCATCTGCTGTTCACTGCAGCTTCATCAGGAATGGTCTCAGGGCTGGTGTGAAGAAACTATTCTTATGGAAGGCAAACAAAGAGAAAATGCTGACAGGAACACAAGAATTGAAAATCTGTGACAAAGGTCTTATGGAGTGACAAATCCCAATTTGAAATGTTGGTTCAAATCATTTTCATTAATATGAGCAGGTCAGAAGAGAGGTGCAAAAGTATCTGCAGCGATGGTTAGGAGCTACCTTTCAGCCAGTGATGTTTGAGATATTAATATTAATGGAACTGATGGTAGAAAGGTGCTTTATTGTATGTGTACAATGACAATAAAGGGCCATTCTGAAAAGTAAAAGTATGTCTAAAAAGAAAAACACACAGTGGAACAGTATGAGTCATGGACTGGCCTCCCCAGAGCCCAGACCACAACTTCTTTGAAGCAGTGTGGAATCATCTCAAGAAAGCCTTTATTTGTCACATGCAAGTTGCCCTGCAGCGAAATGGGACCCCCCCCCCCCCCGACCTTACATACACAACACAGACATCACATGGGGAGACAGGTCAGAGAGATATATATATATATATATATAGAGATAGATATATATATATAGAGATAGATATAGAGATATATATATTTGTGTATATTTTGTAGCCTTTTCTTTTTTTCTTTAGGTCACGAGCAGTTGTCTAAGCATTTCACTGCATATCGTACTGTGTATGACTGTGTACGTGACAAATAAAATTTGAATTTGATTTGATACTTGAAGGAAGCTTGTGCAAGAGAGAGTGCAGGTTTTGTTGAAGAATAGAGGTAGTTTTGCCACTATTTTTGCCTTAATACTGTCTTTCCATTTATGTTTGGACATGTTTCAATAAATCATTGCACATATTTTCCTAGCATCCCATAAAGAAATAAGGCGTGGCTTGAGATGTCTGCACAGTACTGTAATACTCAACATGTTGACATTTTTAGATCTGTCAGTGGAAGCAGAATTTCAATACTTCGTCCCACTCCTGCCCTTAAGCTATGTTAGCTTTGTTACATTGATTGTGTTTTAGACCTTCTATGCATGTCCTTCAGAGTACATCTTCATGTTTGAACTTTAATAATTTGTCCTGCTCAGCTAAAAATAATTGATGTACATTTCCATGGAAATATGTCCCCCTTTTCATTTTGTACACTTCTATCTGAACAGTGGTGCTTTTTGGTGAGTCAGCCAGTAAGTACTTAATCATAGCCAAAGTTGTTTTGATGTAACTGGCCTGCAGTCAAAGAAACCGGTGTTTGGGAAACTGAGCAAAACTGAACTCTTTATATTTATCCTGAAGCATTCAAATGTTGTTTCTTTTAAAGTTACCACAGAGTCTGAATAAACTTGATTGATTTTTCTGATGGAGGTATTTTTACAAACATTTATCACTTTAGTATAGAACCAGTGACTCTAGAGTACAGCAAAAATAAATCACTTGTTTGTGTGTGTCCTCAGAAATCATTCCTCGCTCTATCCTAATGACCACCTTTGAAGGGAGCTACTACTTGCTGTGTGCCCTGGGAGATGGAGCACTCTTCTACTTTGGTCTGGATCTGCAGACTGGTAGGTCCTTCTCACTGTTACCGCTACAATCTTTAGACGAGAGCTTCTCAGACTTCTCCAGACTGATGAGGACCTTCAGGCTGGGCCACAGGCTGCTGTCTGTGAGCATTTTCATTTTTAGTTTATCATTTCTTGTCGACTTGCGTAACTGCCAGCACTATATTTGGATGTGTTGGTTCAGAAACTCTACTGCCTGAAGAAAGCTGTGTTATAAGTTTGATTGAAAGGCTGTCATTGAACTGTTAAAGATTTTCAATGTGGTAAAGGCAGAAAAAAGCAGCAGTTTCACAGACAGGACCAAGGCAGCCTACATCAAGGCCAAATGTGGCCAGAAGAATAGAAATATTAAAGGGTCTCTGACATGAGATGGATATATTTAAATGGAATTGTAAAAGGAGGACTTGAGAGTGAGACAATAAATGCTTTTCTGTGTTTAACCGTCTGCTTTTTGGTCCTGAAAAGATGCTGTGCAGTTCAGTAAAGTCCAGTGAGTGTTTATATGTGCATTAGCTAATGTTACGCACTGAGGACTAGCAAAGACTTTCCACTAATTACCTCGGTTTTCATTTAGTATGCTGCATCATTCACATCAGATCAAACGAATTTGACCATGTTATAGAGAAAGGGCTCTCTGGTAGCTTGCTTAACATTAATGTAGTATTTCTGATATTGCTAGTTAAAATAAAAGCTGCTTAGGCTGGTAACCTCTGGATTTTAGGTCTCAGGCTTCATGACCACTTCATCATCCTGCACTTTCAACATGTTAGTATTTCCTTCTAATAAACAACTGTTATCACAGGCGGTGCAGTCATTTGATGCAAATGTAGTTGAATAGTCCTGAACTGCTGCCAGACGAAACTAAAACCGATTTTCAGGTGTCTGTTTTTGAATTTTAAATAGCTGCATGCATTATCACTGTCTGATTTACCCAAACACATCTGGCAGTGTTTTACAGCGATCTTTGTAAGTTTTTGATTCTTATTCTTTATTACTGTATTAGAATGAATGTTATGTAAGTCCCAACCAATCAGAACATTTAAATCCATTAATGCCTCTTAATCAAGACTTAATCTGTTCTGCCTCTACAGTGAAATGTAGGCATGTGCTGAGATGTAGTCCAATGGGGAGGCCAGTTTGTTAACGTGTTCATTACTGATTGTGGAAATTATGAGGTCCATTAAAGTACAAAGATACATTTTCTAATTGCTCGTTTTGTCAGACCAGCAGTTCAAAGATGCCATATTTCATTTACAAACACATCACAAAGATTCCCCTGGGTCACCTGATCCAGGCCTAATTTTAAGCTTTGTTAAAAAGGACAGTTTTAAGCCTAATGTTTCCACAGAGGAGGGGCGTAAAAGATGAAGGCTCTACCCTCCATTATAGTCTTATGAAATTTGAACTACAAATAAGCCAGTAGTTTGAAAGTGAAGTACTCTGTTAGGATAACAAGGTACTATGAGGTCTTTAAGATATGATGGGGTCAGGATTTTGCATGTGAGGAAGATTTTCTATTCTTAATTTAACAGGGAGCCAAGGCAGAGACGCTAAAATGGGAGAAAAATATGCTTTCTCTCTCTCTAGTCCCAGTTAGTACAATCACTGTAACTTTCTGAATCAGCTGATGGCTTTTCAAGCTTTTAGAGTGACCAGATAATAATGATTTACAACAGTCTGGAGCTAATCAATGTATAAACTAGCTTTTCAGCCTTACTTTAAGACAAGATTTTTCAGATTTTATCTCTACGCAAATTAATAAATAATTTATGTGTGTTCATATAAATATGGTTTAGTAATTCAGTCAAATTAAAGGCCAACGCCTGTGCAGGTTATTCTCTGTATACTGCTGTTATAACTACTGGCTGTACAAAAGATAAAGAAAAAACTGAATGGAGCGGTGAAACGTAATTAAAGCAGATGCTTTTATTCAGACCTCATGGGGCCACTGAATGGTTTGGTGAGCATTAAAAGCAACGTATACAAGGAGAACACAAGGGCAAAGCATTAATACTTAATGCCAGCAAGATCAACAAAACTACCAAGTTGAATTTCGTGAACCCCCTGATAGAGCATTTGCTTTGGCAGAGGATGTGCTCTCAGTGAGTCTTTCTGGGTGGCTTAAAGGAACTTGGCAAAAGGCTCTTTTGACCCAAATACGGATGTAGACCCATTTCTCAAGCTGTTTCAAGTCTGTGGTTTGATCTCGTTTCCTTTTCCTAGGTGCCCTAAGCGAGCGTAAGAAGGTCACTCTTGGTACACAGCCCACTGTGCTGAGGACCTTCAGATCCCTGTCCACTTCCAATGTCTTTGCCTGCTCTGACCGACCCACTGTTATCTATTCCTCCAACCACAAGCTGGTGTTCTCCAATGTCAACCTCAAGGAGGTCAATTATATGTGCCCACTCAACTCTGAGGGCTACCCCGACAGGTCAGCAGCAGAACTTTTCTTCCCTATCATATTTTATCAGTGTGTGGTTTTATGGGAAATTCATCTGTTTTCTTTTCTGTGCTCTGAAGAGTTGGTAGCCGTAAGCCCTTAACGTCTTTTGTTTTGATCCTCTAGCTGACAGAGCTGACTCAGATGTAGTCTCTTTTGATTACAGATGCATACAATCCCACTTTTTGATTTGCAGATAGTGGGTGTATTTTGCCTCTTTTCTCGCCCCTTACTAATGCTGCGTTTTTCATCACAGTTTGGCTCTGGCCAACAACAGCACTCTGACTATTGGAACCATCGATGAGATTCAGAAACTCCACATTCGCACTGTTCCCCTGTATGAATCTCCAAGGTCAGTCAAATATTGAGTTAGAACTGAACTTGAAATGAGCATTTCACATCCGTCATCTGTACAAATAATGCTGTTTGTTCTTCATGTTTGCAGTGCCCATTTGTTCTAACCACTTTCTCACACTGGTTTTGTTACATACGCTGGATCAATTTTTGTCATTCTTTTTTCCCCAATCTTTTAAGTGATAGCCATGGCTTAATATCATTTGATAAAGGCTATCAGGTTAGGTTATTGATAAGGTTATGTTATCAAGTCAGAAAACACAAAGCAGGCTCCCCTAGGGGCTTTTTTTTCATCCTGTTTACCCATTTGCTGTTTTCATATTCGCTAACGTGTTTCTATCACTGTCTTTTCTCACTCAGACGGATCTGTTACCAGGAGGTTTCCCAGTGTTTCGGAGTTCTGTCCAGCAGAGTGGAGATTCAGGATGTGAGCGGCACCACATCTGCTGTACGACCCAGCGCGAGCACTCAGGTGCGGTACCTCCCTGTTGTTTGGATGATAAACACCACAGGGCTTGTTTGTTCTGCACTCTTATCTAGCCAGGCACACTGACTGAGAATATTGTTCATAAAAATGAATCTGTGAGCTGTCAAGACGCCAAATGTTTTGTCTTGTTTGTTACCTGTGAGGACCACTGCAGCCCAAATTTCTCAGCTAGGAGTCTAAAATCTGACTCCTGTGGTATTCAGTGTTACACTTTGCTTAATCACAACCTGATAATTGTAATCTGAGCGTAACTGAAGCTGTTACAGTAAAAGGTTTCCTGTTCAGAGATTAACAATACTGTATGCAAGTTTTAAAAGGTTCGAAATGTTGCTATGTGGAGTTTAGAGAAGTCAGAAAGTAAATGTGTTTTTTTTTTCTTCTCATGTTTTGATCACATCTATTTATTTTAGAATGCATTAATGGGAGCTGTTAATTAAACACTAACCTAATAGCATAATTGAAGTAATCAACTACTGAGCCATTGTCAGGTTTGTCATAGAAATTTTTAGCATTTTAAATATACAAATTAGATAACAACGGGTTGTTTCTGGCTTTCAGTGTGAAGAGAAAGCATGTTGTACTGGCTGGAGAACAGCAAATCATGGTATCTATGTTCAAATGTGATGGTAAAACGGTATAATTCCATTACATTTGCCTTGAGAAGAAATAAACTTGTCAGTAATTTTCTTTGGCGGTGGTGGTGGCTCACATGAGTAAAAAGAAACAGCAGGTGTTTAGTATAGAGTGCAAGCTTTAAGTCAACATGTAACACATCTCAGAAGGGAATTTGTCCCACTCCTCTTTAGAAAAACTCTCTAAATCCTGCAGGTTTCGTGACTGCCACTTGGCAACTCGAAGCTTTAGCTCCTTCCTACTTTTCTATAACATTATGGTCTGGTCACTGGCTAGGCCTCTAGACCTTAATGTCTTTTTGCTTTAGCCACTCCTTTGTTCCTGTGGTGGTATGTTTTAGGTCCTTGTCACGGTGAAAGAAAAAGGTTCTCGTCCTTGATTTTACAGTTCGTAGCCCCATCCATTGGCTACTCAGTGTACTGAAGTTATCCTGTAAACTTATGAGATAAACAGCCCTGAAGCATAATGTTTCCACCTCTGTGCTTGACTGTGGGAATGTTATTCTTTAGCTCATAATCAGTATTTCCTCACAGCAGGTTGAGCTGGATTTTGATTTCATCTGTCCGCAGCACTTCATTCAATCAGATCAATTTAAAATTTGTTTTTTGTGTTTCATTTTTGGTTGATATTCTGTCTCGCCCCATTAAAATAAAACTCCCTGTATGTAGTGGCAGTGACCATATAGGCGCTAGGGCATGCATTTAACTACGCATCTCATAAAAATAAAGGTGACAAAAATAATGTAGTAGCAATAAGAGTAAATGTATGATGTCTAAATGATGATTAAGAGGTTATTTTCTAAGTCTAATATAAAAACATTAATTTTTATTTTCAAATGGTGCAGGAACCCTGAAGGATTACAATTATTGTTAGAACATTTGTCCTGTAAAGCCATTTAGAAAGCAGCAGAGTGAATGAATGAGGAAGGATTAGGGCATTTGCTTTATTCCATTGTCATCTCTTACTATTGCTCACAGTCAAGCTCAATTTATCTGGTTAGAGTTTAGAGTTCACATCAAATTTTAACAACAGGGAACATAGTCAGCTTTTGTTTAATTTGTTGACACGAAATGCAGATGACGACTTTTTAGCTGACAAGAAAGAAAGAAAAAAATAGTAGAATGAGACTTTCAAAGGGATTCTCACATGGAGAGCTAATCAGAAACGTCCACACTGGCAGTATGTGTTATGCCCGCTCAGCATGGCTCTTTATCTTCGCCAAGGGGACAGGTGTATACTTTTATTTGTGTTTGCATTTACTGCCAGAGCGCCTCTCACATGTGATGACCAGAATGATGTTTACCTGATTTTAAAATGCTGCACATCTGCTGCCACAGATGGTGCCGACTGCGCTGTTCACACAGCTCATGTTGAAATGGGGATTTGAATTGTTTTATAAACCTGTGTTTGGCTTTGTCTGCCCTTCTCTTGCTTGTTCCATCTCATAAATCTGCATCCTTCTAGGCTCTCTCTAGCAGTGTGAGCTCCAGCAAGCTCTTCCCCAGCAGCACTTCTCCCCACGAGACTTCCTTCGGGGAAGAGGTGGAGGTTCACAATCTGCTGGTTGTGGATCAACACACCTTTGAAGGTGAGACAGCAGAATATATATTTCCATTTGAACTAGGAGCATATGATAGTAAAGTAATGTAAAATTGTTGGCAATATGGTGCATGGTCATCATTTGCTAATAAAAGTTGCTGTTTTCTTTTATTTAATCTTATTTTCTGCTTAAATATTTGTGTTTTTATGGTGGGTTTTTTGTGTTCTATGATTGTAAAAAGGTTCATAAAACATAAATGTTTTGGCATTCTGTATCTAAAGCAAACCTCTGGCTCTTTATTAAATAACTGAATGATTTTTGGGAGTCATGCAAACAGTTCAAGCTGAATCCCAGGCAGGATTTCCTTCAGTCTGTTTTGCATTGCAGATTTTACTGCACCAAGCCTTTTTTTTTTTTTTTTTTTTAAATACCCAGGCATGACCATCCCCACATAAATTAGTGTATGTTATATGTTAATAATATGTAAATAAGGGACTGGCTCAGCACACTGTGTCCACATCCCATTCTGCTTTATTAATGTGCAATCAGATAACTGCTTATTTAGATGTTGTGAGTTTTCCATCAGATATGGAGACACATTTTGATGCATTAGGGTGCAGATCCTGATTTGTATGCAGTTATATTTTATTAATTACCTCCACCTACACTGCCTAGGTTAATGAGCAAAAGCAGCAATAAAATTGAAAAATTTCCTCTCTAGACAGGTGCAATAAAACTAAAAAGAGAGCGAGGGAGGTTAGAAATTATGCCTGTCTTCATAGTATACAGATGCAGGGGATCAGCCCGGTTTGCTACATAATTCTGAAAATCTTGTTCAGCGTCACACATTGAAATTGGCATTAAACACAAATGGGGGAGAAAAAAAAGTACAATGGGCCAAGAACAATCAAACAGACCTGTATACAAGCTGTAGGCAATCCTCCATCTTGGCTATAAGATATTTGGATGAGAAGACAAAAGCATGCTGTCTAATTATGAAGCCATCCATTAACAACGAATGGAGAGCTGAACTGGGCGAATAATTACCAGACGATGTGTAGGACATGTGTTTAAAATAGCTCTACTAATGAATGTATTGTGCAGTGTTATACAATTACTGCACGACATTGAGTCCAGTGTAATGTGCTGCTGAGATTGCAATATTCAGATAAACCTGAGCTCTCACCTCAACGAGATAAATCTGATTCAAAAGAAGCAACGTGAGAGGATGGTAGAGGGAGATCTGGGCAGGTGTGGTGTGTTTGTTGATTTTCTGTTGTTTATACAGTATCCAGCGGCACTGCTTTTCAATTAGATTGTGAACTGAAAAGAGGTTCACATCATGGATATTATCTGTAGATTTTTAGATACTAACAATACTAATAACGTCTTAAATAATTTTAAAATAATATTTCTTAACTGTTCAAGTGGACATTGTGTGTTGTGAAAGGACATTATAACAGCGATTGCAGTAGTTTTTCCTCTATAGTGTAGTTAAAAACCTGCTTGGCCACTCATGCTTGCCTTGTCCGACTTTTATTGCAATGTTACAGTGTTTCCATTTGTGAAGAGATTCATTCTTCAACTATTAACAAAAACTTTAAATTCAAGTAACATTCTCCTTGTTTTACATTTCTAACAAAGTCATTTGTATTTTGTGTATTTGTCAGTTCTGCATGCCCATCAGTTCCTCCCCAGTGAGTATGCTCTCAGCCTGGTGTCTTGTCGCCTGGGAAAAGACCCATCTGTGTATTTTATCGTCGGCACCGCCATGGTGTACCCAGAGGAGGCTGAGCCCAAGCAAGGACGCATCATTGTCTTCCACTACACCGACGGTCAGTACCCAAACATTCTTCAGGTTTCTCCATTTGCAGCAAATAAACCTAAAATCACTTTTCTGTCTTGTTCTTCAACCTTTATCCCATTTGCCTTCTCAGCCCGTCTCATTTCGCCTTGCTCTCTTCATCCTTCACCTGTTTTCATTTTCTCCTCTCCACCCTCTGTCCTGTATTTCACGCACGAACACTTTGTCCTGCCACGCTCCTGTTTCCCTCCTCACTTAATCATTTTCTTATCACTTCTTATCAGACGTTCCTCCTCTCGACACTACTGATTCTTCTCATTTCCTTTCACACTGCGCCCCTCTCAAGGTGCATTGCGTGCCTTTCGTTTATCCTCCTGCAACTCTTCATTATGCCTATCCTCATTCTGAACGCATCCGTCTTCCTTTCTTCACTTTTTCCCACATCTCTCAGTAATTAAGCAGTAGTCACTTTTTTTTTGTAGGAGCTAGTTTAACTCAACCTTTCATGTCTAATGCTTTGAAAGTTAACACAAGATTGACTGGGAGACACTCTGCTTTTTCCTTCAGGTAAGCTCCAAACCGTTGCTGAAAAGGAGGTGAAAGGAGCTGTCTACTCTATGGTAGAGTTCAATGGCAAATTCCTGGCCAGCATAAATAGCACAGTAAGTGGACATTAGTATTTTTAGCTGGTCTTTGAAAAATCTTGACTTTTTCTTATAGTCATGCTTGAAGACCTGAAGAAAAAGTGCAGCTTGAAGGTTAAATTGTTTTAATTTGTCAGATTCTATTTTTTTTTCTTTTACTGAAAAAACTTGCTTGCATAATTAAATCTTTACTTTCGGCCCTTGGGAAGGTGCCTGAGTCAAGTGCACCTCCATCACAATTGCTTTTCACTGCACACGTCACAATTTACCATGTGGTCCAGAGATTAAAAGCAGCACCTCTCTATTTTGCTTCAGTTTTCTCACCATGTGTCGAGGAAACTGAGTTATGAAAAAACTGTGTTTACTTTTATAACTGACCTGGCTCTGCAGATGCTCAAGCTTCCAGCTTGGATCCTTCATTTCACCTTAACGTGAAGAATAGCTGCATATTCTCTTCCAAATAGTATGTGAATATATAACATTTACACTCTAAAGTGTTTATTCCTTAAGCGTACTTTTGTAAAACTTCTTTGTATTGTGCTGGAGAGACATCAACTGAAGGTGACCTGGGACCAGGCTGTACTTTCATATAATATGAATTTGTAGCACAAGATGGAGCATTGAATTAATATAACATTTATGTAGGCGACCAAAATAACACATTCTCATGTCCGACGTTGGAATGAGGAAATGAGAATAGACCTAAAGATAAACATTTAAAATAAAACAAAACCAGCACAACACAACCATGGATATAATGCTGTCCCCTAGTGGTGAACGTTTTAAATTTGCAGAGGTTAGACAGTGGTGTGAAAAAGTGTTCGCCCCCTTCCTGAGTTCCTTTTTAATATTTGTCACACTTTTGAGAATTTTGTTTTACTCCACTGTGTCAGGCAGGTCCTAATTTAAGTGATTTCTTGATTGATAACTGGTGTGGCAGTAATCAGGCCTGGGTGTGGCTGGAGTTGATTTATGTTAAAACAAGGGGGTTAACTGTTTTGCACAGGGCCATGTAGGTGTGAATTTTTTGGCCCTCAATAAAGACCTTCATTAAGAAATGGCATTTTGTTTTTATTATCTTTTTCTTATATTTAATTTGTTTGATGATCTGAAAAATTTAAGTGTGACAAATATACAAAACAAATACTTTTTCAGTCAGACTGCTCAGTGTGCTTCATTTAGTCCACTTTCAAGTGATTTGCATGTTTTGACTTTCTTTGATTGTGACAGGAAATGACAAAAACTACCTCCTTAGCAGTTTTTCTTCAATATCTAAATCATTTGATCCCACATGGATGAATATGAGGATTTCTTGACATACAGTGCGAAAGAAACAGCCTCACTCCCCACTCTTTTGTAATATCACACTCATTCACACTAAGATATAGATAGATTAAAAGCTAGAAAGTCATGTTTATCCAAAGATTTAGTGATGGGTTTCAGATATCTGAAACTCATCACTCACTGCAGCTAACTTTCCACATCTAGCTCCCAAAGATAAACAGTGATTAAAGGGTAATCAATCCTGGAAGCAGTATTAATTTTTCTTTATGGTGACAACCTCAGTAGAGCATTATGCAAAATGTTTGGGATTTTTTTACTGGACAATTTTTCTTATTTTTTCTTATCTTTTTTTGTTTGTTTGTTTGTTTGTTTTTAAACTACAGAGTTTTACACTTGGATCTTTCTTTCTGCACCTTAGTGTCTTTTAAGCACAACACTCTTTATTTCTGCTCAAACTTGATATGGACAAACAAATAATTTAAATTTTTTCTGGAAATTTAAGAAATTCCTGACTCAAGTAGAAATGTTGTTCTTATATTGGACTACAAGCTGAGTGGAGTCCCCTACTGCAAAGACAAACAGTCAAGAGTCATTACTGATTCAGATTGATTGCAGCGTAGGAATACAAAATAGATTGAAGTGAGACCGTGATTGTTTAGAGACGAGTGACCTGTGCAATCACCTTGTGATCAAAATTGGTGACCCAGAGGTTGAGGATATTGCATGGTGATTGCAGCTACTTTGATGTAATCACTGGGCAACCATCTTTTTTTGGTTCTCTTTTTTTCGTTTTTCTTTTTTCTTTTGTTTGTTTGTTTGTTTTCTCCCCCTTAGTAACTCTAGTACAGCTGAGTAAATAAAGTTTGAAAATGTTTATTACATTTTTAAATTATACTCAACTATAAAAACAAAGAAAAAAATAGATCCGAAAGTAAAACAAAAAGACGTCATTAAATGAATAAAGGATGAAGTTGTTTTGTTTTTGTTGGTTTTCTTTGTTGTTGTTGTAATGTAAACTTTGTACATGTAGTTACATTTTTTGAAATAATAATAACAATAGATGATGACTATAATGATAATAATAATCATTCCAAATAAAACCGGCTAGTCTTTGTTCTATTGAGTTTACCGTCATGAGTAGAAATTTGGTCTACCTTGATTTTTTTGTTTTGTCAATTGCTTGACTCAAATTAATTTAAAAAAAGTTGTTAGCTGGTGCAGACAGCATGAAACTGCGAGTGTAAATAGCCGTTTAATGTTCATTAATGTTGCAGCTTATAATTCACATACTCAATCAGCACCTCGCCTTCATGCTCACACACACAATCTGGAGTGATAGCATTGTGGAAGTAAAATGTCATACACTTCATCAAACATGGCTAAAGCTAATCACTGCTGCTTTTATCTTTGGCAGCTTGACAACCAACAATTATACACACTTCTTGTTTGTTTAAGGTCCGTCTGTACGAGTGGACGGCCGAGAAGGAGCTGAGGACCGAGTGTAACCACTACAACAATATTATGGCCCTTTACCTGAAGACCAAAGGAGATTTCATTCTGGTGGGAGACTTGATGAGGTCCGTCCTGCTGCTGGCATACAAATCCATGGAGGGCAACTTTGAAGAGGTAAGAAGAGAAGGTTTAATATATCAAACAAGTTGGTTTGTCTGTACTGAAAACAGCTGTGAAAACACAAATTAACCTTGAGTTTCATTCAAGGCTGCTGGTTTTGAAAGAATTTTATTTTATTTTTAAAGACTTTGGTTTAGTGTCTGTTTACCCACATTTGCATGTTGTCACTCTTCTCTTCAGGGTATAAATGTTGTTGTTGTTTTTTTTTAATGTCTACCACGCATAGCCTCATACCTCCCAGCCTTCTGATGAGCAAAGTGTTCAAATTGATTTGTGGAAGAAAGATACAGAGATTTGATGATGAGTCACGCATCCTATTGTGTGCGTGTTGTGTTGTTATGCTCAGTGTAATAAGTCCTGGAGACCAAAAGGGCTTGAATTTATTTAGAAACAAAATATACCTTCAAGTGCCTTAAAATTTTAGATGGAAAATATTATCTACTTACATACCAAAGCAAGTATAATCAATATTTTACATTAAAAATAGATAAAGTGTTGCACCTAAAAAAAAAAACTAAAAAAAAACAAGTACTAAACTCTGTAGTTTGCTGTTGGGAGATAGAAAATCTTTAATTTTCTCTGCCAGCAGCTTTGGTTCGGTGCAACAGGCTGTTTGTTTTAGTGTACAGTGCTGTATATTTCTCTATCTGGCCATCAGGACTCTAACATCATTCACAATAACACAATCAATTTGATATGTGATATTAAAATGTCGTATTGTGATATCATTGCTATAGCTGTGGCATACATTTACACTCTAGTGCATGGACTAACGAGACAAGCCAAGGCGTGTGTGAGAGCAACAGCCACACCTGTCAGCCTGCAATGACGATTTAGTATGTAAAACAGGAGCTACTTATACAACCCAGCGCGACAACATGCAAGAAAACCATTCATGCAAAACAAGGAAACAACAAATGTGTTTCAACACTTTAGGTCAAAGCTGTCCAGTGCAGCTTGGCTACAAAGAAGTAGATGCTTGCAGTTGATGATGTGGGATGTTTTTATGTGATGGTGTTGGGCCGCTCCTGATAAGTTAAGCAATTTAACATTGTAACTTATCAGGAGCTGCCCAACACCATCTGCTACTAGGGCTGTGCGATATGACCAAAATCTCATATCCCGATATAAGAGCGTCCTTTAACCGGAGTCGAGTGTTTTAACCGATGCATGAAACTACACATTTTTAGACATAAGTTGTAACGGCCGCCGTTTTCTTTGTATTTATTACATGGCGTGCTGTGGGTTGCCTGTTCTAACATTTGAGTCTAAGGTTTATTTTTTAGCACCTGGCGGCTCTAATCTGCTCTTTCACGTGATTCAGTTTATTTTGAAAAGTCTCAGCAGGATCTTGAGCTTTATTGTGAAAGGTTTATGTGGAACATAAACAAGCGGACATGCAAAGGTGCTACCGTCGCTGTTGCTAACCACAAGGCATAAAAACAAGCGCTTGTCCATCAGTAGTGTGGTTATATTAAATAAATATATATATATAAGAGAAAGAGAGAACTTAAGAGAGAAATTAATATAATTAATTTAGCCACTACAGTGATCATCAGAACGATGAAAAAATATTGCCGTAAACAGTTTATTTTGCGACACCATGAAACAAACAATAACGTAAAATGAAACGATAGACGTTTTTATATCGTCATCCAATATATATCGTTATATCGAACAGCCCTATCTGCTACCATGTTAAATTACTTAGTGTTAAGCATTTACTTTATTTTCAACGATTTCCTGGGAAAACTAGCTACTCAAACTACTTTGGTGCTACACCTGATTTATGTTGTGTCACTACTGTTGCACTATATTGTTCCTCCTGCTAACAACTTGTTTCAGTAGATTCACACTTCAAATTAGGAAGTGTGTCATCAGGGACAGTAGCTCATTGGAAGAGGCTGGAAAATGTCCTTCATTTATTTACACTTATAAGTGCTGCTTCAGTTCAGTATTTTTTTTTCTACATTGCTAGAAATATCATTATCACACCTTTCCTGAAATATTTCAAGATAGATATTACAGTATAACCCCTACTGCTCAACACCAAACAGAAAGCAGAGATAGTTTGCAACTAGCTTTTGAATGTAATGACACATTCAACAGATAAACAGCTAGATATTTACCTTAGAAGATAAACAAGATTAAAAGTAAATATTGGCCTTATATTTATCTGTAGTCATGTGAACCTGTATTCTTTGTAATGATCAATAGGGGTCATCTTAATGTGTTTATCATCTCAAACACTAATTTTCAGTCATCTTTAATACAGCACGGTGATCTACTTTGCCAATTAGACTCCTATTAACAGTAAAATAGATGATAAAGCATTGTTTGGCTTATTGCTGGAGTTGTACATGATCTAGCATCCTTCATTTAAAATAAGCCAGTGAGCTCACAGTGCAAATACTTTGAGTTATATATAGTGTCCATCATAGACCCAGTTCAGGATCCTCTATGCGCATAATCAGCATGAATAGAACAGATTTGAAAAGCATTTTTCATGCCTTTGTATTCAAGGACATTTCATGTTGCTCGTGGCTTGAAACATAAAAGCAGTATGTTTGGAGTCAGCACTTCTTAGCTCATAGATAATGCAGTATCTACTTGGAGACAAGTACCACCTTTGTTTTGCCCAGGACCTCTCTGGTGTTTACTGTTTTCTCTGACATATCTTACGTTTGTTTGTTTTGTTTTTTTATTATTTGCTTTAGATTGCCCGTGACTTCAATCCTAACTGGATGAGTGCAGTGGAAATTCTGGATGACGACAACTTCCTGGGGGCGGAGAACGCCTTCAATCTGTTTGTCTGCCAAAAGGACAGGTGAGGAGGAGCAGTATAAACGGTGCCGTGAGTAGTTTTGCACATTAACGTGAATGATTCCTGTAAGCATTACGGCCCCATTACATTTTCCATTGAAGTCAACCATCAAAAAGTTTGTGTTAACTCCAACATTTATTCACTGAAAGCAGTATCATCTTATTAGGAGGGTGTTTTTTACCGTGAGTTGCACGGTACTTTGTAGAGCACCATCACTGGAGTGAATGTGATGCAGCAGCAATTGTCCTTGCATTTGTTTTGGAAGTTATCTCAGCGGTGAACTTTTAGTCACTCTGCTGCCTTTCTCTCTTTAGTAATTCTGCTATAAAACAAGTGTTGACTTTAAGGAAAAGTAAGAAAGATGTGATCTGGAAGTGAGTGTGCTACATTTATGTCCCAGCTTATTATCCGCCTTCTACATCAAGCTGGACCTCTCAATGCTTTTGACCTTTATTTTTGTGGCACATCTCTCTTCCTGTTGCTCTCCCCCGTTTCTCACCCTTTTATCCATTACTTCTCTATCATTCTCTGACCTTTTCTAATGCTTTTTAATATCTCTACCCCCCTTGTTTTTTGTTTTGTTTAATCGATCAAGTCTGTCCCCCAATAATTTATTCTCCCTTAACATAATTTTCTCTTTGTTTTTGCACTTTATTTTTTCTCTCCTGTTTGCTCATACATCAACTCTTTTTCTCACATGTTTTATTCTTTATTGTTTGTAATCCCTCACTCTCCACCTTTTGCATTTCTCTCCCACCGTCCTTTCTCCGGTCAGTGCGGCCACCACAGACGAGGAGCGTCAGCACCTGCAGGAAGTGGGGCTGTTTCACCTTGGGGAGTTTGTAAATGTCTTCTGCCATGGTTCGCTGGTGCTGCAGAACCTCGGCGAGAGCTCCACACCCACCCAGGGCTCAGTGCTCTTTGGCACGGTTAATGGCATGATTGGTAAGTGCACTGATGACAAATGACAAATTGCTGTAAGCCTACAGCCAGTATTAGTTAGCATAGTTTAGCTTAGCCAGTATTAGTTAGCTTAGCTTCCCAAGACTGAGAAAAGGTGGAAACTACATGCCAAGTGACAAAGGTAACAATATTTAGTTCCCACTGCCTCTCAGTCTACACAAAGACAAACGGTGCACTGTTTCTTGGCTGGTAGTAGGAACTTCCTACTGTCCGCTGGTTTCCTTGAACTGAGTGGAGGCTCCCAGCCAAGTAACTTTTCAGCATGTAGCACTCCAAAACTTTACTTTCACCTTGGCTTTTGTCCTGGTCAGACAAATGAGAGATAATTTGTTAATTAGTGGAAGTGACGGGAGGTAGATAGTTTTCAGAGCCAGGCAAGATTTATCCCCGCCCTCCTTGTTTTTCAGCCTTTGTGCAAAGATGCACTGAGAAGTCAGGGGCTCCAGTCATCTAACTGTTGGCTAAATCTGATTTTTAACTGCTGAAATTTCTCTTTTAGCGTTACTTCACCTAAATGGCAAAAATATGAATATTTTCCCACTCATTAGTAATGTCCAGTTTTATAGATTAGCATGGATTTATTTGTAGTAGCCACTGCTGAGAGTTTCCATCGTTATTCAATAGAGGATTGATAGCAGGAGTTATTCTGTGGTGTAAGATGTAAATAGAACAAGCTCATTTTAACCCTGTGTTTAATTTTAAAAGATAATAAAATGAAACTGTTTTTGGAAATACAGTTCATTTTAAATTTAATGCTGTCAAAGGTTAGATGTTGAGCACTTTATTGAATCTCCCTCTTCTTCTTCTTCTTGCTACGCTCTTTATTGATGAACTGAGGAGTTGCTGTAGGTTTAAGAGAGAAATCTTCTCTCTTACTGGCTCAGGTGACTGGTCTGGACACGCCAGTTTATAGCACCCAGGCTCTTTTCTTTTCAAGCAGTAAGGCGTGCATCATGAAATGCGCCAGGAAAGGACACAGTCTAAGAGGCAGCATTTTTTTCTTTCTTTTTGTTTTTAACCAGTTCTAGTGAGATTCTCAATGTTGATCTTTTCACCTCTGTGTTTTCTGTGTTTTTGCTGATCAGCATATGTAGATGAATAATGAGAAGAATTCTACAAGTCTTTAGAGTTTTAATTTAAAAAACCTGGTTTCTCTTTCTTACTTCTTTCTAGTGTTTTGAAATGTGATATGATATGATATACCTTTATTAGTCCCACAAGGGGAAATTTCATGAGGCTGCCGACCTATTGCACGCAGTGGCGTCGCCGTGATATTTAAGACAATAGCAGATTATTACAGCCAGGTGGTTTTTATGTTTTACAGAGCTGCATATTTTTTGTTGATCAAAAGCTTCAAAACGCTGCCTCCATTGCTCAGGATAAACCACAGGTATCTCTGTGAACAGTTTTCTAACAGATTAGGTAGGAAATTTAAAAAGAAAAAAAATAAATAAATCCGGTGAAAAATCTCACAATGACAGTCCTTTAGCAAATGACTGCTCTGCAGTGCTACAGTCACTGTCAGTGTTTTCATATTCCTCAGGCTAATTAGACGGTGCACAAATGTCTCCAAAGCCATTTCTTTAAAACTAATGTTTCCATTTGAGAAAGGAATAAGAAAGGAAAAGAAATCACAGTTTACACCTCATTACTCAGATTAAAACTAGTAACTTTCATCCTGGCAGTAATGAAGGCAGGGATGAAAAACGCGGAGGACACAACATTCAGACACAGCAGTATTTCACCCCTTGGTCTCCCAGAGCACATAATTTCCCCTCAGCACTCTCTCTGTGACTCCTGAAAAAGTGTCAGAAGAAAGTTTAACAGGATACGAGAATTTCCATTGTACGCTCCAGTTAAAGGTTTCCACAGGAGCTGGTAAACTAAAATGAGCTTCAGTGTCTAATGAAGATAAATACCTCTGCCAGGGTTATTGCTCTGAGATGTTTTGATTTATTAGACATTACTGGGAAGAAGCTGCAAGGCCGCAAGATTATTCCAGCCAGATAGCAACAAACAAGCAGATAAACTTGCAATAAACTTGTTGAAAACGGATAGTAGGTAATCTTAGATGGGAAGATTATTGTGATTGATTGAAGTAACGCGGGAGAGTCCATTATTTGGGAAAGGCAGAGCTTTAGGAACAGTCTTTCAATGCTAAATGTAAATTCTAAATATTTTACTTTTGTTATTAGTCAAATAGAGAATACTGGATGTTAGTATTTTCTAAGGAGTTGCGGAGCTTAATCAGTGTGATGAAGTTTAAAATGTTTTATTTAGTTTTTTTGATTCACTTTTAGCTAAACCTCCAAAATATGTTTTGTTCTAGCATGAGGCCAAAATGAATAAATTGTAGTTTTTATCTATTTATTCCTCTCGATTTAATTTTTTCCCCAACTTCATATATATATTCTATCTAAAAATTTCTGACTGTTTGTTAAACAAAACAAGACAACATGCAAATGATGAGCCATGAGTCCAATTTACATACAAGTTCCTAGAAGATCAGCAGGAGAAAATGCATATTCATTGGTTTTTTTCATCCAGAACTGTTGATGCAGAATGTGGTATTTGGGTGCACTGAGTTGCTGGCACTAATCCTCCAGTGGAAAAGGGAGAAGGAGAGGGTAGACTGATGATCAAAGACCTTTCATTAACCCTCTGATGAAGAAAAATAATGTCGCATTTTTTTTCTGCAGCTTTTATTTGGAACACTTTTATAGTCTCTCTGTTGCTCCACATCAGTCACAGCAACACAAAAAGCATATTAAATAGAATTTACTGTTTATTGACGCATACGGCACAGGCTTCCATCACATTGCCATACAGCGTATTCACTTTAGCATTTTTTATTAAACATAAAAGCGTTAAGTGCCTAATATCAAGTTGTTGCTCCAAGTTTTGTTTTACATTTTTATTTCTGACATTTCTCAGTCAAAGCTAATCAGATTAATAGATGATTATAGTAGTTAGTTGTTGCCCTGCTATCCTCCAGGCTCATGTCCCAAAGCACTTTCATGACTTTACAGACACAGAAATAAGTTCTGCATTGCACATCAGTGCAACTCTTTGTTCACAAGTTGCTTTTTTTTTGTTTTGTTTTGTTTTTTGTGGCAGTCAGTTTGAGTGCACATTACTTCCCCAGAGCGTTAGATTAGCCCACTCTGTGTGCCAGAACTTTAATTTGTAGCACAGAGAAGAGCGCACCACTCCCCCAAAACCGTGCGACTACAATATTTACAGCACAGTCGGTCTCAAAATGAGACCGTTTGGAAATCTTTTAAATTATTGAACTATTGAAATCATGCTTCTTTACACCCAACATAGTCCCAGCATACAAGCATGAAATTTGTATTAGGGAGATTGCAGTCACACTAATGATCTTTTGATTTATTAATTATACAGCTGTTATGAGTTTATTATGAATCTAGTCCTTAAAATTCTTCTCGCTGATGTGAACCCAGAAGTATTTCCCATCTGCTGCAAAAGACTGCCGAGGTGAAAATCTGTAACGCCTCCATTGTGTTTTTGACTAACGTGTGCGTGTTTGTGTGTTTAGGTCTGGTGACATCCCTGTCCGAGGGCTGGTACAGCCTCCTGTTGGACCTGCAGAACCGCCTCAACAAAGTCATCAAGAGCGTGGGAAAAATCGAGCACAACTTATATCCTTTTTACTTTTATAGTACGCTTGCCATCTGTCAGAAAGATGGAGGTGAACTGCACTGGCAGCTGTGGTTTGAGAAGCGAGAGGAGTAATACTGTTTTCTTTTAATTAGCTTTGATTTGTTTGATAGATATTTCAAGTGTGCGAAAATTTGTATTCGGCTCCACAGGCTTTTGTCTCATCATTTGATTTGTATTTACAGCTTAAACTAAAGCAATTTAGCAGTTGGCAAAAGAAGTCTTTTGTGACTTATTTTATCATTTTTAAGCAAAACTTGAGCCACTTCTGATTTCTCTGATGTGAGGTTTTACTGGTTGCATTGATCTTCTACTGACGTACTGCGACGGCTTGTTTTTAGGTTTTAGAGCGCTGGTCAGACAAAACTAAGCTTAAGAAAATCTCCTCTGGTTTTAGGAAATTGTGAAGGGCATTTTTCTGTTTTTTAGATTTCATTGATTTGTCCAGGCATGTTAGTCTAGATAATACATTCCCCAAAGTATTATTAAGCATTGCACAGTTGTTATGGATTCAGCAGTAACGTGGTGACTCAACCAACCTTTTCTCTCTGGTCTTCTGAGCAGTGCTGCTTTTATTAGACTGCTTTCTCACTGTAGTGAATATCTGTTGACTCGGCCTGAGGTAAAGTGTGCGTTATTGTACCGAAGGTGCTGTCCTCAGGCGAAGCAACTGCCTTGTATTGATTTTCCTTGACTGCGCTGCACCTGGAGGTCCTTCCACACGGAGCGAAAGACGGAGCAGGCCACGGGATTCATTGACGGGGACCTCATTGAAAGCTTCCTGGATCTCGGCCGGGCAAAGATGCAGGAGGTTGTCAGCACTCTGCAGGTAGGAGCTCATGTCCGTTCGGATCTACATTTAACCAGGATGGTTTTCAAGTGATGAGTAAACATTGTTACAAAAACATACCAACAGAGGTCTCTTTAGAGTCCGCTTGGTGTTTTTAGTGTAGTGATAACATGTTGTAAAACAAAATAGAAGTCATTATTCATCCCAAGCCAACAGTTTGTTGATGACTTTTCCCTTTATGACCTCTAGTTGAGTACAAGAAAGAGTTGTACATCCCTCGGTACTGTCATCACTGATTACACATAAAGTGTGGGCTGGCCTCTGCAAATGATTAGTCAGTATATTTAAGAAAGACATTAAACTTTCTGAACCTTTTGACTTTAGTCAGATTGCCTTTGTCTATAATTGCTGTTTTCCATCTGCCTCATTTGTAAAAGCTCATTGTTTTTATCCCACCAAATCTTTTCACTTGGATTCAAGTCTGCTAACTGAGATAGTCAGTATGCTCAGGATCCCCGTCTTCCTGGAACGTTCAGTGATTACCAAGAGAGCATCAGTTCCTCACGACAAACATTGCCAGCGCTTGCAGCTTGTCAGATTGGCCTCGTCAGTCTTATAGCAGCTCTAGTCCAATCTTAAACCGCCTCCCAAACCTCTGTCTTCACGTCTCTTTTCATATTTAAGTTGTATTATGTTCAAAAGAGCAGCGAGGCATCGGGCCCGTGCCTGTTTAGTGTTTAGCTTACAGCCTGTCTGTTCCTGCCTCCATCACTTTCTCCAGCACGTACCTGCCGGTAATATGGAGGCTCTTTCTCCACAGTTGTTTTGAAAGTCTGAGGCTCCTTCGGGAAATTTTACACTTTGTTCCCGGGTGTGCAGCTGTATCATAACTTTTAAAATAGGAACTTGAATTGCTTTGGAAATCTTGCAGGCAGTGCCATTTTGGTGTAAAGAAATACTTTGTGTTAGGTTTGTGAGACAGCTCTCTTCTCTATGGCATGTGTACTCAGCTCGAGTGCAGAGATGGACTTGCATCTATATCACTGAAGTAAATTCAGTGTTATTCCCTCTAGTATAGTTGCATATTGTTATTAGTAAATTTCAAGTGAACAAACAAATATGAAAGCTGGTGTAATAACTGAGGTTGACAGAAGCCAACAGGTCCAACCGGAGCAGCTGGTGAAGAAGGATGCAGTTTGTATTTGTGGTTTTTTGGCTTAAAGCGACGCTGAACTTTGAATGACTCTTTGGACAGTTTTTATTAGCTGACTGGGAACTGGAAATAACATTCATAGCAGAACAGGTGGGAAAATAAATTTTGGCATATAAACAAATAACAATATACTGCTTTGTGTGTCTTCTTAGCCTTACTGCATTTAAAAAAAAAAAATTACACTTTTAGCTGATAAACAAAGGCTGTTCCCTGTTTGCCTCCCGAGAGCAGCCAATAAAGACAGTCCAAAGTATTTGGATGGTTTGTTTGCCAGGAGATGCCTGTTTAAAGCCAGGGTTCTGCTAAAGTTGGATCACTGCTATAAAAATAAAATATGTTAGCTGCTCACTGGTGTCTCTGTGCAACTAAAAATAGGTACACTAAAAACTGATTGCATATTTGATATAAAAAATTAAGCCTGCAACTAACAGTTTCTTGTTTTGTTTTTCAGCAGCCTAGCATCTTAATACGCTAAAAAGCCCATTAAAATCTCAGCTTTATGAAGCTCAAGTGATGCCATCACATTTACTCTGTCCAAAGAAGACTCTGGAATCCAGCCTTATCCATTTTAGTCATTTTCGGACAAAAAAAAAAAAAACATAGTCCAAGAAAAAAATGTAATCAGTTCTTTTGTGTTGTTTGCTTGCACTTTCATTGAAAGCCCATCATTTAAATCCCAGTAGAAAGAAGTTTCGGTTCACAGCAGGAAAACCCAAGAGCCTCTACAGGCAGCAGAAAGTGATGAAAAAAATGACACGGATTAAGTGCAATCATATAAAAAATAATAATAATAATAGATAAATAAAAAAATTGGCAGAAACTAAGCGTTGAGTAATTTTTTTCAGAAGCTTTTTAGATCATTTCATGTCCACTCAAGTGAAATAATAAATGCAGGTGAAGGAGTGAGGCTGAGTGGCACTGGGGGGGGGGGTTCTCAGTATTGGAGCCTCATAGCTCCAATTGTCATTCAATTTCAGATCGATGACGGCAGCGGCATGAAGCGTGAAGCCACAGTGGACGAGGTGATTAAGATTGTAGAGGAGCTGACAAGGATCCACTAGTTTCCAGTGGCATCGAGAGCCCCGCCGAGCGAGGGGACGGTCCCGAGGCGTAGTGAAGACGCTGACGAAGGGAACGGTTTGGTTGTTTTGCAGATATGTAAATAATTATAAATAAACAATGTGCGCATGGTCATCTGCCAGACTTCAATAATTTGTCACCTGTTGAGACCCTGAAGGTGCTACACGATGACTGTAGCACTCTTCATTTAGACGAGAGTCTCCAGGCAAAGTGCGTAGCATCCTGTCTGAACAACAGAAAGACCGAAGTGAAAACACTGGTCTGAGTGCGTGCGTTTGTTTGTGTGTGTGCGAGTGCGCGTGTGTGTGTGTGGAATATAAACAGGAAAAATCCAGAGATTTTCCTCACACAGAAGCTGTTCTCTGGGATGTTTGTGACAGTTTAAGGTTAGCTGATTGTCTACACCCCACCTTTTAAATGTGACTGCTTTACAGTTCCCAAGTTTATTCGTCAAGTCTGGAGTAAACTTGCTGTATGACAAAGAAAATAAGATAGATTTATAGATATTTTGTCTTTGTGATGTTTTCTTTGTTAATTCTAATAAACTTTGCTTTAGTACTCTTCACATCTTTATCTCCGGTTCTTGATTGTTGTCCAAACTCAAGCCTTGGTGCACTGCATCACTCGAGGTTACCGCTGTCAGTAATTAATGTAAAAGTCAATAATTAGAGTTACTCATGAAGACTTCTGCATACTAGTTTAAACTTCTTGCTTTTCATGGAGCTCATCTGGATTAACAAATCTAAAGTCTCTGCAGCTGATAGGTTTAATATGAGCCATTTACTTGCAAAGATGTAGACATCCCCGTTGTCTGTTATTTGTGGTTGGTGCTAACTGATAAAACACAATTATACTAATAACTTCAACTACCCATATTGAACATTACATGCACTAAACTGCATCATTTTGACATGTTTATCTACAGTTTAGCCAAAGTGCTGTGATCCTGCTGCTCTGAGCTTTAATAACTAAGCTTTAATTAAATTGCATTGGGCTGATGATGCAAACAGTTTTGATTCCAGCTTTTAAAATGGGAAAATGCAATTTCTTTAATTTCATTGTTTTGTTAAAAAGCGATAAGAAATAATCAGTTGAGATAAAATAATAATATCTTCAACTGAGTTTTTAAATGTATTTAAAGAGCAGATTCAAGATGAATCACAAAGTGCTTCACATCAAACAACACTAAAACAAAACATGAGACCGGGACTAAAATACCAGGATATCAGAGATTAATAGATAGTGCTGCTTAATTGTGCACATTGCTAGTACTTTTTACCTGAAATGGAGGGTTTTATAGTGCAGTATAAATACTTATAATTCTGTAAAGAATCTAAAAATGTCACTGCTCGGCTGGCACGGCTCTTAACGTACAACTTTATAGCCTCTTTATTCAGGCGGCACTGTTTTTATTTAGGTTGCAAAGTTGAGTCTTTTCCCGTTTTTATATGTACAACTATTTAATATTCTTCCAGAAGGTGCCCTCTACGATCTCTGCAGTCAGCCTCGTTCATCAAATTAATACAGCTCCTTGGGTTTTATTTGCAGTTAATGCTGACTCGCTACTGTCAGCGCCACAGCCACAGTGAACTTGCCCCCCCCCCCCCCCCAAAAAAAAAAAATAAAGAAAAATTGGTTTAAAAAGTGTTTCTGGGACAGTAAATCTGTTTGTGTACCGAGCACGCAGAGTCTCATCTGTGTTTCTTTATCAGACCTGCTGAAATTCAGAATGCTGCTGTGCATTGTATTCTCAAGCATCTCATTAATTTATGTCGTGTGCACATTCCTCTTCATCTTCAGTAAACAATGTCAGATTGGAATAAAGCAGCGTCTCCTGTTGAAGGTATCAAAGGTCTTACAGATGGAAATACTGCTGGGCTGACTGTGCGCACCAGCCTTTTAGAAATGATTCTCTCCACTGAGATTTTGAAGGAAACTGGTCACTGACTGGCAGCGAAAGTCCACTGCCAATTCTCCTGAGCTATTTTTGTCCCACTGTCACCATCCAAAGGCATTTTTGCTCTGCTTCTGCCTCCATCTTCACACCCACTGTACTCTGAGTTCACTGGAGACCTCTGTACATGTCACAAAGAAATCAAATTAGAGTGCAGACATTAAAAATAATACGTCAACTCAATATTTGTACCTGTTTTCACTGATGGGGGATTCAATTTTCTGTGATGGAAACTCATATCACTCTGAGTACTGCTGCTTTTTATTTTGTGTAAGTCACATGTTGTAAGTTGTGTGTATACACACTACACTGATGCCTTACCAAGGACATACCAGAAAGCAGGACACAGTGACAGCCCCCTATGTAACCGTGTATATCACAGCATTCATTCTTAATGTTAATGCAAGGTTTATAAAAAAGCACTCCAGGCAACATTGCTGTAAGATATTAAGCTTTAAAATGGTTAATGTGGCGCTTTGACCCAATGTTTTGTTCCACCGTTAAATAATAATTCCCCTTGTAGATCTCCAGGGGTGTGTCCATCCTCAACCCGAATGTTAACAAAGCGGTCAGCCCTCACTAAAAGTTTAAAACACACAAATATATTCTGAACTATTATGTCTGATCTTAAATATTTTAAGCCTTTGCAAACTTGCTTGCTTTCACATGTTATGTTAAAATACATTTATAACATGAAATATTCAGGACTAAAAGAAATAATCAGCCCTGAGGTTCAAGCGAAAAAACAAAAAAAAACATCGCCATGCATTTTTCATTGAAAACTCAGCTAATCCCTTTCAGACAACAGGGCAAAAAAAACCCCTGAAACAACCAAGACTCTAACGCTTTAAGGTGGCTGTGTAGAGCCCCATGGCTCATTGTATTTAGTAACTGAATGCAAGTTTTAATGATTTGTTTATGTCTAAAATCTGTCTCACTTCATCTCAGTTTGTATTAAATAATGGAGGCTTTAACCCCCAGCTGTTTCCACAAAGCCTGCATAATTACTCGCTTAAAACACATTTAAGAGTTTTGGAAATCTGTCACCATTAAACCATAAAACTGAAAGCATGACTACGTACGATGGCTTTGCATGTTTTGACAGCAAGTTCACCCCGTTTCCACAGAAAGAAAGCACACACTCCTTCACTTCTAAGGTTTGATGTATCAGGGCACATTCAAACATAAATTATGTAAAAACAACTTCAGATGAACAACCGCACATGACATACCACACCATGCCATGACTTATTTAACAAAAATTCATCCAAAATTCAGAAGTGCCGTGTGAGAAACCAAGTAAAGGAGGTCAGTTGGAGCCAGGTGCTGCTAATTAAATGTCTCTTATTAACTGATCATCAGCTATGTGAGCGCCTTTAAGAAAGGAGACGTGTTAGCAGTTTCCTGGATTGGAGTGTTTGGGTGTATCGTAACATAATGTCAAGAAGGAAAGACGGCAGCAGTGATCTTAGAGAAGCATGTGCTGCTTCCCATCAATCTGGGAAGGGTTATGAGGGCGCTTCTAAACAATTTGAAGTCCATCATTCTGCAGTGAGCAAGATTTTATTCACAAGTGGAAACAATTTAAGGCCGCAGCCAGTCTTCCCAGAAGTGCAAATTCACTCTAAGGTCAAACTGTGCAATGTTCAGAGAAACTGCAAAAAAAAACCTAAGAGCTCTCAGACTCAGACCTCAGTTAGCCTGTTAAATTCATGAGAATACAATTAGCGAAAGACTGAACAAGTAGCGGCTTTGTTGTGTTGCCAGAACAAAGCCTTTTCTCTGAAAAAAATAATTGCATCTGAACAAATATCATAAGACGTTTGATGCAGTGTCCTTTTGGACGAACAAGGCCAAATTGGAGACATTTGACTATGATGGACAGTGGCTAGTGTGGAGAAAACCGAACGCAGCATATCAGCACAAACACTTCATATCAACTGTCAAGCACGGTGATGGAGGGGTGATGATTTGGGCTTGTTTGGAGCCACAGGACCTGGGAACTTTGCAGTCATTGAGCCAGCTATGAACTCAAAGTCCAACCTGATTAAAACACTTTGGTGGAACTTTAAGAGAACTGTGATTAAATGAATTCCTGCAAATCTTAACCATCTGAAGTAGCTTTGTAAAGATAAGAGTGAGCCAAAATTCCCCAACAATGATGCGAAAAACTGATAAAGGCATAAAGAAAGTGATCATGGCTGCTAAAGCTGGATCTAAGTGTTTGTTAAATAATTAATGACATGGTGCAATGTGTCATGTGTTGTTCTTCACCTGGGGTTGTATTTAAATATGATTACAACTTTGTACAGTCAGGATTAACCTGCGCTGCTATCACTCAAACCTCTAGTGGAATTATTTTGTTAAAAAAAGAGATTTTTCTGTCATAAATTTGATTTGCATACATTTTTATGCAAATCTGAGACAGTCCAGCAGAAGCCTTGTGCTGGATTGAGGCTGATATGACCCTAATGCTATTAAGTGGGTCGGTGCTTTTTCTTCTATGGCACGTCTACTGTGTCATACGCTGCACAAAAGACTGCTTCCTTTGCCACCCAGCAGCACTGCATTATAGTTAAAGCAGAGGAGAATCAGTAGGCTAACATCACTGTGTTGACCTCAGACTTGTAAATCAAATACATTTGGATTTAGAGATGTCTTCATAAAACCCAAAGGAAGACATTTTTATCCTTTCCTAACATGCACGCTAAAATCAGCTCTTCAACTACAAAAGACAACCTTAAAGCGGCACTGTTAAATATGTTACGTCCACAGCAGAAACGATTAGCATACTGGTGTGTAACATAAAAAGAGCTGCTTGTGATGATTAACCCATGTGTTTATCATGTTGACCTTAAAGCTCTGAGCAGGTTCTGGCATCTTTCAGCTAATGATTTTAGTTTTAGAACAACAGCAGCTGTTTTTCTTTTTCTGAGAAAAGTTCCACTAATTCTATTTTGAAGGCTCGTCTGTGAACTCTGAACTCAAATTACTATAAATAACACCAAGCAATACGCAGCAGAAAAAATAACCAAAAGAAACGTGTATGTGGCTTGTTAGCCCTTTCTCCCTTCATGTACTCTTTCTAACCCGATGATGGGTTTCAAGCTGCATACAAGGCCTCCTGCAAGGCGCACTGCCCATCACTGATGGGTGATATTCTTTCACGTATCACACTCTCCTTTAAATGGGTGAAGGTCAATCATGTAGAACCACCTCTGGCAACTGTCCATTACATCTGCACTCTCATATCATAAACTTGCAGCTTTGCTGGAGCAGCTGGGAGGCTCAAAGAGATAATTTCATTTCAGATTTTTTGACATGTGGTTATCTGCTGATTCTAAACAGGTGTACTCAGAGAGGAGCCCTGCAGCTCTGTTTCGGAGGGCTGACTCTTTTCACTGAGAAGTTTTTCGCACCTCCGCTTGGTCTGGCCCCCAGCTACATATGGCCGCTCTTAATCCCACTGAGCCAGAGCTAGAGAGCCCCCCGGCCATTCCCGGTGCCAAAAGTGACTGAGTCTTTGATGTCGGTGCCCCCGGCTTCAAAACATCCCTCCCAGAGAGCTTCAGCAGACTCCTCGAGTGTCATAGTTTGATTAAATTGCTAAAGCACACTTTTAGTTTTAGTTTTTAGTCCTTACTCTTAGGTTACCCTTGCTGGTCTCTGTAGTTGTGAGTCAGGAACACATACTACATTTCTTGGATCAATACACATTTAGTTCATTAGGGAATCTTTAAAGTGTGATATATATATGTGATTTTCCCAAACTGTGACTCTGTAGTAAAACAAAACAAAACCCCATCATCCAGCACCAACTGTGTGGCTTAGTGATCCATTTTTAACGTTTTCTTGTGCAACAATGTTTCCATAAATGAAAAGTTCTATAATTCAACCTCTGAATAATATAAGAACCCTCTCCATGAAAATCCCTCCAGAGTATAGGCAGGAATAAAACTGGTGAATTTGTTGCACGCAAGTGAAGATTTCTAACTCAGGGTGGGGGAAAAATAAAATAAATATAACTAATTCTTGAGATTTGCTGCCTAAGAATTATGAACAATAACGGCATATATCTTCAGGCGGTGTCTAAAGTCTTTAAGGCACTAATGATGTTGCATTAGGCGGTAGACCTGATAACTGCCACTAATAGTTGGATGGAGAATTATGTCAGGATTGTCTCTTGAAAGAACACGTGAGGTTTCTGTAGAAATGACAGCAAATGTTCTACACAGACGTCCCGGTCAGATTCTTCAGACTTTATGATGCAGCAGTTCAATGATCTACAAATTTGGGTTCTCACAAGAGAAAAGTTCATTGAAAAATAGTAAGAAGTGATAATGGAGGTGTCCCTTCTTGTTAGTCAAACTTAAACATGTGAACCTTTTCATTCCCGCTGCCAATACCTCTCCGCCTACACTTTTCCAGCCTCAGGTTGGGAAACTCTGCACTGCACCTGAGTTTGAAACCCAGTTTGAAACCACCAAAACATTTTCGTGTGATTTTCCTTTGACAGCTCTGCACGTTTTTGCACCAGCTGCCTTTCATATTGTGGTTACTCGTGTCTCCAAAAAAAGCCTGATGTCTTTGTCACAGATTCAAGCAAGCGGGACTCCACACTGTACCCAGATAAACGTGTTTCCCCCTCCAGCGCACAACTGGACTATTTTATGGACTCTAAACAGCATGGTTAATGCTTTCGACCCTGGCAGGGAGCCCCTACTTTCTGGCACATAATTTATTATTGCCATTCCTGTCCTGCTGCAGCTGAGGGGCTGTCGTGCCCCGTTTGTTGTCTCCTTTCTGCAAGCTTGTGATCAGAGCTGTTTTGTTCTTTGTCCTTTCAGCATTTCCGTCTTACATCCCAGTCCAGGCCCAAGGTATCTTGTTTGCCGGAATACGAAATGAATTCCTTCCAGGTGTAATTTTGAAAAATTTCAAATGTCAAAATACTGAAATAATTTCTCATTGTGTTGCTGGGAAGAAAAAAAAAAGTGCACTAATACTTTTAGATTTTTTACACCCTGCAGAACTATTGTGGAATTGGATTACTAGAAGATTGCAGTGTTGCTTTCCTCTCTTGCCTTTCCAATACCACAATTATCCGTAATTGCGTAGGAAGATGGAGACGTGTGCGAACGCTGACAGGGTGATGTGAAGATTTCAGGCAAATGCACGGAACACATGATAGCCCAACTCAAAAGGAACGATGAGTGCTCCTCTGTGTACTAGTGATAAGAGCAGCCATCTCTTTCTTAAATTAGAGGCAGAAATGAGCACAGCTTACGCCGTGAAATTACACTGAAGATAAAATTTGATGGAAAACTGTTCTTGAGACCACTAATGCACGCCCTGCACAATCATTTCCGCCCGATTGTGTTAATGATGCAGTGCCTCTAATCGCGTTAACTTCAGATGGGACTGGTTTTGATGCTCGGGTGTACTGCATGAAATATTCAAATTGAGGTGCCCTACATTAGGCAGCAAATCTTTTTTTTTTTTTTTCAGTTTATTTATTTATTTTTAGTTGACTGGAGGCAAGTGTCTGATAACACCGATTTTCTCTGATAACCATGCGGAGATTGTAATCTGGTAGTAGTCGTGCACTCGCTCAACAGCAGGGAGACAAACAAGAATCACACAG
>NC_140557.1:30083000-30213000 GCF_057381845.1 Rhamphochromis longiceps | reverse complement strand
AGCCAGTAGGCGTGAACCATGTCGGGCCCTGGTGCTGTCCAACTCTTCATACTGGAGACCCTTTCTTGGATATCTGCCACTGTGATGGTTACTGGACCCTGTTCAGGGAGGTCGCTGTGGTCTGCCCTCAGATCCTCTAGCCACTGAGCATTGCCGTTATGGGTTGCATCCTTCTCCCATATGCTCTTCCAGTATTGCTCCGTCTCCAGCCTTGGTGGTGCTGTTCTCTTATTGTTCCCTTGCCACTGAGAGTACACCTTTGCTGGTTCTGTGGAGAACAGCTGGTTTATTCTCCTGCCTTCTATCTCTCTGGTGTACCTCCTCAAGCGGCTGGCCAAGGCTGTGAGTCTTTGCTTGGCAGTTTCCAAGGCCTCAGGTATGGACAGCTTGCTGTATTTCTTAGGCACCTTATTTGTCGCACCTTTCTGCAACTCCGTTAGTTGGCTAACCTCCCTCCGTGCTACTTTGATCTTGCCCTCTAGCCTCCTTCTCCATGGAGGGTACTGCCCCTTGTCGCTGTTCAACTTGTAGCCAAGCATCTCACTGATCACTGCTGCCGTATTGTAGATGAGCTTGTTAGTGTCGGTAATCGTGGTTGTAGGTATTGCCCGTTATATATATATATATATATATATATATATATATATATATATATATATATATATATATATATATATATATACATATATATATACATATATACATATATATATACATATATACATATACATACATATATACATATACATACATATATACATATACATATATATATATATATATATATATATATATATATATATATATATATATATATATATATATATATATATATATATATATATATAAAACACCCAGCACGCCCCTGCGGGCGGTTTATCCTTCAAGCTCGGGTCCTCTACCAGAGGCCTGGGAGCTTGAGGGTCCTGCGCAGTATCTTAGCTGTTCCCAGGACTGCGCTCTTCTGGACAGAGATCTCCGATGTTGTTCCCGGGATCTGCTGGAGCCACTCGCCTAGCTTGGGAGTCACCGCACCTAGTGCTCCGATTACCACGGGGACCACCGTTACCTTCACCCTCCACATCCTCTCGAGCTCTTCTCTGAGCCCTTGGTATTTCTCCAGCTTCTCGTGTTCCTTCTTCCTGATATTGCTGTCATTCGGAACCGCTACATCGATCACTACGGCCGTCTTCTTCTGTTTGTCTACCACCACTATGTCCGGTTGGTTAGCCACCACCATTTTGTCCGTCTGTATCTGGAAGTCCCACAGGATCTTAGCTCGGTCATTCTCCACCACCCTTGGGGGCATCTCCCATTTTGACCTTGGGACTTCCAGGTTATACTCGGCACAGATGTTCCTGTACACTATGCCGGCCACTTGGTTATGGCATTCCATGTATGCCTTGCCTGCTAGCATCTTGCACCCTGCTGTTATGTGCTGGATTGTCTCTGGGGCATCTTTACACAGCCTGCACCGGGGGTCAAATTCAAATTCAAATTTTATTTGTCACGTACACAGTCATACACAGTACGATATGTAGTGAAATGCTTGGACAACTGCTCGTGACCTAAAGAGAACAAAAAAGGAAAAGGCTATGAATAAGATAGGAAATAAATATGAAAAATTAAAAAGGGTAAATTTAACTAGGAAGGAATAAAATATAAATTAAGGTTAAAAATGAAATAACTGTACAACACAAATTAGAATGAAGGGTAAATTTAACTGGGAAGAATAAGATAAAGATAAATATATAAATTAAAGTTGAAAATAAAATAACTGTACAACAAAATACACAATACACAATATAGAACTATATAAGAATGTATGAAGAAATCTAAATATAAATAAATATATACACAATAACAGCAGCTGTACAAGTATTAACCGGAAATGAAGAATATAGTGACCAGTGTTGTGCAAAACCAAAGTCCAGAAAGTCCAGTGTGTGTGTAAGAACTATATGTGTGGGTCAGTACTGTGTGGTGGTGTGATTGAGAGACCGTATCGCCTGTGGGAAGAAGCTCCTCCTCAGTCTCTCTGTGTTGGTCTTCAGGGAGCGGAATCGCTTTCCTGACCTCAACAGAGAGAACAGTCTGTTGTTGGGATGGCTGAGGTCCTTCACGATCTTCCTGGCCTTGGTCCAGCACCGCCTGCTGTAGATTGAGTGCAGGTCAGGGAGCTCGGAGCGGATGGTGCGCTCAGCTGACCGCACAACCCTCTGTAGAGCTCGTCTGTCCTGCATGGTGCTGTTCCTGAACCAGGTTAAGATGTTTCCCGCCAGGATGCTCTCTATGGTGCACGAGTAAAAGTTCCTGAGCACCTTGGAGGGCAGTTGGAAGTCTCTCAAGCGTCTGAGGTGGTAGAGACGCTGTCGGGACTTTTTCACCACGGTGTTGATGTGACAGGACCATGACAGGTCCTGCGTGATGTGAACTCCGAGGTATTTGAAGCTGTCCACTCTCTCCACTGGGCACTCGTTGATGACGGGGGTCTGGTAGTTCCTCTCCTGCTTAGTGCTGAAGTCCACTATCAGCTCCTTTGTCTTACTGACGTTTAGAAGGAGGTTGTTCCTCTGGCACCAGTTCTCCAGATTCCTAATCTCCTTCAGGTAGGCCGTCTCGTTGTTATCAGAGATCAGGCCCACCACGACGGTGTCGTCAGCAAACTTGATGATGGTGGTGGAGCTGGTAGTGGCCACACAGTCATATGTGTACAAAGAGTACAGCAGGGGGCTCAGAACACACCCCTGGGGGGCTCCAGTGCTGAGAGTGGTGGAGGCTGAGACATGTCCGCCCATCCTTACTGCCTGTGGTCTGCCAGTTAGGAAGTTGGAGATCCACTGACACATAGATGAGCTGAGTCCCAGATGCTCCAGCTTGGTGGTGAGTGTGGAGGGAATTATGGTGTTAAATGCAGAGCTGTAGTCTATGAAGAGCATTTTAACATAATTCCCCCTTCTAGTGTCCAAGTGAGTGAGTGATGTGTGGAGGAGATGAGAGATGGCATCGTCTGTGGAACGATTTGGACGGTAAGCGAACTGTAGTGGGTCCAGTGTGTCTGGTAGTGAAGAAATGATGAAGTCTCTGACCAGGCGTTCAAAGCACTTCATCACTACTGAGGTGAGGGCTACAGGGCGATAGTCATTGAGAGAAGCAGGGTGGGGTTTCTTCGGGACAGGAACAATGATGGACTCTTTGAAGCATGTGGGGATCACCGACTGAGATAAAGAGATGTTGAATATCTCAGTGAACACAGGAGCTAGCTGGTATGCGCAGTCTCTTAGGATACGACCTGGGATGCCGTCTGGTCCTGCTGCTTTCCTGGTGTTCACTCTCTTGAAGGCTCTCCTTACTTCATGCTCGGAGATGACGAGCACGTTTCCGGTGCTGGCAGTATCTTCCTGTCTGCAGCCGTTAGCGCCGCTAACACTAGCATTGTTGGAGTCCTTAGCTGCAGCCTCGAAGCGAGCATAGAAAGTGTTCAGCTCGTCTGCCAGAGTCACGGCCGCGTTCGTCATACCGGTTGTTGGTGCTTTATAGTCCGTTATTGTCTTTAGTCCCCGCCACAGGCTCCTAGAGTCACTCTGTTGGAGTTGTGACTCTAGTTTCCTCCCGTAGCGCTGCTTCGCCTCTTTCACCGCCCTCCGCACGTTATATGACGCGGCTTTGTACGGGTCCATGTCCCCCGTCATGAGTCCCGTGTTGTAGGCAGCGGTGCGGGATCTCAGAGCGTCGCGGATGGTTTTATCCACCCACGGCTTCTGGTTGGGAAACGTTGTGATAGTCTTTGTCTCCACGGTATCATCCGCTAGTTTCCCGATGAATCCCACAACCGCTTCCGTAAACACGTTGACGTCATCGTCGGAGCTGTTTCTGAACATGCCCCAGTCTGCGTCATCGAGTGCGTCCTGTAACGCGGCCACCGATTGATCCGTCCAGCGCGCGACCTTCCTCTGAACCGGACCTTCCTGTTTCAGCCTCTGTTTGTATTTTGGCATGAGGAAGATGGCGGCGTGATCAGATTTGCCAAACGGGGGGCGGGATTGTGCCTTGTAGCCGTCCTTGACCGTAGTGTAGCAGTGGTCCAGTGTCCTTTCACCCCT
Organism: Rhamphochromis longiceps; assembly: GCF_057381845.1. Taxonomy (NCBI): domain Eukaryota; kingdom Metazoa; phylum Chordata; class Actinopteri; order Cichliformes; family Cichlidae; genus Rhamphochromis; species Rhamphochromis longiceps. Next base: position 30,208,897 of record NC_140557.1, on the reverse strand, counting down.
GGTGGGGCAGGTGATGTGTTGATAAAAGTTCGGCGCTGCGCGTTTGAGGTTGGCGCTATTAAAGTCCCCCGTCATTGTAATAAGTCACAATAAGCGCAGCGTCCCGGTGTTGTGTCTGGTGCTGTGTGAGTGCCTCATGCAGCTCGCATAAGGCGGTGACCGTGTCCGCTTGTGGTGGAATATAAACGGCACTTACAATGACCGATGTAAATTCCCGAGGTAGATAAAAAGGACGACACATGATGGACAGAAGTTCCAGATTTGGTGTGCAGGAGCGTGTGAGAGGAACAACGTTCGCACTGTTGCACCAGTTGTTGTTCACCATTAAACACACGCCGCCTCCCCTTGACTTCCCCGAGTCCCGTGTCCTGTCCATGCGGTGAACCGAGAAGAACTCGGCCGGCTGGATGGCGTGGTCCGGCACCGCTGGGTTCAGCCATGTCTCGGTGAAGCAGAGGAGATTGCAGTCCCGAATGTCTCTCTGGAACTTTATCCTGGCCCTGAGGTCGTCAAGCTTGTTCTCCAGTGACTGGACGTTGGCGAGCAGGATGCTAGGCAGAGGTGTGCGGTGTGCACGAGCTCTCAGCCTGTTCCTGACGCCGGCTCGCTTCCCTCTAGGCCGCCGCCGCTTCCCTTTGTTCTCCCTCGAGATCTCACTCGGCCAGCTCGGATCCGGAGTTAAAAACTTCGAATTGTGAGTACATTGTATACCAATAGAAACAAGAGTGTCACTGTCAAACCTAATGTACCCAATGGTGATGATTTTGCCGATTTAGAAACGCTGAAAACTAACTTAAAAAACAAAGACAAAGAAAAAGTGGTTGGAGCAGTCGTGACGGCAGCCGACCTCACCGGCGCCATCTTATGTTTAGGTCTTGCCTGGGTCTTGCCTGGTGTGATAGACCCCAGCCTCTATGGATCTTGTGCTCAGAGCTTGTTCTTGTGCTGCCATGATTAGTGCCTCTGTGCTGTCTTTCAGTCCAGCTTTGTCCAGCCACTGGTAGGATTTCTGGATATCAGCCACCTCCTCTATCTGCCGGTGGTACATACCATGCAGGGGCCTGTCCTTCCATGATGGTTCCTCGTCTCCCTCCTCTTTCTTGGGTTTCTGCTGCCTGAGGTATTCACTGAGCACTCGGTCAGTTAGGGCCATCTTCCCAATGTATTCTTGGATGTTCATTGTCTCATCCTGGACTGTGGTGCTGACACTCACCAGTCCCCGGCCCCCTTCCTTCCGCTTAGCGTACAGCCTCAGGGTGCTGGACTTGGGGTGAAACCCTCCATGCATGGTAAGGAGCTTTCTTGTCTTTATGTCAGTGGCTTCTATCTCCTCCTTTGGCCAGCCTATTACCCCAGCAGGGTACCTGATCACGGGCAGGGCGTACGTGTTGATGGCCCGGATCTTGTTCTTACCATTCAGCTGACTCCTCAGGACTTGCCTGACCCTCTGCAGGTACTTGGTGGTTGCAGCCTTTCTAGCGGCCTCTTCATGGTTCCCATTCGCCTGCGGGATCCCCAAGTACTTGTAACTGTCCTCTATGTCTGCAATGTTGCCTTCTGGTAGTTCAATCCCCTCAGTTCTGACTACCTTCCCTCTCTTTGTTACCATTCGACTACAGATATATGAAATCTAAAATGACCAGAGGGATGTTGCCATGTGTTGGTCAGCTCTTCTTTATAATAACTGCCATGTAAAATGCTCTTCCTGGGATATCTTGATTATAAATGAAGCTACAGCTAACCAACAACACAAAGATCACCAGAAAAACAAAGACACATTTCACTCTCAAGTCTTAATGGACAAATATACACTCTATACTCTATTTCTATTTTTTAGCAATTGGACAAGAATTCTGGAGATCAGGCACAATAGGTTCAAGTATTCACCAACCTCATGAGCAGTTCAGGTAATTGTCACATGGTTCCATGCACAGCTGAGCACGTTATCTGTTTTTGTCTTATCTGTTTTGTTATTCTTTGTCATATCTTCCTGAAGACACTTCCAGCTGTCTTTTTTTAACTTAAGAGTTACATTTTAGTTTTACAATAATTACAAAGAAACATATCAGTTTGTTCTGTCAGCAACTGTTTTTTTCAGCAGAACTCCTTCAGTATAGAAAACAGGCAAGCACGACCTTGCTTGCAATGGATGACATGATGGCTCATAAATAAAATTACCATCGTTTTAATGATATTTCAGTACAGGAGCTCGGTGATGCACAGATTATGCAGAGGGAGATGTTGCAAAAAATGAGACTTTGTGGATAAACCACAGATTTCTTTGCTTTCAGCCTTGACTTCATCTCCTCCTATGCCAGCATATTAATGCATATTCGTCTTAGTAACAATTTATAACATTAACTAACATTTGTCATGTAGGACATTTACTGTAACAAGATTAGAAGATTAAAATAAGCTAACTGCCTATCTTTGATACCAACAGCTGATATGTAAAAAAAAAACAAACTTAAAGCTTTGCTGATGGATCACATGGCTGAGTCTATTGTAGAAGTTGTAAGTCAAGGCAGCAAACCACCAGTTAACATTTACCCAATGGTTCTCTTTAGCTCAGTTTAGACAGTTTTGTTCTTTGTTTTGTTTGTTTCCCAGTCTGCAGCTGTTATCTGCGAGCTCACCCTGTTCTGATCAGCCACAGAGACAAATAAGTTCCTCAGATAAACTCTGTGAACATTACTTTTCCATCACAAGATGACAAAGTTAGTGAGTACTCTAATGAACACAGTGGAACATTTAGCAGCTTTGGAGCTGGTGGCGAACGAAAGCGAAGCTAAAAGATAACAAATGCTGCACTCATATACATTTAGTGTGAGTCATTCTTGTTTTTAAGAAATCTGTGTATAATACAAACAATGTAATTGTAGTGGTTACACTGAAAAAAACCATCTTCAACCATCAAATCCAATATGGAGTCTAATAGCTGGAAGATGGAAGCAGACAGGTACTGGCAGCCAAATCTGTGGATGATAGCAGCGTTGTTTTGTTTACAGACCACCTACCGCAGCCTTCCCGTGTAAGAAATGTCTGAATCCTGTCTACAGGCATCACAAAGCCCTTCAGACACACAAGCCACACAAGTAATACAATGGGCGCGGAAAAAGGACTCCTCATAACCTCTCCCCTCTTCTATTTATCCCACAAACCCCTGCTTTGATCAGCGAACGTGTCCTCGGGGAGGCTGGCAACAACAACAGAGCAGGTAATTCTGCCTCACCCCCTCCTGAGTCTATCATGTCCAGTGCAAAACAAGCCAGTCTCCCAACAGAACTGGCCCCGATTTAAACCCAACACTTCAACCTTTTCTGTCTTCACAAGAAAGGAGCGGTGTATTACCTAACGTGCACCGATGGCTTTGCATGAAAAATGAAACGCTATGCAAGGCTAGACAGGAGACAAATGAAAAGGATTAGAGCGTGGGCAAGGATCGGATACAGCCTTATTTACAACTGACAATGTTTTGCTGTGGAGAAGCCACCCTTAATTTGCTGCTTAATAGCTGACTTCCACCACCATGTTCAAATCCCCCTGAGAGGCTTTTGTGGTTTGTTCGCAAGATGTCTCCACTGCATGCATTGCAAATGAGTCTTTCAGAAAAGCACCTCACCTTCCGGCCACAGCTTGCAACGCACAAGATTTTTTTTCCCCCTCTTTTATTTATTTATTTATTTTATTCTTACCTTGTTCTTTTCCACTTCTATCTCCCAGTAATAACCTTCAACTAACCTTCAAACCACTGTGAATAATTTAAATCCTATTTTCATATCAATGGAGGAGTCAAGCCAGGCAATTATCTTTTATCTGTGTACTTTGCTGTCAGAGCAAATCATAATAAAGTCTTCCCAGGAGAGAGTGAGAGAGCAGAGACGGAGAAAGAGACAAGGCATAGATAGTGCAGAGGAGCCATAGGCCACGAGGACATAGTGGTGGAAGAAGGGAAAAAAATTGGGGGCAAAAAAAAACACCCCCAAAAAATTCAGCAAGACAACGGCACAAAGAATAGAAATACAAAGTCTGGACGCTTGTGATGCTATCTGTTAGACTCTAATGAAGAGAATGCATAATTCACTAATGAGCAGCAGATCTGTCATGGAAAGAAACACTGCTTACATCTGCGCCGGTTTCCAGGAAGGGGATGTGGCGGCTGCCGCATGTGCGGTTTGGTGTCTGGTGGAAGACAGCAAAGATAAACATGACAAATTGGCAGTTCAATTAGAACTTTTGGTTCGCTGTTTTCTCGGTGCGTAGCCGACAGCCTCACTCAGTGACACGCTCTTTCCAGGCCAACGTGAAGCCGTGTTAAAGCTCATTTGTGAGACAGTGATATAGAGCTGTGTTGTAGATGGGTGCATCCTAGGGAAAAAAAATGGAAAGGGAGAAAAGGAAAAAAAAATGTGAAGAAGAAATTCCCCCTGGTACTCATTAAAATTCAGCAGTACAGCAACACCTACCCCCACCACCACCCCCCTCACTTTGCTCCTCTTTCCCCTCCCTCTGTCTTTTTCTCTTTCCTCCGTCTGTTCAGACTGCCATCGTCTCGCCTTGTTGCCTCCCTGCATGCCTCCCTGGATTGTCCATGATCATTTTTGATGAATTCATAAAACTTGCTGCATTCTTGATTGAGATGGAGCGGTGGAGAAAACAAGAGTGATGGAGAAAAGAAAAGCAATATCCACAAGCGCAGAGGAGGGGATAGAGAAGGTGGGGGGGGGGGGGGGGGGGTGAAGCAGTGAATGTGTTTTGGGGTGATGGGATGCACAGATAACAAGAGAAAGAGGGGAGAGGATGAAGGTAGCAGCTATAGGCTTTGCAATATTGATCTGTGGTGCACAGATGAAAAGAGCAGGTGAGCACTGCAAGTGAAGGCAGGATTTCCTTTGGTCGAGAGTGAATGCAGGGCACGTTATTGAAAGAGCTGCCATCTTTGAACCGAGACCAAACTTTCCCTGACTTGCATATGCCTGCTCCTGCAAATCCCCCATGCAGGCCGGCGGTACAGCACGTAACACCCAGGATCAGAACAAACAGGGGTCTTCAACTGCTCACCAAAGCCACAAAGAAAAACAAGAAGAGATGCAAACTAATCCCTAAATGTAATTTCCCAGACACTACTACATACCTGATGTCCCCAGCTACTTGACACTTCGAAAGCAACAGGTGACCAACAGTAGTGTGATTGGATCAGCCCGCAACTTGTCAGTGAGAGAGATCCCTAATCCAACTACAAAAATGTTCATTAGCCTTTCTCTCAGACTTGAAGTTTGATGAAACATTTTTATAATCCAGACTTTACAGTACATAGGCCAAGCACTTGTGCTAAACCATCCACAAATCTCTAAAAAGTAGGAAGTTTAACCAAACACCAGAGAGCTGAGTGCTTGAATGAATGCAGAGAATTCATTTAAAAAGAAGAAAGGTAATAAGTGAGAAAACGGGCAAACACCCGAGTAGCAAAAAGATTGCAGTTCAATCAATGGCCACTTGAGGCTGGCTGTTTGTGGGATGAATCTTTATTGAACTGGCCTGTTTGTATTAATGTTACCAGCAGTGCTGGTAAACAGTTGTATTTCTTTCCATATTTGGTGTTCATGTCAAATTTTAGGGACATACAATTTACCTGACACATGAAATAAACACAAATGTAGAATATCACATCGGATCTATTCGGTGATAATGAATACAAAATTAAAAAGAATTTGCACTTATAATAAATATTCTTGAAAAACATACAGATGTTGATAATCACTGTATGCATGACAAAGTTCATGCAAAGTTTCACCGAGATTGACTCACCCATTCAGGAGGAGGTAGGGTGTTGATATGTATATATGATGTGATCATTATAGTAAGATGTTCATGTTTTTGTGGTTCACTACAGACTGTCCAATGACAGTGAGTCATACAGCCACGTCACTGTGAACTGCTTCCTGTCTGGACACACATACACATTGATGAAGAAGAACCACATGGCTGTAAATTCATGTACACAGTGGTTAAATACACTATATTAAACAAATCCAACTTAAACAAAAGCACAAACAGTAATTTAAAAAAATGAGTTTTTAATTTCATTCTGTTTAATTAATGTGTTTACTTCATGTTCATACATTTCATTATGTGGAAATCAGGTCTTTGTATTAGTTTTCTATGTTTAAAAGTCAATATAATAAGAATAAATACAAATACAAATTGGAAGACACTGATTATGTAGTTACATTGTGGATTCATGTATATTTGTTCTGTACAAACATGTTACTATATGACAGCCAGAGATTACCCATACTTGAAGAGGCCAGATATTTTACCTCGAGGGCCTAACACCTATTAAGTCCTAATCTTTTTTCTTCCTGCCCTTTATGACCAACGCTACCAGCCTCACTGAAACAAACACATACACGGAGCAGAAAACACATAATCTCCCAGCCTTTGAATTACACACACTGACTAATTGACCAACAGCCTGGTGCAGAATCTATCCCCAGAGAAACAGCAGCGTGGAGGAGAGAGGAGGCTGGTTAGGCACAATCACAATGGGAGCGGACTTAATGATGTGCTGAACATCAAAAAAAAAAAAAAAATCCTTAATAAGCTGGGAAATTCTCTCCCTATTTTCAGCTGCAAAGAGCTTGTCTTCTAAAACATACTGTATATGTTTCTTTAGAAAAGCACAATTAGACAATTACACTAAAATGTATAAATATCATTAAGACATATTCAGAGCTAATTAATTTAGAGGCTGCTGCATTCTCATGTGGGGAAGGAGATGGAAAATACAGAAATAACAGAGGCAGCAAATGTTGCTTTCAATTTTCTTTTTGTTAATTTGCAGGCTCCCCGCTGGGAGAGGTAAAATAACCCCCAGTCAGACTTTTTTCTTTTGCTGTTAATAATAATAGCGCTGCTTTTTCAAGCTAGGCAAATAGTGAGGCTCATTTGCATTGCTTAGGATATGCATCACTGCAGAAAAAGGTCCAAAATGTCCTTAAAAGCTGCATCAGCTTCAGTAAGTTTTTGTTTTAGTTTTGTCCCCCCTCTTTTTTTCTTTTTTCTTTTTTTACTTTAATGTGCTAATAAGTTGTCGGAGGCAGTTCTGGATTTTGGCACAAGCACATGCACACAATTTCTCATTATTCCTCTAGCCTAAACCCTCTCTCTCACAGTCTCATGTTGTCTCTCATCCACAGCCCCTCTTGTCTCCCTCCTCTGTCACCCAGGGGAAAAATGCCAAGGCTTTTCTCGTGACAGATCTGCTCCCTGCAGATTTGAACTGCACATCCTGCCTCTCTTCAAGGTGACAGATGGTATGCCGCGCTTTAACCCAATTCGCCCCTAAAGCGCGCCCCAGTGTCTTACTAACACTTTCCTCAGTACAAAGCACACGCAGATCAAACACCATCCTATCCCTATAAACTTTATCAAAGAATAGCTAGGAATGATTACAAGAGAAAGATCTGGATGACCTGCCAGAGGGGATTGTATAAATCGCTTATAGATGCAAATGCAACTGTGTACTATTAGTGGATTTGCCAGAGAACACTTTTTTTTCTTAGGTGAATGTTTACTTGAGCTAAAACCTTTTGTTGGATTAACTAAATGTGCTGAGTTTATGCATATGTATGATATCGGCAGCATCCTAGATTGAAAATGATCACCACAGGCAAAGTACTGGGCTGAGCCTCAGTTATTTCAGTTCTATTATTTCTATTTTTTCATTAATATTGTTAGGATTTCTTGTACTTTAAAAACAAAGAATGCTGACAAGCATGAATGCATGTGAGGAAATGAACTCTTCATAAAGAGTTGCCACAATAAATATCGAAAATAACTCATCCAATGCTTGTTGAGACCTCTGGATCAAATTAATGAGGCGACCAACCCACCAAAAGAGTGAAGGGGACACCGCTATCACGCTTGCACAGAGCTTGCCATTTTCCATTCTGAAATGTAGTTGTTTTTTAAATATTCAATTCAGTTCCATTTTATTTTGTATAGCACCAAATCCCAACAAGGAGCTTTACACTAAAGACTAAAGACCCTTTAATGAATAACTCACAACTTATCTATAAGACATTTTTGCTGGTCAGGTGTCAATCCACAGTAGGTTTATAAAAAAATGACAATAAGATACTAATAAAGGCTAAAAATTACTATCAGATACTCATTCACAACAGTGGTGTTTTCGCCTCCTCCAGCTGGTACACAATTTCACACAGCCCCTCCCTTCACTAGCAGCTGAACACATGAACTGTATTCGTTGTTTGCAACACTCAACAACACTTTGTGAGGAATTTCAGAGGTCAGTAATTCCAGTTTCAGCAACAGTTACGTATTAAACAATTATAAGAAATGTTAGCATGGCTGGAGCAGATGTTACCATTAGCCGTTTAATTATTAGCAATTACCCAATAGTAGGGGTGCAACGATATTCGTATCGATATTGAACTGTTCGATACAGTGCTTTCGGTTCGGTACGCATATGTATCGAACAATACAACATTTGTAATTTATTTTATCAACTTTCCTTCTGACGATGCTGTCTGTGTGGAGCGCTCAGTGAATCTGCGTTCGACTACTCCGCCTAGGCTGCACTGTCGAGCGCAGATCCACTGAGCGCTCCACACAGACAGCATAGTCAGAAGGAAGAGCGCAGGGCAAGCTAGCGAGACAGAAGTTAAGCTCTCCTTTTAACATGGCAAATTGAACCTCCCCCACCCTCATTCAGATCTGGCGTTTGGAATTATTTTGGTTTTCATGTGACGTATGACCCTGAAGGTAAGCGCGTCATGGACTAAAGTAAAACAGTATGTTGGATGTGCCACGCAATGCTCAATTACATGGGTGGGAGCTAGTGTGTTAGCGCAGTTAGCTCGTTAACGTGTTGGCCGTCTAGCCCCATGCACGGGGCTATCAGGGGTAGCTCGTTAACGGAGATTTGCCGTGTTGTGGCGTTAAGGTCATTTTAACCCTGAAAGCACTAGTGGGAACACAACGAATATGACTGCACATTTACGCCGACATCATCCTAGTGCAAAGACAAAAACAACAAGCATGCATGCTACAAACTTTAGCCGAGTCATTTAGACAGCTGTTAGCACATGATTCTCCTTATGGGGACCTGATATGTTTAATATGCTGCTGAGAATATAGCCCAGAAGAAGCGGATAGTATAGCTTTTATTTTGGAAAGAGACATTTCTCTGTAATAAATTCTCTTTTCCAAAGATGAGTGATTCCTCAATCAGATACAGGGCTCGCAAAATCGCTAGCCCGACGTCCTGGGGCTAGCGATTTTTCCAGTCGGGCTACCAAAATCTATCTCTGCCCTGCCCGTCGGGCTATTGTAGGAAGGAAAAATATATGTCAATGCTTTTGCATTCTTTCGGAAATGTAGCTGGGTAATTATGTCATTGGCATCGGTGAGCCACTGTCAATATGTGACATATTGAAGTCGCGTTTGAATTTGCGCTTGTTTTTTGCTTTCACTTTGCAATCGCGTGAACGGTGTATAGAGAGCGACAGTACTGATTGGTGAGTGATGATAATTTGTGCACCAATTCCTCTGACATCGTCTTATTAATCGTTAGCTTACTATGCAAACATGACAAGTGAAATCTCCCGCAGCTTACACATGTGAGAGGTTGATCGCGCAGAGAATCGCTGAGCTTATGTGAGTGCATGTGTAAAAGCAGCAGGATACATATTTTAGTTCTGCTGAGCCAAATAAGACAGGTCAGGGTGAAGAAGTGACAGCCAAAGAAAAGCTTACCGCAAAACGGAAAAGTTATGACAAATCAGACTATAAGGCAAAAAGAAAGTGCAGCTTTATGGTTTCATGGACAAAAGAATTTCTGTGGCTGCGATATGATGAGCTAAATAACCAGGGCTGCACATAAGTGGTCCGCAGGTGCGCATTCGCTGTCAAAATAAAAAACACGCACAAGGGTTAGGGTTAAATTTAAAAACTGTACTTTTGAGTTAAAATATATATTTATAATTTTAATAAATGACAAATTAAAAAGGCATGAACATTTTTTTTGTATCGAAAAAATATCGAACCGTGACACCAAAGTATCGAACCGAACCGAACCGTGAATTTTGTGTATCGTTGCACCCCTACCCAATAGCCATACTAGCCATCTATTATCATTAAGGTAGCACTTTAGATTTTAGAGCATTTTAGAAAGTTCCCTGTGATGTTCCATTTGTGGTTGGTTTGTGAATCTCTCTCTGCTATATCGTGGAGTAAATTTAGAAAGTGACTTTTTCCAGAGTCAGCAGCAAACCATATGAACTATGGCAGGGTGGCATTCGGCTCAAGTCACTTTACTATTCCAAAAGAAAAAAAAAGCCTGCACTCACAGACGCTATGAATAATTACAACCATACATGCATAGTACACTCTCAGAGAAATGTAGTTACAGTTATAAAAGTGCAAAAATATCTGTGTTAGATTGCAGGAGACTAACAGGAGAGACCTTTTTCCAGGTAAAGAAGTGGATCAGTGAACTCACCACACACTGAGACATGAGGGGTACTTTCCAAAGTCTGACCTGCATAGACCCATCCTCTCAGTGCCCTCCTCATTCATGCTGCTTACCATGATTGCTGCAGAAGCACTAAACTACTCGTAACTGAATAATTAAACTGAGCTCACACTGCAATAACTTATCATGATATGGGCGTTTCAGGTTTTCATTATCGAATTGTATGATACACTGTAACTTATAGTCTTAGTGTATAAGTAGAACTGAGCTGAGGGACTGTTCTTTCATTTTTATATTAATACATTTCCAGGCAGCTAATGCTGGGTTTTTGATGGAGCCTAACTCTATATAAGAAAAAAAAAGAAAAAGGAAGTGCCAAAAAGAGGCAGGCACACTGGAAGCCTTATACCCATCATTTCCACTTTCACGCATGTACAAACACACACACTTCCACGAACTATCAAAAGAGAAAAAGTCCAATTCAACTGCAAATCAGAAACATTTACGTGCTTTATGAGGCGAGGTGACAGCAGCACGTTCCTCAGGCAGCGCTGGCAGCCTTCAGGTTTCACAGTGTTTTAACAAGGCTCATGAAAGTATCCAAGATGTCCACTGTTCCTCTCATCCATCACATCCAATAAAGGTGAAGCAGCAAAAGCTAAGGATGAGACTCATGTTTTTTTTTTCCGCCTTTCTTCTCTCTTTTCACCTCAGGCTAGTCAGAGCGAGTTAGTGTCTCACCCCGATGTGTTCATAATTCAAATGGCAACACTGTCTGTCGTGGTGATGTGCCATGCATTATTCAGCACAATCCTTTCTGCCTGCAAACAGACAAATGCGATGCTATTATGGCAGCACTAAGGCAAACAGCAAACAATCAAAATGGCAGACATTAATTGCTTAATTAGGTGACAAAACAAATGGGGAAGTTGACAACAAGATAGCTGCCACTACATTTTGGCTGGTTTATACATTTTAAAGAGGTCCGGCCATCACACAGGCACAACAGGTGCATTTGAAAATTCAGATTATAGCTTCACGGATCTTAATATATTTATCGAATTATATTCTGCTTTAAAACAGCAAAGAAGTGCACATTATCTATTGTAATAACCATGGATCATTATCAGTTTGTCTGATAAATGACTACTAAAACTAAGAAAATCCTTGTTTTCTTCTATGGAAAACACATCAAAAGGTGAAAATAAGTGAAATCACACATTTCTTTAACTCGAAGGTCCCAAAGGTTCAGATTATAAATAAGAATAAAAAAACAATTTTGCATTTGTTGACCACTGTGCCCAAATTAAAGGGAAAAAATCCAAAGCAGGGTGGCTTCTTTGGCTTAAAGTCAATTCATTGATTAAATCTGACTTCGTGCTTGGAAGTCTAGCTGAAATCAAATAATGTAATGGCCCAGGTGTACGCAGAGAACCTCTGTTTGATAATCTGAGTCAATACTGCTTATACAATCAGGGGCAGAGAGTTTGAGGTGAGCTAGCAGGACGTGGCCTCTGCTCCAAGTTGATTAAAGGTTGACTATAATCCCGGTCAGACTCAGAGTCTCCGCGGACAAACACAAGTGAATCATTACTATTTTTATCATGTGCCCACTCCACTCCACAGCCATCAGTAGACTCATGATCAAAGCCAGCGGTAGCAGATGCTATTCTGCCAAAAGTCCAGTGGGTTTTCTTTTGTGTTTTTTCTGCAGAAAAACAATTTCCATTATTGCTATGAAGCCATATAACCTTAAATCTCACACACCACAAAACAAAGCAGATGGTAGTGTTCCAGTTTATACCCAGCGGTGTGTGTGAAAGTCAGTCAAACAGAGTGGTGGAGGTGTGTTTCCGCACCTGACACAGCTTCTCCACCCACCTAACAAAGCGCTAATACAGGGAGCAGTTGTTCCTTTATCTCTCAGAGGAGCAGAGCCACCGGGCGGCTGCTGGACCTGCCCGCTGATGTCTCGTCACACAAAACGCAACACAGCGTGGACGCATTAGAGCATCTGCACGCACATACCCCAATGATGCTTTTGCCATAGCAGAAAAAGAACTAGTGCATATGCATGCACAGACAAAAACATACACATGTATTTTGTCACATGGAGAGACAAAAAAAAGAAAAAAGTAGGAGACACTTGTTCTAAAAAGACACTGATTTATATTCCAAAGTGCTCGTGTCAGATCCCGCCATGTAAAAAGGGTCCTATTACTAATAAATGAACACACAATAAAAAAGAAAAGAGTCCCTCCAAATCTGCCTGTGTTACGTGAATCTTTTATGCAAATGGAATTTCAAATGAGGTGGAGCTATCTTCAGAGACCTTGACTGTTTTTCCACAGCCCTCTATTAAAATTTATGCCACCGCAGATTTATAAATTTTATTAATAGCGTGCTGCTGAGGAAAGGGAAGCAAAAGTGATGAAACAGCTTCACTTCTGTCTTTCTTCTCTCTAGTCCCTCTCTCCCATCGCTGGTCCAGCGGGTCCCTCGTCACTCCCTTTCACTCTTTCATGCTCCCTCCCTCTGTTTCTCGCACACTCTCTCTTACTCCTCTGTGGTGTCTCATAGTGATTTTATAATTGGGCTCTTCTCATTGTTATTCAAAACCCTGTAGAACCAATTAGTGGCAGACCTCCCGACCTTCAGTTGCTATGTAATGGTGGTAACTAAAGACTCTAAGTGAGGCAGCTGAGAGCAAAGGTCTGAATTTTCTTTAGTTCCTGATTAATAATTCTGTCAACCCTATCACATGCAGACATTAAACAGAATTGCTAGTTTGAAGCGCCCTTCTTTCTCTTTTTTTTTTGGAGCTATACTCTGTCTTTTCACTGCCTTTTATTAATCTTTAAAGATGGCCTGGATCCTCCCTCCCCGGTCTCTTGTCAGATAAATGTTGAGATAAAAGGATAATGAGACTTCGCAGGGAACCTGGTTCGGTCGGGGAGGGGGTGAAAGTGACCTCTGCCTACAAGTGGATAGTCAGAAACGGAGCTGATGTGCAGCAAGAAAGCCAAAGAGATTTTCTTATTGCTGGTACTGTTAAAAGGTCCTCGCTTGTCTTTCATCACTGATGTAGGGCCTTTTTTGAAACCACGAACATCATACGGTGGATCTTTTATTTTTGCGTTACTGCCAGACAGCAGTGTTTCCGAGAGAGAACGACTAACGACTAAGTATAATAATGGACACCCAAGTATATTTTGCGATTTTATTTTATCACTGCTAAACAGCAAGCTTCCGGACTCCTGTTTCTCTACCAGCAGGTTGACCAAATCGCTGATGATGTGATCCACAGTGTCATCAGCTGCCTCTCAAGACAGTGTTTCATCTCACGGTCCGACAAACTCCCACTCCACCGGCCGGCTGCAGTCCTTCTGCTGTAGAGATCTGCTGCAAGCTGAGGGGACTCAAAATCTGCAGCAGGTGGAAAACTGCTCCACGCGCTGCCACACTGAGCTCACCGAGGCTGCCGAGCAGAACGAGGACCCCTGTCGCCACGCTGCGGTTTAAGAAACGCCAAACTCTTGACTATTTTGTTAACCTGACCTGTCACCAGAAAATGACATTTTAGAAACATTTCAGCTTGGAGTGAAACTGCTGATCGCACTGAAAAAGAGAAAACGAAACATACGTTAAAGCTTTTTGGTCTTTTTAGCGAGCTAATCAGATCAAGATGCAGGACAGACGTCTGCAAGTAATCTTATCTGGTAATGTGACTGAATGCTTCATGCTGCGTTCACACTGCTGCTGTGCTGAAACTGATGAATAATTGTTACTGGGTCAGATCTAGTTAAAGTCACCTGGGTGTCTGAAATGGGCTTAATTTGCTCAAGAGTCCTGTAAGTTTTATTGAATGAGTACTACTATCACTACTATGTGATACTAAGCTTAATCTCAGCTAAAGCATTTTAACATCGTTTCCACTTCCTCTCTGTTTTTTGCCATTTTACAGTTGAGCAAGTTGAGCTGCGGTACATCCGAGTCAAATTACAGGAACTGCAGAAGCTTAGGGTCCTCTGAGCGAAGTCTTAGTGTTCAGGTTTTGCTCCCTGATTGTCATCTAGAGAAGCGTCATTACGTCTCTAAGCTGTCATTAAATGTAACATAGAGTACAGAAGCAGTAAAAAGAAGCAGAAGAGGAGAAAATAAGACAAAGTGGGGCTACAAAACAGAATTGCACTTCACCTGAAGTTGCCCTTTGACATGCACAGGGAAATGTCTGTATCAGTCCAGCCTAAACAAAGACAACTTGTCACAGCCTATACATGTCTGTCTGGGCCCTGGTCATGCTCCCAACAAACAGAAGATGAACTTTCTGCAACCTTGTCAATCCTGAGTCACAGGCAGGAAGAGAAAAGAAGCCTTTGTTCACCTAGAAGAGTAAATACTGACAAATGTCATCAGACAGTGCACAGTCACAACAGATAACTCAGATATAACGTTCAGCTCAGCCAGATGCCACCCAGTAACACTTAGGCAGGGCCTGACAGCCCAGCACCAGAAAGAAGCATCCAACATGCAGAAAGAAAGCCTCAGGAAATCCCTATAAATATATCAGCAGAGACCGACTAACACGGAGATGTAATGTTGACTTATTGATGGATGTGCAGACAGAGTCTGACAGACTGAGAGCTATTACACAGAAAGAAGGTATACACAGGCTGGTTCTTTTTCTCTATTTTCAAACTTGAAAGACTCTTCATGAGATCAACCTACAGTCTTAAATGTCAGTTTGGAGTTGAGCTTGTCAGGAGTAATAAAATTTAATGTAACACACTCACAATCAGAGGTTCAAGTGGCCACACAACTACGCCGAGCAATGACTCATCCTATCGGCGCTGAAAAAAAAAAGGAAGATGTATAATTGAGAGTCGTTTTTTTTCTACGGTTTTTCCCCTGCACAACTGACCTACAAAACAAAAGTAAAAATAATGAATCCACACAAAATCAAAAAGAGATTCTTCACCCTCAAATAACATGAAGCAATAATTTAGAGTAATGAGACTGAAATATATAAAAATGACAGATTAAATTTTTCAGAAACTGTATTTATTCAAAGGAACATGTACTTAATATAAACTGAGTGTATACCCATCAAATACATTAAAATGTCCTTTTACATTGTACTTATAAGAACAAATTATATGGACAATTTACATGTAAAACTTTCTAAATCTTTCAAATTTAATAGTAAGTGATGACTAGCTCCACAACGATCAGTTATCTTGTGAGATTTTACATTTATATAACAGCAGGAACTAACAAACCTCTCTTTTTTTAAAGCTTTGAGAACTTCTTCCTCTATGTTAGGACTACACAACCACAAATTATTGGACTGTGTCTGGACTGTGGGTCCCGCAGCCCCACCCAGCCAACACTGTTTGAACTCAGGGCCATCTTGCTGTGAGGTGGATTAACCACTTCACCTAAAAGTTCGGTTAACTGCTGATTCTAATTTGGCTGTAGGTGTGAGTGAGAATTGTCTGGCTCTCTTTGTGTTGGCCTTGTGATGGACTGGTGACCTGTTCTGGATAAACCCCTCTTTGTCAGCTCACAATAGGCTCAAGTGGTTAAGAAAACAGTTGGCTGGATAGAGGGTTTGTGTTACAGCCTGTCAGCCACATCTTCAGGCTAGCTGATCACCTGACATTCACATTTCAACATGCAAATAAACTTTAATAAATGCCCCCTTTTTTTGCTTTTAATCAAGTCCTCTAAATACTTTGGGGTCAGCGAAGTTTTCTTTTTGGTTTTGTTGTTTTTCCTGGCCAAACAAACAAATGTAAGCATGAATAAGTAGGGGTATCTCTGGAGAAATGCACAGGGTATCCAGAAAGTAGCGGCGTTGTCAGTCTGAGATATCCCGTCAAACTCCTGCAAGTCCTAATTGACATCTCATATTAAATCCTGACAGACAGTGCGACATGCTGTTGACCAGATTGCTCCGAGAACCTGAATTTTACCGCTGTGTGCGCAGTAAACTGCAGGAGTAATTGGACCTCGAGCCAGATGGAAAATAAATGCTTTTATCGCCGTCAGCATAATGTGCAGTGATTGACATCGAAAAGCAAGGACTGCCATTTCAATAATCTCACTTTAATAAGAATTCATGAGGGCGGTTTGCCTGATTTTCCCCTCTATGATCGTGTATATGTGTGTGTGTGTCTTTCAGATAGGAGGCGTGTGTGGGTGCACATTTGTAGATGTGCGTGAATGAGATATGGCAGAGTGGGTGAAGGAAAGACAGACGCGCAGACGGCAAAACAACATTAAATATCTTATTTTCACTTGTGGGCTGCCAGACAAAAATAAATAATGAAAAGCTGAAAAGGCTTATTTTCAGTACTCCTGTGTAAGAGGAACTAATGACACACATGAGAAAGCAGCCCTCTAGTTAGTCCCATTAGCTTTATTAATAATAAACTCTGAGACCTTTCACACAGCAGCCTGGGATCCCTTTAGCTCAGGTTGCTAAGGGCCATTTTGCTGTGCATAAAGCTAACCCATTAAGGGGCTACTGCTGCCCTTAATCAGCAGTGCTTCGCTCTCTCGTGTAATAAACACTAGATTATTTAAGACCGATGCTCCCTCTTACCAAATTGGCAGTTAGCAAACCCATTCGACCACAAACTCAAGTGGATTACTCGATTCAACGCATGAACGCTCGCAAGCACGAGCACAAACACAAACAAACTGGCGCCCACACATGTGCACGCTTGCTTTGCACAAGCATCAAGACAAGAACTAATGAGCGCCAGATCAACGCTACACACACATTTCCTCTTAACATGGCAGCTCCAAGAAGAAAACACACGCTGATACCATGTGCATGTTTTTTGTGGGTTTTTTGGTCTAATAACAATTGAGGCATCATCTTGTTATATACCACAGCATCCATATTTAAATGCATAAGTTCACCTTTGCTTATATCAAACGAGCCCTTCACCTTTGGCCCTGCTTTTACTGGAACCCTATCAGTCACAGGAGTAGACTTCAACAATTCCCCTTTCATAAGTTGCCAAAATGCTGGTGTATTCCTCACATGACACCCTTGTTTACTCTCGTGTAACATCAGCCTTGTTCGGTGTCTTCTTTCATTTAGGTCTGAGTGTTTGTGAAGATATGGGAGGATGGATGAGGAATTTGTTGGCAGGATAGGAAATGAAACTTCCTGCTTTTTATTGGTGGGATCACATGACACTGCAGGGGATGTGTGGCTTGCAGAAGGGCAAAGCGAACCCTCACGATTTCATCAGCTGCCTCAGACATACCGAATGTGAACATGAGGGCCGCCTGTTTTTGAATAATGTTGGTCGGTAATGTTTTGTTTACCTAATGCGTAACACATTCGTATTACCTTTAAATGACACTACATCGCCTGTCAGAAAATACAAAATTAAATAGTTTTGATGTGAATTTCAAATCTGTAGATTTGCTTCTTTTTTCTCTTGTTTTGTAAACAGAGGATCTCTGTGATTTGCAATGACACGCTCTCAGCACCGTTCTGGAGGAACCTCTCGGTGCATGTTTATTGGTCTGAGGAATCCACTCTATGTTTAATGCCTGAAGCCTTGATTATATCTTGTGCGTCTGCTCGGGACTGAGTGATGTAAATTTCGTCATCAGACGGTGAAAGCGAGGGTCTGAGTGGATGTCAGCGTGCCTGCCAATTTTTGTGCCTGCATGAACTTGTCTGCTGAGAATTTACATTACAATGTACAACATACACATGCACCTCAGGCGGCGGACTTCAAAGAAGTATGACAGGAATAACTACTCATGTCTCCAGCTGTCCATATCCACAGCAGAGTATACTCAAAGCGTGATGTCTCTCTTTTTTCTCTATTTGCTTTGTGCTTGCCCCAACTGACCTGGTTCTGGGCCAATTGTTTAGTTATTTTTAGTTTATTATAAGGTTATTATTCAACTTATTTATACTAATGATCATGATTTTCATATGAGACAAATTATTAAACACTTATATATATTCTCCCCTGTTTTTATACTAGTGCCGCTAGCTTGGTAAACCACATATAAGTTGTGTGCCAACCAACATTAAGCAACAGACATAAGCAACAAAAATACGACTGAGTCAGCAGACTGATGATGTGTGTGGCACAATGCAATGCTTCTCCACAATAGGAGAAAGATTTAATGTCAAAGATGAAGGTTGTCAACAATGCTGGCAGCTAATGCTAGCTAATCACAGGTATATCACAACTATGACCAAGAAAACATCGGCTAAACTTAACACAAAAAGTAAGGCAACCCACCTACCCATCACTGCTGGTCAACAATATGCTCACCCCTATGTGTCCTGAGGTGACTCATAATATGATTTGAAGCTGCATAAACAAAATTCAGTTGATATATATGATGAAGCCATACAACAACTGAACAATAGCACACTCCCAAACGGTCACTATCACCTTAGACTGGTCTTTTCACTATCAGTGATAAGACCAGTCCACTCATTGTGACACTGATGCTGTGATTCTATCTTTGGTGCAGCACTGCCATGTAGTTACACTCCCTAGTGAGACAGGACCTGACAGCAAGAGCGCCGTGTCCACCTGACTATTTAGTAAAAAGAGAGCTACTTTGAAAACCCCCAACAAAGCAAAGTATTTTCCATAATACACAAGAAAAAAACTGTTTCCTGTGGAAACAAGAAACGTGTTTCACCACTTGAGGCTAAAAACTCACGCTGTTAAGGGCACCCAGGTTATAATGGCGTGCAAGGAGGAGATACGAACAGCTGGTGATGTGCGACCAAACGTAAACAAATGATTCCACTGAGTGCTGGTGCTCGCTAGTTGGACTCCATATGACAGGAAGAGCAAACGGTGGATGGAAATTACTGATGCGGTTACATGGTGGCAAAGCAGGGCTTTGAGCAGCTGGTTCAAAAGGTCAACGCAAGATGCAACGCACCAGGTAGAACATATTTGTCAGTTTTATTATTTAAAAATATTATGCAGCTTATTACAAGTCAGTCAGTTAAGGTACTTTAGTTCTTGTTAAATTAAATCATTTAGTTAAGCTGGTCTTTGATACTTTTACCTTCATGGAAAACACCTTGTCTGTGCTTCCATTTGATTTTTGTCATATCACTGGATATGATGGTGCTCCTGCCCGCAACTCATTTCAATAGATTCATACTTTGAGCGGTGTAGTCTCTCACCAGTGTGAGTAGCTCATGGGAAAAGGATAGAAAATGCCTTTCTTTTTGTTTGTTTTGTTAATAAATGCCAGATTAAACCTTCTTCTGTGGGTTTTTTTTATTTTTATATTTCAACAGAAATATAATTACATGTCTAATTTCCTTGGAATCTAATTTTGAGGTTGTATCGTGCACTCCTAGCATTGCTTCTCTGGGACCTTTACTTTGAAATTCTTCTTATCTTGGTGTTGTGCGGAGACACAGATGACTCACAGATTTTAAAGGGAAATGGTGTAACAATGCGGCCTAGAGACGCACTAACTGACAGGAGCGGGCTTGTGGGAATAAAGGAGGAGAAGAAAAAAAAGAGAAGCTGAGGCTGTGAAGAGACCTCTGAAAATAGCCGAAAGTTCGCCATGAAATTATGGAGTGAGAAAAGAGAGAGACAGTGGCTCATAGCTGGGCCGATGTGAGGAAAAAGTTGAAGGCGTCAAAAAGAGAAATGAAAAAGGGGAAGTAGGAAGATGAGAAAAAAATTAGGTGTGAAATGTAAGATGAAGTAGTCATTATGCTGGGTATTAATTGAAGCATCATGTGGTTGTGGTGAGCACACAAGGGCATGCATTCAGCCGAGTGGAAAGCAGGTTGTGAAACACAAATGTGCTGACCCGAAGCCACGATGTTCTGCAAAAGTCAAGAGCGGTTTCGTGTTCTTACAAGAAAAACATACAGAAGCAAGAGGCGAAAACTCAAGTTTGACTGATTCGTGCGTGTAATGTTCCTCTTTTTTTTGTTTTTTTTAATGTCACGAAAATGTGAACGTGCTGCCGCCGGTGCTTCTGTTTATTATCTCACATCTTTGGAGAGGCATATGCACTCCTGAAGCTAGCCGATATTAGCCCTTAAATCGTCCAAAGTGAGAACATGTCAAATTATGCCGCAAATGCATCAATAAAATGTTGTTTATGTTGTGGATACACGCGGCAACCCGTTGTCCTGGGGTTTTCCTCCAAACCCTTTAAAACGCTAAACAGATGGTGGATCCGCAGCACCGTTTTCCTCACAACAGGGAGAGGAATGCAGGACAGGGAAATCGGCCAACACGCTTGACAAGAATATTAAACCCTTCAAATGACACCGGGCTAAATCGCTTTCACATTCTCAAAGTTTGAATCTTCGCACTTATTTCCGTTTCTCAACCATAGCACCTGCCCTCCGAGGAGTCTGGCGTGCAAGTTTGTCTACAACAAGGTTCATACACCACTTCACGCAACCCCTCCCTGTACCATGACCACTTCTGCAGCCTGCCATAAATCCTTAACGACATACTCTACAAACTTCTCTGGGCTTGAATATTTATGGATGCCTGTGGTTCCCCAGAGTGCCGTTTCCTGTCTGGGGCTCAACACAAAACAGAAACTTCTCTGGAGCAGCTCTGGGCTATTACAACTCTCCTGGTGAAAGGAGCTTGCGAACACAGGCGCGGTGGTCTGCTCAGCTTGGCCCATAAACAAAATGGCCCCCTGCGGTAATAGCCGAGTAGCATATAAGAGTTTATACAAATCCAGAGCACAAACATGAAGCGCAGTCTCCAGATGCCTGCAGCTCAGACACCAACAGCTCAGCCGGCTCGGGTTTTTTCCCCGAGTTTAATCAAACTTCAGTCTTTTAATCAAACAAAGAGTTGACAGGTAGTAAAAATCACTTAAGGCTGTATTTTTTCATTATCAGATCGTACTCAGGAGGCCGACTTCCAGTATAGCTGAATGCCAAATCGGCCATTTGCACTGAATTTAAACAGCAGTTCAAACAGCACATTAACCAAAACACGCTCAAATCTTCTCTTTCTTGAGCCTCTCTGCACCTTTAACTTTAAAAGGTTTCCAGGTTTCCTCCTCCTCTACCTCTAACAGTTTAATGGTGAAATCACAGGTTGCACACACTAATGCCCGTAGACTTTGTTGCTGTAACATCTGACCTGATGAAAGGTGATGCAATAATCACCCTGCTGCGATCTGTTTATTGGTTACAAACAGTAAAATGCAACAAGCCACAGTTAGATATTAATAAATATCATAAATAGATGGTGTAGAAGGTAAATGCAATGTTTATAATCCATGAAGGCAATATACACTCATATCCCCAAGAGACCAAAGTCTGCAATAAGCAAATTAGAAAATATCCAGATAGTATTTGAGCACTGTTCTAACCTCCACAATGTGTCAGTGGAATAAAACTTTAAAACGACCACATTACTTTCCCTTCGTCACTGAGGGTCTCATATTTTATCCAGTAGTTTTAGTTGTTTTCCAAAAAAGAAAGCTTTACTTAGCATGAAAATTCACAACAAATACAGACAGAGGGAGAGGCGTTCAATATTAAAGTGAATATGTGTCCAAACAAAGCCACCTGGAGATGTTGTCTCACACATTGTTTTTTTAACTCATTTTTCCCTTTCTGCTAGAGTCCACACATGGGTGATGCTGTGTAACCACAGGAATGAAGACGTAAAGACAGTCAATCCAACTCGATACCGAGGCAGACTCAGTCAGCTCAGCGAGGACAAGAGGAGGCACCTTAGCATCCATCTTGGTCACACGGCTGCACTGCTACAAGATCTAGTGAAGACTTCAAGCTCTCTGCTTGTGAGCGACGTTTGACATGTATGACATGATGTAGTGATGTATGACATCCCACGTGGCAGCTGTAGGGAATGCTACACTGGTGAAACACAGAAAACCTTCTCACAGAGGAAGACACCAGCTTCCTCATCAGTACAGCAGCTGTTGTTCATTGAGGTTAGCCTTGACAGTCAGCCAGTGCTGCCCACAGACTGTATATAAAAGATGACCAGACTGCCATTAATGTGCATTCTTTCTAATGGGCAGGAAAACTTTGTATGAAGGACAATAGGAAACTGATTATTTGGCTGCCCTACTAGTCATCGTATACAGCAATGTTCATTTTGTAAATCCTCATCAGTGTCCACAGAGCATGCTGTATTGGTGGTGTGATTGAAAGGTCGCTACCATATAAATATTGAGCATGTCTTGGTCAAATCTACCCTCAATCACGATGTCTGATTTCAGGAATTCAATTCAATTTTATTTGTACAGAGACAATTTACAACAACAGTCGTCTCAAGGTGTTTTATATTGTAAAGACCCTACAACAAGAGAGAGAAACACAACAATGAAACGACCCACTACCAGCAAGCACTTGGTGACAGTGGGAAAGAAAAAACCCTTTTTAACCCTTTAAAACCGGTCGGAGCGGGCACGCTCCGTTTTGCATAACTATTTTTAAATCTCTGTAGAACTGGAACCACGTAAGGTAGCGCAATCACTTTTTTTGCATATGAAACCGGAGGAGTTGTACTTACATGTTATGCCATTAGCTTGTCCTAGGTTACGGTTTCCTTCCACATAAAGCTTTGCAAAAATTGCATAAAAAGTGCTTGCAACAACAAAAACATTATCCATCCATCCATTCGCTTCCGCTTATCCTTTTCAGGGTCGCGGGGGGCGCTGGAGCCTATCCCAGCTGTCATAGGGCGAGAGGCGGGGTACACCCTGGACAGGTCGCCAGTCTGTCGCAGGGCCAACACACAGGGACAGACAACCATTCACACTCACATTCACTCGCACATTCACACCTAGTGGCAGTTTGGATTATCCAATTAACCTATCCCCACGAGCTGCATGTCTTTGGACGGTGGGAGGAAGCCGGAGTACCCGGAGAGAACCCACACAAAACATTATATATTATATTATATTCCAGAAACACGCTTTGCCGATCCGATCAGCTGTTCACAACACTTCCTAGGTTGGAATAGATGTCAGCGCGAACTACCGTATGTCCGCCATTACCTGGCCAAAACCAGAAGTGACGTCATTTTCGCGGAAAATTTATAAATAGTTTTTTACCTTCAGGGCCTTATAAGCCTATACTGGTGTTTTTAAAAGTCATATTTGGCTTTATGTGTCATGATCCTGGGTCCTTTTGACCCAGCATTTTGTGTTTTCTCTTCGATTTTGGTTCTGTTCTTCCTTTGTTTAGTGTTTACTCTGTTCTGCCCGTGTGTTCCTGTTTTATTGTGAAAGGTCTGCGTCTTATGTGAGTGTTTTCAGTTTGCCTCCCTAGTCTCGTTATGTTAATCACTCCCAGCTGTGTTTCCCACCTGTGTGTAATCTCCCTGTGTTCTCTGAGTGTATTTAAGTTGTATTTTCTGTCTTAGTAATTGCTGGTTCGTCTGTGTTGTTTCCCCTTGGTCTCCCTGCGTCTTCCCATATGTATTTCTCCGGACCTCCCTGCATCCTCGTTCTGGTTTGTCTTATTAGTTTACCCAGTTTAGGTTTCCAGTTTCATGTTTTGTCGCCACCGCTGTTTGTACTTACCCACCCCTGTTAATAAACACTCACCTGCACCAGAGCTGCTGCCTTTTGGGTCCTTCCTACATTCCACACGGCTTGCCCCGGCAATCCGTGACATTATGCTTTTCTGAATAGTTTCTGGGATACTTAGAACTTAAATTGCACTGCTGGAAATAGTTTATTTTGATGCACATGCTGGTTTTTTGGGGTTTTTTGCAAATTTGCATTATAATATTTATTTTCATTTTTCCTGCAGTATATAAAAATTGGTGTATGTCCAATAATAAAACTATGAAGAAACAACTTTTTTGTATTTACAGTTTTGAGCAATAAACCTCTTAAATTTCTCTAACTAGAAATATATGTAAAAAACAAAACAAAAGCGATTTTTCAAAAACGATTTTCAATTTTTTTTATAGTTTATTGCAATTTTTTTGTAGTTTATTGCACTTTTTTGTAGTTTATTCAGTTTCCATGGACTTAATGCATACATATTACAAAAATTTGGGCTATAACGGTTGTATTGATGTATAGCAACTTGAAATGTTCCCAAAAAATGGCACTACAGCATGTAAAAATATAAAGATAAGCTCTGGCGGACTTGGTTCTATGGTAGGTCTTAAAGGGTTAACGGGAAGAAACCTCTGGCAGAACCAGGCTTGGGGAGGGGCAGCCATCTGCCGTGACCAGTTGGGGGTGATGAGAATACAGTGAACACAGCCACAACACTAACATCATTTGAAATAAACTACAAAAATGGAGATTTATTAATTTCTCCAGTTTTGTCTGCTGTAACAAAAACAAACCAAACTCCAAAACTTGGCATAGTTTAAATATGATTTTTGTATCCAAAGACACCCCAATTACAAATCAATGGCATTATCATAGATATAGGAAGATCTGACCAAAAATGTCACATCCAACTCACAGTCATCGCCTTCATAACTAAACCACCTTCATTTCAACTGTGCAAAGAAGCTTTAGAAAAAATATATTTGTGCCTCTTGTAATGAATTTTTTAGCAACTTAGCAATTCCATACATAAGTGAGATTTTTTTTTAATGTGGATTGTTTTATAGGTACTTGCTATGCTTTTACTATATATATATATATATACAGTGGGGCAAAAAAGTATTTAGTCAGCCACCGATTGTGCAAGTTCCTCCACTTAAAATGATGACAGAGGTCAGTAATTTGCACCAGAGGTACACTTCAACTGTGAGAGACAGAATGTGAAAAAAAAATCCATGAATTCACATGGTAGGATTTGTAAAGAATTTATTCGTAAGTTAGGGTGGAAAATAAGTATTTGGTCACCTCAAACAAGGAAAATCTCTGGCTCTCACAGACCTGTAACGTCTTCTGTAAGAAGCTTTTCTGTCCCCCACTCGTTACCTGTATGAATGGCACCTGTTTGAACTCATCATCTGTATAAAAGACACCTGTCCACAGCCTCAAACAGTCAGACTCCAAACTCCGCCATGGCCAAGACCAAAGAGCTTTCGAAGGACACCAGGAAAAGTATTGTAGACCTGCACCAGACTGGGAAGAGTGAATCTACAATAGGCAAGCAGCTTGGTGTGAAAAATCAACTGTGGGAGCAATCATCAGAAAATGGAAGACATACAAGACCACTGATAATCTCCCTCGATCTGGGGCTCCACGCAAGATCTCATCCCGTGGGGTCAAAATGACCATGAGAACGGTGAGCAAAGATCCCAGAACCACACGGGGGGACCTGGTGAATGACCTGCAGAGAGCTGGGACCAAAGTAACAAAGGTCACCATCAGTAACACACTACAACGGCAGGGAATCAAATCCCGCAGTGCCAGACGTGTTCCGCTGCTGAAGCCAGTGCATGTCCAGGCCCGTCTGAAGTTTGCCAGAGAGCACATGGATGATACAGCAGAGGATTGGGAGAATGTCATGTGGTCAGATGAAACCAAAGTAGAACTTTTTGGTATAAACTCAACTCGTCGTGTTTGGAGGAAGAAGAATACTGAGTTGCATCCCAAGAACACCATACCTACTGTGAAGCATGGGGGTGGAAACATCATGCTATGGGGCTGTTTTTCTGCCAAGGGGACAGGACGACTGATCCGTGTTAAGGACAGAATGAATGGGGCCATGTATCGTGAGATTTTGAGCCAAAACCTCCTTCCATCAGTGAGAACTTTGAAGATGAAACGAGGCTGGGTCTTCCAACATGACAATGATCCAAAACACACCGCCCGGGCAACAAAGGAGTGGCTCCGTAAGAAGCATTTGAAAGTCCTGGAGTGGCCTAGCCAGTCTCCAGACCTCAACCCCATAGAAAATCTGTGGCGGGAGTTGAAAGTCCGTGTTGCTCGGCGACAGCCCCAAAACATCACTGCTCTCGAGAAGATCTGCATGGAGGAATGGGCCAAAATACCAGCTACTGTGTGTGCAAACCTGGTAAAGACCTATAGTAAACGTTTGACCTCTGTTATTGCCAACAAAGGTTATGTTACAAAGTATTGAGTTGTATTTTTGTTATTGACCAAATACTTATTTTCCACCCTGATTTACGAATAAATTCTTTACAAATCCTACCATGTGGATTCATGGATTTTTTTTTCACATTCTGTCTCTCACAGTTGAAGTGTACCTCTGGTGCAAATTACTGACCTCTGTCATCATTTTAGGTGGGGGAACTTGCACAATCGGTGGCTGACTAAATACTTTTTTGCCCCACTGTATATATATATATACACACAGGATTACAATGGTGTATGCTCATTACAGTTCCACATAATGAGATCAGTGTATGTACCAGCAATCCCTGTGAGACAGACGCTCAGACTTTAGACTGTTCTAAACACTTGGTTTCTAACAGTGTTTTCTCCTCTTGGATCTGTGTAGCATCAGGTATAAGTACAGGTATCTCTAATATGGTCATCTCAGCCACACAGCTCTGGATGTGAGTGCAGCAGCTCCAACTACATGCTGGGCAAACCTGCTCGTTGAGAGGGGCAGACACTCATAAGAAAGTTGGCCTGCTTCAAAGGCAAGGTGAGCTCATGGGCTGCTCCAATGAGTGTAAGACAAGAAGGGACTTTCTTAAACTGTGAATCATCCAGCGCTATTCTAGAGTCCAAGAATAACAACATGAAGTGAGAAATGAGCACAGTAGGTTCCCTTTGATAACTTTTCCAGTATGGTCATAGTGTTCCATAGTGCACCGGGCACAAGTAGAAACATAAAAGTCCCTAACACTGTCCCACTGCTCACTAAAACTCAGTCATGCTCAGTGAAGGTAAATTTTGCCACGTTGGAAGTTTCATATTAATTACTGCAGAATGTTTTTTAAGTGGAAAAATCTGGAGAATGGTTTCAATCACATAAAGTCAGAAATGTTTTTTTAGCAGCACTAGTTTTATACTTTTCAAAAAAATGACTGCTTCTTTACAGCAGTGTGGTACTCAGTGTTTGCAGTAACGTTCTTGGCGGCCTCAGAGGCCCTTCAGTGCCTCTGGATAGTTATTACACCAGGAAGCAGAACCCTGCCACACCTCATGAAACTCTGACACATGACAGACCCCACAATGAGGTTTTTTTCTTTACTGTGCTCTGTCATGTGTTTACAGAGGTGTTAACGCATAGTAGCCAAGTGGAGGTGGCAGAGCCTGTGCTACTGTCCGACTTCTGCTGTGAAAAACCTCTGAACATGGTGAAAAAAAAAAGCTGAATGGTTTTATAAGTCTCCTAGCACCCGTTCACAGCAGAAATGTTTCACTTTTACTCCTTCTGACAACTTTCGCTCTTTCTAATGACAGTAATTCCCCCTTTTTTAACACGCTGATCATAAGTAATGCACCTTTATGGGAAAAACACTGCTCGTGGAGGCCTGCCAATACCCGGCTGAAGAGAAAAAGCTTGCAAGTAATTTCCCCCTGGAGATGGTAGAAGTATTAAGCCAGTGTGACTGGGCTGAAAATGAGTGTTAGTGAGACTTTGAGGGGACGGTGGAGGATGCAGCTGGTGGGAGCACATGTGTAGAAGGGTAGAGGGGGTGTTAATGTGTTGACATGATTACAATAACAATTGACCAGATGCTGACAATACCCCCCCCCCCCCCCCCCCCCTCAATTCTGATACTGCTTTTTTTCCCCCCAATAGGTGATCGAAGGCTGAGCGACTGAGCTAAACACATAATACACTTTTTGTGGGTGTTGTTGTTTTATTTTTATTTTTTTTCACTGTTCCCATTAAAATTCTTGCAGAAAGCAGCAGAGTTCACCAACAGGCTGTGTGTCAGCAGGCAATTATGCAGACCTGCTTCACTAAGCATGTGGTTTCTACTGACGAATCCATTCGCAGCCTGCAGCGAATTGCTATTTTTGAATTCTGGCCCTCTGTGACATTAACCTTGTAACACTAACATCAAAGTTCACACAGCGTGAAAGGTTTGATTGTCCATTACAAGGTCCTGCGGCAGTATTCCCTGGGTTTTGAGTGACGGGGCTCACAGGAGGAGGGTGTGCCATGATGTTATCGCAAACTTAGAAAAACACTTCTGAAGTATGGAAATATGATTTTCAGCCAGTTCACGTGGAAAACATTACTCCGTAAATGCAGAATACGTCTAAGTTAAGCCCTATTTTGGCTAAGTTAAGCCCTATTTCATCTCGCCCTGAACCGGAGATTGCTATACATGCATTTATTTCCTCACGCTTGGACTATTGTAACTCGTTGTTTATGTGTCTAAGCAAAGGTTCTCTGGATCGTCTGCAGGTTGTGCAAAATGCTGCATCTAGGCTGTTGACAAAATCCTCCAAGTAATCACATGTGACACCATTGCTATTTCCGCTACACCAGCTTCCTGTTGAATTTAGAGTACATTTTAAGATCCTGGTCTTGACATTCAGAGCCTTGCATGGACTGGCACCAGCCTATATCTCCAATCTGCTACAGCCCTATGTCCGTAGCAGGTCCCTGAGGTCATCTGATCAGGGCTTACTTGCTATAAAACAGACTAAGATGAGAACTAAGGGTGACAGAGCTTTTGCCACTGTGGCCCCGAGACTGTGGAACTCTCTCCCTCATAAATTAAGAACCGTGGACTCGGTAGTTGTTTTTAAAAAACAACTCAAAACTCACCTTTTTAAAACAGTTTTTGGTTCATTTTTGCCTGTTTTATATTGTCTATTTTACCTTTTTATTATTTGTCATCTTATGTGCAGCACTTTGTGACTCTGTCTAGAAAGGTGCTATATAAATAAAATTGTATTTATTTTTATTTATTATTTAGACTGACCACAAACTAACACAACCCTCAGCACAACAGCAACTGAGAAATGATCATTATAAATTCTGACAACATTACGTGCAAGAGAAGTGGGCGGATTGATTCCAGTATCGATAGCATCGATACCAGTGCTGATACTGATACTTGGTTTCTATTCTCTATTTACTGTGTTTAGAGCACTTAACTCTGTATTAACTTGGTATTGAACTGACACCAAAATTGCTGAGCACTAATGTGCAATTTACACTAAAAAACGTGACAAAAACTGTCTCCCTACGCATTCATTTTAATGGAAGCTGCCAATATGAAGCAGCAAGCAGACGCTTGGTGGCACGTGTCCACGGAGGCATGGGATCGCCTCACTTCCCACCACTGGAGGCTTGATGGGCGAGCCACTAGACAGTGACGACAACTGACTGACAGGTGCTCTCCCTGCCCTTTTTAGCTGTTTTTGTTTGTCTTCTTTTCAGAGCTTTGTTTTTTGGTTTTCTTTTGCTTTTATGTCCGTTTAATTGGTTATTTTATGTTGTTTTAAATAGGTCCTTTGTCTGTTACGACCTTCATAACATTGTTTTCAATAGTGCTAAGTAAAAAAAGGAATGATCATTTTGTAAAAAGAAACAAAGCACTTGCAACAAACACACTGACAGTAATTGGGACCACTGCGTATTTTGGTAACGTTCAGGTGTTCTCCAAAGTGGTTGAAAACATCCCTAATATAATACAGTCATATGAAAAAGAAAGTTTAAAGGACTCTATGCAGTCCTTTAAAAAACGAAGTATACCTCGTGACCTCATACCACTAGTTTGTAGAGCCACCTTTAACAGCAATAACCTGAGCTCCTCTTCTGTTTCACTTTATCGGTCTCACATCATTTTTGGCCCATTCTTCTTTCCAAACTTGCTTCAGTTCATTAAGGCGTGTGGACATTTGTTAATTCAATTCTCTCTGCAGCATTTCAATTAGGTTGAGATCTGTTATTAGTTATTATGTTGTAGATTTGCTCACATGCTCTTCCATGACCCAGCTTTCACCTAACTTTTGATGCCAGACATTTACTGTAGAATACTGTGATATACTTTATACTTTTCCAATGTGCCCAGGTCCTGAGGCTCCAAAAAAAGCCCAAATCATCACTCCTCCACCACCGTGCTTGGCAGTTGGTATGAGATGTTTGTGCAGATATGATGTTGTTGTTGATTTCGGCTCTTCATTATGGTCAAACATCTTCACCCTAGGTCCTGTCTGTCTAAAAAATATTGTTCTTTATGTCTTGTGGTTTGTTCAGACATGTCTTTCTCCTCGCAACTCTTCCAAATAACCCATTCTGAGACTGAGATGTACCTCTTTGCACGGTCCGACCTTTAGGGGAATTTGCTGGGGTGTCCACTCCTGGGAAGATTGTGGTGTTGTGTTAACATACACCTGAATGCTCCAAAACACTGCCAAAACCTCTGCTTTTATGGATTTTATAGAGGTGCTCACACAGGACCTGGGTTTTTACCTGCCATGTTCCTATGAAAGCACTAACAGTGTGTAGTTTTTCTACAGGAGTGCACAGAGTCCTGTGAAAACATTTTTAATGACTGTATATAACAGCTCCATTTTATATTTATCATATGCAACAATGGTTCTAGCCTACTGAGTCGAAGCACAACCTACCAAATCATGCACATTCTTTAAGTATCCCTGCATGTATGATAACACTCGTCTCTTCACACCACTTTGTAAATCTAATGAACCTCCTCATTATACAGCGCAGCATCAAAGCAAGCAAGGATGAAAAACAGCAACAAGCAGTGATTAAAGAAAATCAATCACAGATCTCATACAGGCCCACACTGTGATGATACAGCTTACTCTTATGTCTAATTAAATACATTTAAAATGCCTCAGGACATGCACAGGTAAAAAAACAAAAAACAAAACAGAAGTGTAATAATGTCCTTGTAAACACTTACCTGAGTATCTGAGAAGAATCAGAGGGAAATGATGGAACACGAATCATAACATGCTTTAGATGCCGACTTGACAAGTTACTTGTTTCTTGGACTACCGTGTTGCAAACAACACTGCAGGTTTCACAGCAGCCGGTTAGCTAACATTCCTAGTTCCTTTCTGTCCAGCTAAGGTGCTGCACGGTAGCTAGACAATAAAAATAAATAAATAAATAAAAAAATTTAAAAATGTATTGCTGGCAATATTTGACGTTTATGATAAATATAATACAAGTTTTTACATATAAAGACTACCCGAACTTTTACGGAACGTCTTCTACCTTTAGGGCCAGTGTGATAGCGCAGTACCGCTTTTCACCACACAGAATGAAATGGAGCGACATTACATTTAAAGGAGGCGCTGTTTCCCCTGTTCACAATAGAAATGCCAAAAACGTTGCTATGCGACAAATTAATTAAACAAATGTTATTACTTATCCTTGGACAGCTCGCCTGATGCACGACTAACTCAGTTTTTTAAAATATGTTTTGTTTTGTTTTTTTACAATTAGTTATTTAATTTAAGAATAGGAACGCCAAACCCCGGTGTACCTCAGTCCTATGCCAAGTGTAAAAACTGCAGTGAAGTAAATTACTCAAACATTTCAACAAAAAGCATTTTTTTAATGCGTTTGTTATACTATTTCATGGAAGCTCGTTTCCGCTACTGATAAGATAACAGGACAGTTATTTATTTATTCAATATTTTATTATATTTCATTTATTCATGTGTTTTTGTTTTTTGTGGCAAAACAGGCTCATGTTTCTTTATTAATTTTTTTATTATATTATTATTTTTATTCTGGCCCCTCTGCTTTTTGTAAGAGCTAATGCACATCAGAACTGCAATTTATGTAATACATAGACAAATGAATACAGCATTAACGAAATGTTTACACCACACATATATAACACAAGAAATTTTGTAAAATCCGTCCCCTCCTGAAAACCATGCAGAAATAAACCCATATACTGTACAGCCAATATGATGTGAGTCATAAAGTCCAATAAGGAGTTGTCAGGTTTTCAGCAGATAAACATGCTCCTCTCTCTGTTTTGCATTACATAATTAGGTAATAATCACTGGTTAGGTACCATTTTACAAAACCTAACAGCTACTCAGCATCAACAGATGCACGCACGTTGTCAAAGCTTTTTACCTTCTGTATAACATCACAAAGCTTTACTCAATCATTGCTGTTGCTATCAGAATGTTTGATTGACTGTAAAAAAACAAAGCAAACACACACCACTTGCCTGTTACATCAATAAACAGACAGCAAATGAAGGAGCTCATTTGAAATACAGCTCAGTCACAATCAACTATTTTCAGAACAAAGTACGGAGGAGATCAAACATCGCAGGAGTTTATTAGCATCCAGAATATCTCTGCTAACAACCAGCGGATAAATAATTTATAGCTTTTACCCAACTGCTGCCTGGCTATGAACAAGAATGGAAAACAACTCGGCTGGATTCTGCAGGGCTCGGGAGCAGAGAGCTGTTTACAAACTTTGGGAGAAGGAAAACAAATTTGTAAGAGCACAGAGACAATTTTAAGCATCTAATAATGTGCCATGGTGAGCGAAACACAGCGAATCATTAAAGCAATTTCTCAAATCCTGTGCTAAAAAGTCTTCCTCGCGGCTATCTCCAAGGGCAGCATCGTGTCACAGTGTTTACTTCCATCTCGGCCGACATATGGATGCTCCAATCCCCGTGGTGCTGTGCTGAGTATTTTTCACAACCATTTGAGCAGATGTTGTGGGACAGGAAACTGAGGCATTGAGGGATGATTTCAAGAACAAGTCTCCCTCCTTTGGCCAAGACTGATGCGGTGCTGTGTTGATGAATCATCAGTCAGCTAACACCCAACGCAGTGATTAGTATGAGACGCTCGGCTCTGCAAATATTTCATATTTTCTTAAATTATAAACAACGATGAGGAGTTAGGGTCATAAGGGTAGCATGACAGATGTTTACTCTGGTGACATAAATATTATGTAGGAGTAGGTAATGAATGGCAGGTGTTGAATTGTAAATAAATGGACGTGAATAACTTAAACGTATTATATAATATCATACTACACCATATTTCTAACTAACGAGGCAGCTCATTCTCTTCCTCTTGACAATACTTTCTTTATCACATTTTGGAGTCACTTTGAAAGACAGGCATAAAATGTAAAAGTGAGGTCAGAGGTCAAATGTGGCATGATATTTGGATGCAAACTGATATTTAGAACCCCCGTAGACCAGGATCATGTTAGAAATATTCCCAATACAAGCAAAGGCAGTAAAGTTTAAAGTTTTCTGAATAAAAGAGATTTTATTAAAGTTTTATTAAAGACTTCTACTTGAAGGTCAAATAACAGGTCCAAAGTAACGTGCAGTGTTGGGGAGTAACAGAATACAGAATACATATATGTGTTACGTATTTAAAATACAAAACCCCAAACCCAAACAAAACATGTAATAAGAGGCTCTAATGCGTCTTGTTATTGTTGGTGGCGTCAGTTACACAAGGCACCCTGAGCCAGCACAACAGAACCAGTAGTACTCAGGCAGGAATTCATTTCTTACTTGGAAATTCTGACACCACTTCACATTTAAAAAAGAAAGGGATATGCGAAATCTTACGGTGCAATGCAAACTCTGACTACGTCCACACCAGCCCGGATAGATTTGAAAACGGTGTTTTCGTCTGAAAACGCTCCGCGTCCACACTAGCGTTTTCAGTCGTTTTCACAGAGTTGTGAGTCCACATTGAAATGTCTGAAAACGCTTACATTCCAGTACTGCGCATGCGTGAAGCGCAAGAAGATTCGGCCTGCCTCATTTCTGTCAGCCTCTTTGGCTTGATTAGTTACTTTCCCCCTAGCATGTTTCTATTGTTGTTTTTGAATGCTGTTCTTGTATTTGTTTATCTATGCATACAATTCTTCTGTAAGTACATCACCATTATTGTAATACTGCTTAATTCCATTTTGTATTGTACTGATGTTTAAATAAAGATTTTGAAAAAAAAAAAAAATTTCTGTCAGCCATTTATTTACTTTCCGGCTCTGTGAAACATCACAGCAAAATATCGAGGAAAAGCACCGAGTTTTTTTTAAATGGACTAACAATGAGGTGGAGTTGTTGCTACAAGTAACACAAAAGTACAAAGTTGCAAAAGCGAGTGAGAATTAAAGAATTTGAAGAAAAGCTATCTGGAGCATGTACAGACTGATATTAATCTTTTTTAGGGCTGTCAAAATTGAGAGCAATCAAAACAACTGCTGTATAACGCACTCAGCTATCTTTGTTTAATTGGTCACATGACTGCATCACATGACTAAAATGCCGTCATCGTTTTAGAAAGTCTGCGTTTTCGAGTGTCCACACTGTGATGGGACAGCTCCATTTTTCAAAACACTGCATTTTTCCATGAGGAAAACGCCGTCTCAGTGTGGACAGGAGGCCAAAACGAAGAGAAAACGATGCGTTTTCAAACAAAAACGCATTAGTGTGGGCGTAGCCTAAGTTATTTTTTTAAAAACTAACATTATCCTTATTTTAGTTGTGGTAGCTACCTGGGCTATGTGCCACTTCAATATCTTCGACGTACTATTGCTGTGTGATTTATTACTATTACTGAAGGCTACTCGCCACCAAGCTAACATTGTTAGCTGGCATTAGCTGAGGGCACTGTCACTACCCGATCCGTACCGGAAACCCGATCAGTACCCCGCATGCGCAAATCTTACGTCACTTCCTCTCTTTGCGACATTCAATATATTTGAATGATGCGGTTAGCGCCCAGTTAGCTCCTAGCATTTCTCAACAGCTATTTTATACAAACATAAATCTGTGTTTTTAAGTAATTGGTTTGATAATGGGATTCATCGTGTTGCACAACTTATAAATCCTGTTGGAGGTTTACTCTCTTACTCAGACTTTTTGAATACATATGGTCTTCCTGTTCCACCAAAGGAATATGCCATAGTGTTTGATGCTATCCCTGCTGGGGTCTTAATGTTGTTTAGAAATCTTGTTGTTAGTGATTTGACCCCTTTACCACTGGATCCTGCTGTTACTTATGTCGGTCAGGTGTGTTTCCCTTCTGTAAGGAGGAAAAACAACCGTGAAATACGAACTCTGTTTCAAAAAGACAGAACTTGTGTCCCAACGGCTGTCGCCTACTGGAATAACTTATACCAGGACCTGGAATGGGAGAAGATTTGGACCTTACCATCGAAATTTCTATTAAATAACAAAGTAAAGGAAATATCTTTTAAAGTTATTCATCGTTTTTACCCAACTAGGTCTTTTCTTGTACGTTATAAAAAGGACATTGATGTTAACTGTATATTTTGTAGTTGTGTGAAGGAAGATATTTCTCATTTATTTTGGTCATGCTTATACACAAATCTTTTCTGGCAAGAATTTTGTTTTTGTTGTTTCCTTTATCCTTTCTGAGTTCTCTCTTTGTTACGAGAAAATATTGTTTGGTTTCTTTAAGTACCCCATGCACAGGGCAAACGAATTTTATTTGATTAACTTATTGATATTATTGGCCAAATTTCATATACATAAGTCGAAATTTTCTAACGCAAAACCATCCTTTCGGTGCTTTTTAAATGAAACCAAACAATATGTTAAAACCATACAACATTCTCAAAATCAAAAAGCTGTCAAAACCATAAACCTATGTTCCCTGTTCAATATCATGTGATTCTATAATAGACTGTGTCTATTTTGCTTTTTTATACGAACCCCCTGACATTGTGTTTGCTATTTTGTATTTGTATATTTGTATTTTGTGCTTTGTCAATAAAAAAATAAAAAATAAAAAATTTCTCAATTGCTCTGCCTTCTTTTCGACTGCCCGGGACATTTAAACAATGGATAATCCGTATACAAAGAAATTCATGCTTTTCTCCTCAACAGAGAGCGTCCCCCGATTGAGCAACAGCGCCGTAAAATAAGAAGAATGGCGCCTAATTACAGAGTTAATAATGCAGACTTTGTAATATCTCAGGTGTAGATTCATCAGCCAGATGAAGTGTTTACTGACAATTGACAGTGATAGCGCACATCATCATCACTATTCCAACAATCCTCTCCTCACAGACAAGCATAAACACACTCGACTATCGCTAAATCAAATTTAACACACGTTTGTAATGACGCTAATTCAGTTTATAATAGGGTTTATTCGCTCGGTCAGCAGGTGGCGGTATCCTCGTACACTGGGGAGTACACTGCCATTAAACGAACAGAAGAAGAAGAAAACATCTGCACATGCGCAGTACGGATCGGGTAGACCCGATTTGTACGGTCAGACTTTACACATGCGCAGTAAGGATCGGGGAGTCCTGATCCGTAACTATCTTTTTATTTTTCATTTTTGTCTACATTGTACTGAAATGCTTCATTATTGCAAACATTTTAAGATATACTTGTTATTCTTAACATCTTAACAGATACTCTGGGCTGTAACTATCGTAAAACACTACGACCGGAAGTAGAAACCTTTCGCGCATGCGGGGTACCGATCGGGTTTCCAGTACGGATCGGGTAGTGACAGGCACCACTGCTTTCAGAACTGCACATGGTTATTTGCAGCTAGCAGGTTGTTAATGCTATCCATCAAGTCTAAAACTCTGCAGCAATAGTACATTCATGTAGTTATAAAGAGCATGACAATATATTAAGTAATCCAAAGTATTCAGAATACGTTACTCACATTAAGTAACTTAACGGAATACGTCACAAACTACATTTTGGGGCGTGTATTGTAGTGGAATACATTTTAAAAGTAACTTTCCAACACTGGTAACGTGATATTTAGAATCATCATATATGATTCGCCACATGCCCGTATAGTATTAATCCAAACAATGGTACTAAGAAACATAGTCGTAAATAGGCCTATATAGCATTGTTTTCACTTTGACCTTCAGATCATTCTAATGACCTTGAAGGAGAGGTCAGAAATGCGACAGTACATTCTGTATGTTGACAGCACACACCACACTTGAAAGTTATACGATTTTTTGTCCATTTTCGACCAATAAATCATGCAGTTGATCTCAAAGACTTTGCTGTATTTACGACAAATTTTATTGAAAGTGACCCCACTTTACAACCCGACAAACTTTTTAAAGACCTAATGACACTCACACTTGCAAACACTACCAAAAGCACAACCTCATTGGCAGAGGTAATTGCAGGTGGTTCCTTAATATTATCTTTTGTATCTCTGATCACAATGACACCCCCCTTCCCAACCCCAACCCCGCTAACAACCTTTGAACCCCTTCCCTGTCCTGTGACCTGTTTTCGACAGATATTTAACAGACCGTTGCCTTTAATGTTTATAGTCCAGTGCCTTTTCACAGGTGGTGAAGAAAAATCATCTTTGGC
Organism: Rhamphochromis longiceps; assembly: GCF_057381845.1. Taxonomy (NCBI): domain Eukaryota; kingdom Metazoa; phylum Chordata; class Actinopteri; order Cichliformes; family Cichlidae; genus Rhamphochromis; species Rhamphochromis longiceps. The sequence continues at coordinate 30,171,172 of NC_140557.1, read as the reverse complement.
ATGGGTTACTGTTTCAAGATCATTAACTTCTTGAAATACAGCTGACATCAATAAGTGGAGAGCAGCTTTATCCGGATTTGTATGCACTGTTTCATTTTCGCCACAACAGTGATCACACATGTAGACTGTCACATTGATCATGCTCTGCTTAATTTAATATTTCACCAGTGCAAGTGTCTCACACTATGTGAAATAGATTATGTAAATACCTTACGTTCAATCACATTCTCTTTGTTTTTTCAGTTAGGATCAGCGTAAACAAGCTCCACCACTTCCTCCTTCAGCTGCTACAGTTCCTGTCACAGCAGATAGAAATCTTATTATTTTTGATTCCCCCCATTTTTCTGGGCTTGGGATCGGCACTGATACTACACCTGTGGTCAGGTTAGTGTAAGGAACCCGCACACCCAACGCCAGTCGCTCCTTTGAGGCTGATATGGTGAAGCTGTTTGCTTACAGTTTCCTGTTCTTGATGAGATGTGGAGGATCACTAGCAATCATTTAAGGTGGTTTGATTGAAGCCATCAATCACTCTATTTTAAACTCTTTTTTGGTCTCCTGAAAAGTTGATTCTGTTTATCTGGACGTAGTTTTTTCAGTTGGAGAAACGTTTCGTGCTTTGACTTTTACATGATGTTGCCATTGCATTGCTAAGCAGTGGACTCCATACTTTACACCACATGAACTTGTGGACTTGTGGGTGGACTGAAAACTGTGTAAAGCGAGCAATAACTCGAGGTTATTTCAGCAGGGCATGTTATGGATCATACTAACTTTGCACTCAGATGTAAAGACTGCATGAAGCAGTTAATGTTGGGCTTAAAAGTGTGAGTTTCCTTCTTGCAGTTTTTAAACAAACTGATCCTGAAAGCGTTGGAGCCAGGCAGCTAATCTATTCTTTTTAACTTTCAGACAGTTTCCCTAAAGCTCTGCAACAAGAGGTGAAGAGTGCACAGTTAGCACGACTGCGAGAGCCGCAACAGCCACATTAATGGGAACTACGCCAGGCTGAAATAAAAGGGAATTCTGATGTAGGTTCAGGCCCGCCTGCAGTGGTTTTATCGTAGAACACGTTTAGAGCAGTGAAACTAAACCTAAAAAGTGAAGTTGCAACTCGCAAAACCAAAAAGCTGTGAGGCGAGAGATGCTGAGATGCTTCGCAGCGTCGAGAGGAAGTTTGGTTGTAATTCATTGTGGGTTTGTAACTGCAAGTGACTTCAATGTGTAATTTGTCATTTAAAAAAAAGGAAGAAAAAGAAAGAAAGAAAAAGGTAAAACTGCGGAGGAAGCTTAAATGATGGAAGCGTATTTAAGCATAAATAAAACACACACACAGTCCAGTACGTGTTTACATGCAATTAGCTGCTTTCCAGCTCCTCACAGATCAGCCAGTTAGAACTTCAACGGTTAGAATTAAAGCACAAATGAAGGATTAAAGAGGCTGAGAAACAATGGAGGTGAAAAAAGGAGCTAATCTAATTAAGATCTCAATCACTCAATTAGATCCGAGCAGGAGAAACAAATGGCAAGTAAATTCTTTCATCATAACAACCGGTTTAATTGCTCCAAGACGGAGCACTGACATCTGGCATGTCCCCTCAAGACTGTTGAGGTTGTGCATATGTGTGTGTGTGAATGAACACACATACAGAGGAAGAGGGATTAGAAGGGCGGGAGTTCAACGATGAGTGTGCTTTCACTGAGCCCTGACTGTGTTTATGAGCATGAAGCTGCCCGAGTGCAGTGGAGCAGCAGCCTGGTTTATGCATCCGCACTTCAGCCACATGGTCAGTGGAGAGTGGCCAGATTAATGGGACTGGGGGCCATTCTCCTCATGAGAGAGCGGTGCTGGGACACACAACGAGGTCACTTGCTCTTTGAGGAAGAGGAGATGCGATTTTTTTTAGGGACAGAAACTCACACACGAGGCCCGATCGTCGGTAAGCAGCCTGAGAGAGAGTCTGCGAGGCACAGCACCGCGGTTTTGGTGTGAGGTGCTGTGCCAAAAAAACAAAAGAAAAACTCAGCTGCACCACGTCTTGTTGTGAGCCTGCCTAACCACTTCCTCATGCTGCAAGCAGAGAGGTCAGGGTTCAGTCTGGTCCTCCAACAGCCAGGCTGCAATAACAAGAGTGCTGAAAACAAGAAGTCTCTTCTCATTTTCGGTGTTCAGCTGTTTTTTCTTGTTTTGTTTTTTTAACTTCTACCCACAACCCCTGCATTGCTCTTCCTCTATCCTCTATCCAGAAATGATTAATATGCATTTTGTTTCTAAGAAGGCCTCATTACTTATGGCTTCCACAGATGTATCATTACGTGCGCAGAACAACCGGTCTTAAATGGATGAGCTCAAAAACAGACAGGCATAAGAAAGAATGCTGAAATGACCCAATCAGTCCCATATTTTGAAAAAGAATTCATGCAAGAAGTAGGTTACGCTGCACAGAAATGATGACGGCGGTGAAAAAAAGGAAAGAGATTAATAACAGGCTTTTATATCAATGGGCAGTAGTTTCCACATACATGAAAACACGACCTTCTGGGAGGGGAGTGGCTCTGATTGCAAAGTGCATTTGTTTTTGTTGCTTTTACAAAGAGATCTCAACCACTGAGACCAGCACTAGAGAGATGGTAATTTGCTGCCCCCTGCTGGTCAGAACTGATGTTGCAGTTGTAATAAAACTGAAAAAGTTTGCAACCTTACAAGCACACAAATACACCAAGAAGGATTAAGAACAAACAACTCTTTGACTGTAACATTCATATCTGATTAAACTCAACTGCTATCCATATGTGTGGACAAATTTCTCCTTGTAAGGACGACAGAGATTAGCTCGAACTTCAACTGTTGGGACTTTTCTTTAAATCTGGGTTTGAACAGTTAGTTTAAATTAATTTTCTGTTTCCCACTTTTTTAAACGAGTCATATGAACAAACTGACATATTAGAATGTAATTTTTTGCTGGACAAGGATTAAAATATTCTGTTTAGCACCTTACAAGCTAGTTTATGTGTGACAAAAATATGGATCTTTGAATGGATGGACATAAATAACACAGTTTGTTATACCTCATGTAGTCTATTGGTCCTTTTAGTTGACCTTGTGTTGGTTAGAAGGTCTTAATTGTGCTCTCTTTGATGAACTAAGTAGTAAATGCACAAGTGTAGGAGAAAGGACTTACCACTGTTTAAATATTGTTGCACTGAATGCTTAAAAGTACCAATAAACAAGTTTAGAGCATCACATCCACAAGAACGTGCCTTGTTCTTCCCTAAAATGCCCAGCAGCTGCGCATAAACAAGGCACTGGTCCTATAAAACTACCAGCATAATGACTGTATGATTGCCTTGGCTTAAGATGAATAGCAGCTTGAAAATGCAGCAAAGTGTGGTAATTAATGCTGGTTATATATGATCGAAAATATCAGGAATACAATAATCATTATGATGTTTAATACTTGCAAAACTGGACTGGACATAAAAATGTAGTATTATAATCCTTTTTGAAGAACATTGTATCATTATTTATGTTTTATTTGCATATTTTGTATGTGAAAATTTCATGAGACAAGAAAATAAATTTTGTATTTAACTCAGTCATACTTTCCAAAACACAAAGATCTCGTCTCTTTAGTTCACACTCCAAAAATGGCTTCGTGTATAACAGACAAAATCACTCAAACTGTATTATTAAATCTGTTTGTGTCTGTCTCCTCTTCTCTATCTAATGTATATCAGTTGCGATCATAAAACTCCACAACTCCACGCGTGAAAAAAGACAAAGAGCAAAGATTATATTTGATTCCACTTTGTGCTTCAGTCCCCTTCAAAGTGTTCTATTTGGGCAACGCTGCAGACCTTTGAGGTGCTCCTGCTCTCCCTGATTTGTGCATATGCAGTCTGTGTAGGATCATCTTTAGTGCAAACGACGACCTTTAAACTTCACTTGTATTTGGGGAAGAGGACAAAGTTACAGGGAGAAAAAACCCCTCTCATCACCTCAGAAATACTTCTCATAAGTTTCTGAGCTTCACAGTGAAACTGCAAGCACACAAGTGCAAGCGGTATTTTTTCAGCTGTCATAAGGCAGTGGTTTCTAAGGGGGATGTAAAGCACAGGCATGCTTAAATCCATTTAATAGAAAGCAGAACTTACATTAAGCTGAAAGTAAAATGGGTTTAACAGCAACGAGAGAAACAACGGCGAGCAGACGCAGCGTGGTGGAGAAAGGCTGCTGGATGCTGGAAGTCACAGAAGTACCAGATGTTTACATTTGATCTTGAAGGAAGTGGCAGTTCACAATCCCAGAGGGAGTGTGCTGGTATTAATAGGTCAGAATGGTGTGTGTGTGTGTGTGTGTGTGTGTGTGTGTGTGTGTGTGTGTGTGTGTGTGTGTGTGTGTGTGTGTGTGTGTGTGTGTGTGTGTGAGATATACAAGTGGGTCATAGATGTGGTTCCAGAAACACTCCGGTGGGTCAGGAGGCCGACTTGGAGGTGTATTTGCGCATTTCTGGCGAGGGTGTCTGTTGAATGGCTTTGCCCTCGCAGGTTGGCTTCAATATTTGTTGTGCGGATGATTTATAAATATTTCCCTTTGGTCTCACCAAGGGCGAGGTATCTTGCCAAGGGAAAGCTCTCTCTGAAGTGAGGCCATGAAAGTCAGCGCTGCGAGCTGCCTGCATGCTTAAACAAACATGCGCGCGCGCGCACACACACACACACACACACACACACACACACACACACACACACACACACACACACACACACACACACACGTCTGCAGTGAAATGCTCTCTTCTCTGTCACACATACCTCTCTCTGTAGATCGTCAAAACTAAATAACCCTGATCAGGCGAATGAGAGCTCTTCCCACTAGACATCGGATGTAATGCAAACACGTCAATGACAGAACGCTCTTAATACACATTTCAAGACACTGAACTCGTCTATGAGAAAAAAGGGGAGAAACTGAATAAGAACACCTCACAGTAATTAAAAAAAAACACCAAAAACCAACCTTGAGCTCTGAATTGTGCGATCAAAGCGCATGTCGAATGGGAAGAACAACAAAAATCTTTCTGTTTCAAGCTGTGTATGACTGAGAGCTGGAATCAGCAAAGTGCATTTAAAATGTCACAATTAATATATTCAAGATAAAGAAAGGCCCTTTAAAAATAATGTGCATATACGTGATGTGCTATCTATTATTATATATTAATAAAGCCATTTGTTGCAGTGAGAAAGTGATTTGGAGCTACTATATATATAACTGTCAGCTTACTGTATGACAGTGCAGCATAGTTTATGAGATTGTTATATGGTTGGTGTGAGATTACAGGTCTCTGCGGTTGGTTATGCACTTTCCAGCGCTGCACAGTAATTGTTAATACATTTGCATATTTGTCACAACCCCAATCAACACTGCTAAAGTTTAAAAACCCAAACATTTGCTTTTCAGAATTTGCCCTGAATAGTTCTTTTTTTTGTTTTATTCTGAGCTGCATAGACTAAAGACTACCAAATGTGGAGGAAAAGGAAAAAACGAATGCAGATGTCTCTGTTTTACAGCCTGTTTACATCTTGTGAACTCCTGCCCCAGGAAAAGGGTTTCCTTTTAAGTGTCTTATTAGATGGTGTGACAATATAGCCTTGTATAAGTTGTTCAGCTCTTGACCGCCAGCTCCATCCTATAAAGCTGATTTGAAACCCGACTTGGTTAATATCTACGATCCAGCATGACAATAACTCAGAAACTGAAACCGCTGCTCAAGCAGGAAAGAGGTTTTGAGTGCTTGACCTTTTGATCTCCTGGCTACTGAATCCAAGCTCTGTTGAGGAAATGAACCCTCTGAGCCACTATATCATCATCAAGAGCTGGATGCTCTAAATTAGTCTCATTGTGGTCTTTAAAATGAAAACAGAGGCTGCTGGTCGGTCACTTTGAGAACAGGGGGATTTTTATGTGCTGTATATTTGTTCTCCAAGGACAGTTAATCTTGAAGTAATGCCACCTATAAGTAGGGTTGCCAACTCCCTGAAAAATAAATAAGGGACACCTCGTGGCCAGGGCCGGGCAACCCAGTTGTCTTCACCCTTCCCAGTGTGGTAGCTCTTTTTTTGTGTGTGTGAAATTATTTTTTAACCATTTGACTTGAATTTGATTTAAGCAGATGCATATTCTTTGTGATATGACCATATGGGAAACAAATGATCATTTAGCCATTTATTTTTAGCTCAAAATGACAACATTAACACAGTAAAACAGGTCTCTTTCTTAAACAGAAGCCTGTCATGCTTAACTTTTGAGAATATAAGTAAATCTTTCTTTAAAAGAACTCTGTCCTGCTTAACTTAAAATTATATAAATTAATAGAAAGCAATAGAACGAAAAATATTCTTGTAACAGTGCACATATAGTGCATTTAGTACAATTGGCTTCAGTTGAGGTATTATTTCAGCTTTTCTAATGCTAATCAGCTGCTCCTGTTTGTAAACCCGCTTGTTCCCATGATTACGCATCTTAACTCATCATCATTATTCATCTATGTATTACTTTTATGTATTATTCATCTATTTGTTGTAATCATCCATCCTTGCAGTTGTTTATTACACAAAATAAATTATATTATCACACTTCTGGCCACATAGCGCTGATATTCACTGCACATGCCCATATTAACCTTAACCAGAGGGTTTAAACAACAAACCAGTGTTTACATACCATATCTGCTTCTGCCGTGGCCTGGTGGACAACAAATTGGTTAAGGGTTCCCCGAGCTTTCACGCCCCTCATGTTCTTCTTGTGCCCACCACTAGAAGCATGCCTATGGAAAAAGTGCGCCGGCACACAGTGCAGTGCGCTTTATAGGTGTTATCGTGCACTTTCCCAGCCAGGTGTTTTCCTTTTCCCAGTCCTCCCTGTACTTTTGCAGCCTTTTTTCTTTTCTTTCTCTGAGGGGAACAAACATTGCTGCTCTAACGCTGGGCTTACACTGTGCGATTTTTGGCCCATTTTGAGCCGATTTTTGAGTCGTGCGACCGATTTGGTGATCGGCCCGATTTTGGCCTTCATCGTGCATCGTGTAGTATACGTGGGGTAACGAGAAGCGATTAACACCTCACGACCAGCTCCCGATCATCAATCGCTCGTGAGGGTGTCACCACAGCCGCTCACACTGCTCATGCGCAAACACGTAAACATCGGTGAAAAAGACGGCGCAGCACGGCTGTGCAGCGTGTGATCTGGACACAAGTGATGGAGGCACTTGTAGAACTTTGGAAAGCTCATCCGAGCCTTTTCGATGTGGCATCACAAAATTATCACGACCACAACAACCGTGAAAATAGTTGGATTTACACTGCTGCTCAATCACAGCTGCCTGATCATGTTTTTCATTAGCAATTTAGCAAAGTTGATGGTGGTGTGTCTGTGTGAGTGAAAGACAGAGAGAGCGAGCGACAGATTTTCTGTTATAACCTTCATGTTATGTTGGCACAGTGTGAGCACTCAGGTCGCATCAGAGCATCGGGCCGTATAGTGTGAGACCCTGCATCGTGACCTGCAAACTTCTAATCCCTGCGAGTCAATCGTGCAGTTTGAGCAGGAGCTGAATAACGTGACTGAAAAAAATCGCACAGTGTCTGCCCAGCTTTAGGTGTACTGTCATCCGAGACTTGCACCGCAGTGTCGGCGTTTGTTTCCCTGTTGGCCATGCTTCTTGTTGTGGTCATCTGTTGTCTTCCGGTATTTTCTCCGCAAGCGACCTTTCCTCGACCAATGAGATGAGCGGTAATCTGAATTGTCATACTCGAATTGTCATAAGTGTGCTGTCAGCTCATTGGTCACAAAGCAGGAGAGGGGCTGGGAATTATGTTTTCAAACAAAGCGTTAATTCCATTAACATTTATAGACTACTTTTGATTCTCACTGTATTACGGGACAAAGTGCGTCCCTTATTAGCTCAATACGGGACGATTCCGTTTTTTAAGGGACGGTTGGCAACCCTACCTATAAGCGTCATGAAACTTTTAGTCAGTTTTCATCAAATAAGCTAAAACGTGTTGTATTAGTTAACAGGTTTGTTTTGGGGAGAGCTGAGCTAGCTGCTTCTAGCCTGTATGCTACGGCGGCCTGACATGCTGCTGCTGTCATAGCTTCATATTTATCCTACATAAGCAGATGTGACATGATTATGTATTTTATCTGTTGCCCAGAGTTTGATTTGATCAGAAAATAAATACACCTTCATTTCTCTGTGTTTAGTGTCTGTTAAAACAGATGAAAAAGGTGATTAGCTTAGCGTATGTAGAAGCAGAAACTAGTGCCTAGAAAGGTCCCTAATTAATATGTAACTCCTCATTAGTTTAATTTAATAAACAGAAATATGGTTTCACAGCAAATGACGCTTATTTTCATTCAGTTTTGTTGCAAGTGGTTGGTCTTTCATGTTTGTGGATTCTCTCAAGTTGAACGCTAGCCATCCTTTTTTAAGAGGAACAGAAAACACAGACATCATATGCCAGATAGATCTAATACTGTATGCAAAGGATGGACATGGCTTTCAGGTCCGAAACACTGTGTGGAAGTATCATAAGTCTGCTCATCTATGACCTCGGCAAACATCTCCCTGATTCATTTAGGAGCTCAGTGCAGTTTTAAGTTTTGAGTCCCCTGATGTGATCTACCTTATGAGTCCCTTGGTTTCACAGTCTGATCCACCTGTAGTTCCTGTTATTTGGTAACTAAACAATGAAATGGTGACAACCATAATGCTCAGCTTAAGGCTTCACTGACCACTGGACATGTCAGTGGTGTCAAACTTACAATGATGCCAACACACAGCCTACTTTGGTCTTTAGTGGGTCGAACTTGCAAAACTCCCTTTTCTGCCAGACTAAAGCCCTTTAACTACACATTAAATCCCAGTTAATGTAAGAAAAAGAAGTGCAATTTCTCAGTTTTTCTACATTACAACAAAATTTTGCTGTAGTAAATGAAATAAATCTATCGGCACAAGCAAATAACTGTTTTTTGTTAATTCACAGAAAATGTCTTTTTTATTTTATACCCACTGAAAAAACAATTTCTATATTTGATAGTGGAAAAACAGGAACTATTCTGTCATTTAATTGCTATCAGCTTTGGTGTCGTATGAATGGCAATGGAGATTTCTTAATCAATCAGCAAAGCTGTTAAATGTATGAAAATTAAATTAAAAGTCCAAAATCTATGCCACATATTCCAAAGCAGTCTAGTTGGCCGGATTTGAGTCTTTGCTGGGACCATTCTGGCCCCCAGGCTTTATGTTCGACGCTTCTGGGTTATGCCATCTCTGCTTCTGTAGAGTCTATGGGTGGATGTTACAGTGAAAATGAGAACGCTGTTTGCTCATAAATTAGTGGTTTGCCAGTCAAAAGCATCCCCTGTCTTACTGTCTATTTTTGTCTAAACGGTGCCCTAATGAACATCATGTTGTATTAAGTGTGACTTGAAACTAGCAACTGGAAAATGTTTTTTGAGGTAATCAATCAAGTGAGAAGAAGGTTCATTATCTCGTAAAATTATATACAATAAGAGCTGTTTTGCTAAGATTGCAGGGTCATGGCATTTTCGTGGCTTTTCAGAGCTTAAACCTACATCCATCGTCCAAAAACAGGCTCCTCCTGGTGCCAAAAGGCTGTTGATCATCGTCCAAAGAAGTCAAAAGCCTAAACTCAGTTTTCTATCGCTAACTCTTATACCTGAGAAATATATATAATACTTATGACACACAGTAAGCCTTGGTGTCAGTGGTCTGTTTCGGCTGAACTAGCTATCCAACCAGCGTGCCATCCCAAGATACCGCAAGTGAAAAATGGAGCAGCTCCCAAATGCCAACATCAAATCAGTGCCAGTCTTCCAGGCTCGCAGCTTTTCATCCAGTCCTCATCATCGAGTCAAACACGGCCACTCCTAACCACACTAACAAGCTCGCGCTAACACCCTCAGGCTTATAAGCTAATGTTTCTAAGATGACTGAAGCAGCCAGGTGTGGCCTCAGCTGTATTTCCAAGCACCAAGCAACCCGCATACGTTGTCTCATGCGTTGCACCGCGAGCAGACATGCAAAACTGGGGCGATTTTCCGTTTGAGAGGGAGAGATTATTGTAAAAGAAGTGGTGGGAAGGATGACAGTCAGAAGGGGAGAGTGTTGGGGAGGGGGTTGTGGCGATTTGGGCCCCATCTGTTTCTTGCTAACTCAATGAAGGGAGGAAGAAAAGCTGAGCAGATACACCAAGCATTAGTGGTTAACCAACTACTAATGAGGGAAAAAGAAAAACACTGAACTCAGATGAAACCGTTTAGCAGGCAGGGGTGTACAGTGTCCTTACTGGGTTTCAGGGAAAGATGGCCAACACTCACGTAAGCCCTGTGTGTAATAACCAAAGGGATAAATAGAAGAGGAGGCTGGGGCCTGTTTCTAATATATCTGTGCACGATGTTTTTTAACCCATTCACCGAGTGCAGGATTCTGTTTTATCACATGCATCCCACACCTTTGATACAGCAGAGGTCCACGGTGGTTGGCTCTGGCGTAGCCTTGGCATGTAAGACCCGATCCATCTGCCAGGGTTTGGGGTTTGTGGCTTTTCATTCCACTGATCGCCTCTCTTTCCTCATCTACCCTCACAACCTTCTTCCTCAAAGCTCTGGAATAAATCCTGGGAAATGAGAGGGCCTCCTGCCCTCTCGCTGCTACTCATTCCCAGGTGTGCAAGTCCCAGGTCATTTTAGGATCAGACCGATATGCTGCCAAAGTGTTATAAAGAAGAATAACAAATGACTGCCGATAAAGCGCATGGACGGATGTGAGGTGAGGAGCGAGAGTAAGGTGAGAGGCAGGGAAAAGAAACAAGACGAAATCAAAGAACGAGATGGAGAGCAGGCAGAGAGACGGGAGAGCTGGTTTGGGGAATGTGAGCCATGCTGAAACCATTCGGCTCAAATCAGCACCATGTGTCCTCCAGAGCCTTATTATCCCATAAATGAACTTTATTGAGGCAACAAAGTGCTTTGGAGCTCTGCAAAAACATTAAAGGGGCCTCGCCTGTCTCAGCCTGGAGCCAAGAGGAGTCCGGCTCCTCGAGGGACTAATGAAAAAAAAAAAAGCGGGGCCCCTGGCCTCGTGTTCGCTGCCCTCGGTGTAGCCTCGCAAGCTGCCTGAGTAATGGCCTATTAGTGACAGAGAAATAGTTAGCAATTACACCAGGAAGACAAATACGGCACAGACCTCTTGACTGACCTGACCCGTGGAATTAACCAGAAAGGAAGGATGGGAGACAAAAGGTAAAACAGCAGGAAGGAAGGGGGGAGAGGGAGGAAAAATGAGGAGTAAATAGGAAAGGAGAGCTGGATGACTGGGAAAGGGAGCAACTGCCCCGGGGAAACACCAGGAGCCCAACATGTTTTAACATAATTTCATTAGTTGCAAAGCGTGTAGGGTGTTTGCAGCCCTGCTATCGCAGCAAAATCTAAATATTGAAACCCTGATGGCAGTGTCCATCTATATATCCATTTTCTTAACCACCAACTGTGGTGGGCCTGTAGCCTGTCCCAGTTGTCACAGGATGAGAGGTGAAATGCGCTCCTTAGACAAGACAGCAGACATTACAACATACTGTGGTTAGGACAGTGCTGGTGGCATGACGTGGACTTTCGTGGACGGTAAAGTGTTTGCACCACGAATGATGAGTAATGGCAGCCCCTGTGGGTCCTCTTGTGGTTTCCTTTTTTATGCTCTCACGGTGCATTTTCACATATAAAGCACCAAGAAAAAAGAAAAATTCAATGAGAAACATCGTGGCTGGTAGTTTTCCAGTGAGAGATTACAAGTTGCCTTTTTTTTCCTCGCAAACTTGAAAAAAACAGCCAATAAAGTGTGCCATCTGTATTGTACTTCAAGGGGAACTCCACTGATTTTACGCCTCAAAGTCTTGGAAAGCACCACTGTATATGAAACTTTTTGTGGCTCCAGAGAGAGCCAAAGAAAATCTAGTGAGCAGCCAACAAGTAATGAAAACTACAAGTAAGAAAATGTAAGAAAAAACAAAGCAGGGATCTTTAGTCTTTAAGAAGTGATGTTATCAGGGATCTGAGGCCCGTTACTTGTCTTTCCTTGAGGGTAAATAGCATGCATTTATAAACTTGAGTCCATCCATCTTCTTTTGCTTATCACAGGGCAAAGGAAGTTGGCCCATTGTGTCACAGGGTGAAAGACACACCCTGGTAGAGGTGTGCAGATTGATTGATCGTGATACTGGCCCTGTGTTTACTTTTTATCAGATAGATACTAAAACTTGCCTGGACAGACAATCATTTTCATCTATTTGTCAGTTTAGAAGCACTAGTAAACCTTGCACATTTGCTTTTGGACAGCGGGATGAAGCGCCCACAGAAGCACAGAGGGAGCATGTAGCTTCCCGTAGAGAGAACATGGACACTCCACGCAGGGAGCTTGCATGTTCTCCCTGTGTTCCAAGCCCCCACCCAGTGGTGTTGAACTCAGGACCTTCTTGTTGTGAGGCAACACAGCACCACCAAATTGCCCTTACAGACCAAGTAAATAATTTAATCTGTGTGTAAGACAAGAAGCAATAACCACACGATCAAAGTGAGTGCATTTAGTAGGCACAACAAAAGTTATCACAATTCCACCAAGACGGGGAGGAGAGGCCTCTGAGGTGCTGCGTGGCTGACAGAGCGCAACGGCTTCTCTGGGGAACAAGTGTCGGGAGGAGAAAGGAGCATCCGCTGAGGTGGAAGACTACTGCGTGCGATAACAAACGTTCACCACAACCCAGGGAGACTACAGGCAAAGATGTGGGCGTGTATTTGATGTGTATAAAACCACCCGCCTGGCTCCTCGGTCGGATCAGCACTCATGAGGCATGCAGTGGACGGCCGGGGCTCAGTCCAACATAAATAATGCCTCTGATCCTCCTGGGGATGACGAATTTTATAAAGATGGGATCCTTTTGCGGTGAGGAAAAGGGGGTTACAATGGTTAACCGAACCCCACAAGTGTATGTATGGGACTGATTAGGACTCTGGAAATGAGATTAAAGAGAGCTCTACCAACAGATTGAACTGTATTTGCCATAATTGCTGAGAACAGCTTATTCAGTGCAGACCGCAAAAAAGAGAGCCATAAAACCGAGGAAGGAGCAGGAGGAGGAGGAGGAGGGAGACTGCCACTTGAAACCAGCAAGCTTTGCTCAAAGAAATCAAACCCAGGACAAGTCTTGTGTCAATTAGACGGTGTGTGCGTGTTTGTGTTAAAAAATGGGTGGGTGGGGGTAGGATAGCATATGGATTAGCCCTCAGTCGTAAACTCAGAGCTCTGCTTTAAGGTAGTATTTTTTTCATTATTAGTAATCTTGATTATTTTTAAAGGCAGGCTCCTCTATTCCACCACATTAAATCCCCCCTGCGCATGAATATATCTAAAACGAGATAACTGATACGGCCCTGACCCTCGGTTCCCAGCATCCCGCTGAAAAGAGCTCTAATGAAAAATAAATCTTGTGAAGAGAAAAAGAGCAACAGACAAATCAATAGAGGCACAGGCTGAAAGATAAAAGCGAGCGCTGTGCGCCAAAGAGCTGTTCTCGCTCTCTCATTCCTGGGTTGATTGTGCTTAAAGTGAAACCACATGAAGTGGGCTGCTCCCACAGAGGAAGTAAGAGTGTGTGGAGCTAAAAGTACACAGACTTCAGCACCTAAAAAAAAAAAGAGGGGGAGGGGGGGGGACGTGGTCCTTCTCTGTTACATTAACTGTTTGTGGCTAAATGAGCGGCATTAAAGTTGAGCCACAAAATGCTTCATCAGATTGAGTGGGTGTGGTTTGATTGGGTTGGATTGACACGCGCACACAGCTGTGATCTTGGCTGGCGCATTGTGAACATTTTGAGTCCAGCATAATAAAATAAACAAAAGCACAAATCGGACATGTAAAATAATCACAGCTCTTCCGACCCGTGAGTTTATGAGGATCTCCATATTAAAAATCAGACTTTAACAGGTTTAATGCTGGAAACATGATAGTGCAGTCTGTGGCAGTGAAGCTCACACAGCAGAAATCTAAAATCAGAAGCTGAAATAAATGGACAGTTCATTGCTTCACTATTATGCAGCATATATTACTCTCGTAGGCCATTTTCCCCTCTTCCTCTCCGGCGTTCATTAGATGTGGGGGAATAAATCCAGATATCGATACCAGTGCTGGTATTGGTATCAGATCGGATTGATACTAGCGCCACAGGAGCGCTCAGTAATAATAATGTTTGCTTTATGTGGGGAAATTCTTCCCTGCACTTAACCCATTCTCTCAGTGCAGCAGTGGCTACCAATCCGGTGTCCGGGGAGCAGTGTGTAGGGACGTTACCTTGCTCAGGGGTACTTTAGGGCAGCCGGTCAGTGGATTCGAACCCCTGACCTTCTACTCATAGGGTCACTCTGAGCTATCCCTGGGATTCGACGGGATCTGAGCATGACTGCTGAGCATGTAACCCAGTGAACTGTTTTAAGACAGACACATTTACATTCCAAGTTTTAAAAAGATTAAAAAATAAAAATATCGGTATCAGTATCGGTGCTGGCAGTACTGCCCCGTATTTACTTGGTATTGGATCGATACCATAATTTGCAGTAAAGTAAAACACTTCCATTCATACCTCATCAGCTCAATTGTGCACCGTTTCTGAAATAGTCCACTTTTTCTGCTGATAAAGCTCTAGTGACTCTGAGTGGAAATTCTGCCCCATCTCACATCTCCTTCAGTGGCTTGGTATAGTTACTGCTCGCTTACTTATGTTGAAGGTTAGGAGTTCAGTCACAGCACTGGACACTTTTCGTGATTTCATTATACTGTGTATTAAACATCCACACACTTTTCAGATATCTGTGTACAAAATGAGAGACAGCTTTATTACACTAACGTAAATGTCCCCCAACACTCTGATTGCAGAAACTCTAAGCAATTCCATAAGGTACAGAGCAGCTGTTGTACCTTATGGAACACCTGCGGCCTGTTGCCCATCTTTAGTGTAACACCGAGGGCTGTGGGAGCACTGCAATTTCAAGTTCCCGTGTATGATCTGTATATATGGTTTTTGACAATAAAGCTGACTTTGAAGCAGCCTCTATAAAACCTATACAGTAGCAACAATCCCACTGCAATTTCTCCAGAAACTGCAGAGTCAAGTTACTCCATACTACCTGATTCGGTCTGAAAGGCCCTCTGTAAAGTTCAGAGAGTGGAGGGTGGTTCCCTCTCACATGGCCAGAATCATAGTATCGTCCTTTCCAACAGAATGTACAGAAAAGATGACCGTCGTAGCGCCACCTATTGATTAGTACAAAATTTTCATCTCTGGTATTTTCATGTGATGAGTGTGGGATGGATGTGACTGAGAAACTCTGAACATGGCAAAGGTTGTTTTTGCCAGACTATACAACTGGAAATCTTTTTGTAACCACAGACGTCGCCCCCTGCTGGCCTTTCAAAAGAAAAGCGTTTAAAGACCATTCCTTTCCATACTAGAAATATCACCAGATTTTTCAGCTATCATGTTAGTGGAGTGTTTAATTTGTTCACCATTTAGCACTTTGTCACGCTAACGTGTTAATTACTACAAAAACAAGCACAGTTAAATGGGAGAAAGAGTCTGGGGCTTCGATTGCAAAGGACGACTGGCAGAATAAGTGTCTGATGCAGCACATTCACCAGCTCAGGTGCCTGGAGAGAAATTCTGCTGGAAAAACCTATTAAGATATTTTAGAACCCCTAAATTAAAATATGTGCAGACGGGTGAAACGACGAGTGGTTTGTGTTGGCAGAAGTGCAGCGAACAGCTGGCCTCGCTACCCCATACTGTGTATGTATATATGTATTTTGGAGTCGATCATTTCATCTCACTGGGAGGTAACAAGGGCAACACAGACTTGGAAATGACTTTTCTTTATGCATGACTCGTATGTGTAACATCCTGAGCAGTTTACTTGTCAAAGATAAACACTTATTAATCATTTCTTAAATAAATAAGATAAAGAAGTCTTTACTTATTGTGCGTACATTCAAAAACAGGCTCAAGAACTTTTGACTCACACAGTCCAACAATTAACAGGTGTTTTTGTTTTGCTGCTTTCACTTCCTTAAGGCAACCTACACAGTTTTTGTCTTCCGTCTTCAGCACATTGAGTAATATAGTGCTTTCCCTGTTTTGGACATACACCGATCCTCTTAAGCACATGTATGACCAACTCTTTCTTTTTTTTTTAAGTTCGTTCCATGTGAGAAAAACCCAGCTTTTCTTTCCAAAGTACAGCTGTTCATAAACCATACACACACAGGTGATGAGATTAACACGAGTTCAAAATCTGACTTGCTGATGGTGCCAGACAAAGTCAGGAAATCATCAAAAAGATCCGGTGAAGAACACAAATGTCTTCACCACATCCTCATCCTGTAGCCACTGAGGCATTTCAGCTGTGCTACAGTACCAGCAGTGCTAATGTTGTGATGACAAAAGACACACACACAACACAATATAGTTTTCTATGTTAGGCACTTTTATTGATTTTGTATGACTGATTCACAAATACAACTATTCTTGCCAAGAGCCTCCGCCAAGTTAAACAGACTGGTTAAACAGTAACATTTAAAGATTCAAACGGATTCATACTTTAGCCTTTAAACGGTAGAGGGAAAAGAAAAAGAAACATCCAAAAAGTTTGTGTTAACCATTAAAAATAAAAAATCTGCAGAACAAAACAGAGAAAAGGTTTGATGGGTGTAAACAGCTTTTTGTGTGTGTGTGCTAAATATAAAAACAAAGCGTATTAGCTGGAAGGGTAAAGAGGAGTGTTTCAGATGAGTAATCGTTCAGGGGTTGTTCTTATCAAATTAGTATCCTACAGTAAAACCTCAACGTGTTTTGTGCCGTTCTACTTCCAGACCTGCTGAATAATGTCACACTGTAGTAAAGTAATTAAAGTACAAAGCTATGAAAAATATATCAGTGTAAAGGCACAAGAGACTCGCTCAACAATCACAACACCACCACACTACACCATCAGGAGCCACAAAGAGCCGGCTCAGGGGTACGCGTCTGCTGCTCTGGGATAGCTGCATGAATCAGCTGCTCTATAAAGTTGAGTTTTAGCGGTTTTTAAAGAGGTTTGGTTTAAAAAGCAGTAACACACAGCAGCAGATATTAGCAGATGAAGCTTTATCACTTTAGTTTCTTATGCACATTTTTAGCGTTTCTCAGATTTCTAATAAATGCCACTAGTGTTCAGTAAACGCATGCAGCTGTAACAGCTTCCAAAAGCAGCAACTGCCTACCCCTGGTCTGCAGTGATTATTACATTTTCTACCAACTTGGCCTGCCAAGTTTCACCACTAGAGGACACTCTGGTTTAAAGAAAAAGACGACGTGCCACTGCAAACTGTAGGACACAGCAAGAAATCGCCTCTTCACACCCCTGTGATTCGAATCCTGCGTGACCAGTGCACAGATTCGTGTAACCGGACTGTGAGATAACTGAGCACTCACCCAAATATACCTCATACAACTGTCTACAAGCGCGGCAAGAAGGCTTTAGATTTGGATCCACTTCAGGTCTTTGGCATCTGATTAGTTTGGACCTCCAGAAGAGAAGAAAAGAAGAAGAAAGGTGTGCCACAAAATGAGTTTGACTTAAAAGAAAGCGAGTGAAAGTTAAAGGACAGGTTCACGTAGTTTCATCTGATTTTCAGCCCGTCTGTACACTGACTGATTTACTGGGAGCTGTAATCATTTTTTGAGTCAAAAACAAATGGAAATATTAAGGCTTCATTCCCCACAGTTAAATTTACTGTGATTTCACCATGTCACCGTGCACTCCCAGCAGCTCTGCAAGGAAACAGGCAGGCAAAAGGAGCCTTTGCCCCAAAGTAAATACTAATCATTCAGCTGGATCTCATATTGCATTTGTTCAACTTAACACCAAGTACTAAAAGTATTATCACTTCTTAAACTAGTTAGATCTTAGCAAGAACAAGAAAAAAAAACTGATGGCTCATCTCAACATCTGCGTTGTCGCCTGCAAGCTGAAGAAAATCATAAAAGAGTTTTCAGACTCCCTCTATGTAAAACAAAAAGGTTTACCTACAGGAGCTAGCACACTACAAGAAATAGTCATTTAGCTTTAGGCTGATAACACACATGCACGATTTGCCACTCTGTACACTGGCCAGGTACAGATAGGCGACATGAAAGTACACCTAAAGTACCTTTCTGATATTGCTACTGTTGCTATTCTGTTTTTGCTTCATTTGAGTGTGTGTGTGTGTGTGTGTGTGTGTGTGTGTGTGTGTGTGTGTGTGTGTGTGTGTGTGTGTGTGTGTGTATAAATCAGCAGCTGAAAATGTATCAAAGAAAACAATGATTACAGCAGCCAGTAACTCTGAGCTTCTGAGCTGGAAACTGTGAACCCCTCCCATTAAAACTCCAGCAAACGTCGGTGTTAAACATGGAAGCATTCTGCACGAGCGCTGACAGTCAGGCGGGAATGTGAAAAGTGGTCTGCTTGTCCAGTTTACAGTTAGCTGAGTGTTTCAGGAGTAATCCAAGAAAGGGATGCACATTTTCAAATAACCTTCACATCACTGAATATAATGTGTAAAAGTTGCATAAAATCCACAGATCTTCACCATCATTAGAAAAGATGTGAAAAATAATGTATGAAACAGTTTGTTGTTTTTACATACTGTGTACCAGCAACTGCAAAGTGTTTCTGCATACAGGTAGTTGATTACATTTGGCTTTAACTGCTGAGTTTATGTTGTCTGTGTATCTAAAAGAAAACGCTGCTGGTGTTCGTCTGCATCTACAGTTTGGAGACTTCTTAGACTTTAAATGCAGCAAAATGTGTTTTCTAACAGCCTGTCAGCAGACACACACTGGGCGCCCACAGGGGCCACAGCAGGAACACTTTACAGCAGGGGATATGAAAACAGTGAATCTGAGTCAGCAGGTAGCAGCAGGGTTTTGAAGCTTTAACACACAAACTCCTGTCTCATGCGGATGATCTGCAGCAAGGCGGCCTGGACGTCCTCGTCCATGTGGCCCTGTGGGAGAAACAGAAGAAGGGCTTCGGTACATATATAACATCAGATATTAACATTAGACTATCATCATCTGATATTCTGTAGTAACCCTGCTGCAAACTTTCTTTCGTAGACAAACCAGACAAATCTCACTGTGCAGTAATCTCCACAGATTAATGAGTAAGACTTACCTGGGCTGCGCTGAGCAGATGTGTTCGATAAATTGAAACCACCTCTCTGTGTTGCCTCTCAGCATCCTTGTGAAGCAGAAAGGAGGAAGACGTGAGTGACACTGTGCTTTGTTTCACGTCTTTAACAGCTAGACAGTGTAATTAATATTGACTGTATTCCAGCTTCCAGCTGCTGTATGTTATGATGTTAGAAGAGCAGCATCCAACTTGCTCTAAAGTTGTTCACGTCTTCTTGTTTTCAGCTTTTCATTACGTTATCAATTCAGTTATCCAAAATAAATATGTAATAATAATAATAACTAAATACAGTATATTGCCAAAAGTATTCACTCATCTGCCCTCAAACATGTATGAACTAGAGTGATGCCCCATTCTTAGTCCATAGGGTTTAATATGATGTTGGCCCGCCCTTTGCTGCTATTACAGCTTCAACTCCTCTGGGGAAGGTTCAGGAGTGTTTATGGAAGCACATTTGTGAGGTCAGACACGGCTCACAGTCTGCGCTCCATTTCACCCCAAAGGTGTTCTGTCGGGTTGAAGTCAGCCAGTCAAGTTCTTTCACACCAAACCTATCCATGTCTTTATGGATGCTGCTTTGTGCACTGGTGTGCAATCATGTTGGAACAGGAAGGGACCATCCCAAACTGTTCCCACAAAGTTGGGAGCATGAAATTGTGCAAGATAGTGGTACTATAACAAAGCATACAAAGCTAACAGTGACTGTGGAATATTTAGTAGCAAGGAAATTTCATGAGTGGACTTATTGCACGGTGGTATCCTATCACGGTACCATGCTGGAACTCACTGAGCTCCTGAGAGCGACCCATTCTTTCACAAAGGTGTGTAGAAGCAGTCTGCATGCACGGGTGCTTGATTTTATACACATGTGACTGTGGAAGTGATTGAAACACCTGAATTCAATTATTTGAATGGGTGAGCGAATACTTTTGGCGGTCTATATTTATATAGTTTGTCTAGAACACGTTTTAGCATGTGATGTGTGTCCACTTACAGCCAGCTGCTGCTGTAGGCTCTTGATCTGAGCTTGGAGTGTGTCGATGGGCTGCGTCTGCCTCTTGGGTGTGTTGCTTGTGTATGTCAGCTGGGACAGACTATTCAGCGCCTGCTTTAATCGCTCAACGTCTGTAAGCAACTCTGTGATCTGTCACACAGACAAAGAGCAGGACAAATATCGACGTTAAAGATCATTTAACGTCGATCAAGGATTTCCACAGTAGAAATGGAAAAATGTCAGAAAAATCTTTTTCCTCTATTCATCAAAATAAATGACAAACGCGTCTCAGTGGTCATTATCATGCTTTTCATTGTTACAGTGGCATTTAGAGTTTATGTGAAACACGCGTAAAATTGATCAAAATCTCTCAAATGAAACTGGGAACAATTAAGACTATACTGTGAATTGTTTTGTACCTTCTTGTCTTTGGCTTCGGTCTGCTCAGCTGATGTTTGAATCCTCTTCTGCAGGTCACAGATGGTGGTGAGGGACTCATCGTATCTCTCTTTCAGCTCTCTGATCTCCCTTTCGATGGCGCGCCCCTTCTCCTGGACTGCCTCCATCTCCGTCCTCGCCCTGCTCTCGCCCTCTCTTGCTTTTGTTGCCTCCTGATGGACCTTTTCACGCTCTTCTACCAAGCTCAGCAGCTTGTTATTCAGGCTGGCGGCCTCCTCCTCCAGCTGCTGTTTCTCCTTCTTCAGCTCGTTCATTTGGTCTTCCTTACAGCGGATCTCTTCGAGAGCCTGAGTAGCCTGAAGGAGCTCTGACTGCAGAGCAGATACATCTTCCGCCCTCTGGGCGTTGTTTTCCTCCTCTTCGCGGAGAGCCAGGTGTAGCTTAGCCACTTCAGCCTCCAGGGCTTCCTTGGCCTCGGCATGCTGCAGCAGAGACTCCTGCTCCCGGTGGAGTTCCTGCACTTCTTTCTGAAAGGCGCACACCTTCTGGGCCTCCGCCTGCTGCGCCTCTCTTGCTTTCTTGCAATCAGCCTGCGCTTGCTGTAAGGCATCATTGAGGGCTTTGAGCTCGGTATCGTATGTCGATATGCGTGTCAGCTCTGACTTCAGACGCTCCTGTAGGTTTTGAATTTGAGCATTGCACAGGGCATTTTGCTCTTGAAGTTCAGCTTTCTGAAGTGTTACCTCGTCGAGCTGCTGCTCTAAGTTGACCAACTTTTGGGTCAGTTCTTCACATTTAGCCTTGAACTCCTCCTCATTTTCTTTGTGCTTTTCACTGGAAACCAGAGCGACGTCTAGTCTCCTCTGAACAGATTCCACCTCAACTTTCAGTTTCTTTTCCTCCTGTCTGTTGCCCTCTCTGGCAGTCTTTTCTTTGTCATACTTCTCTTCCATTTCCAACAGTTTTGCTGTCAACTCTTTAACCTGGGTGCTGTAAGAGGTTTCCTTCTCCTCAGCTGTTGTCAGAGGCACAAACTTAGACTGAATAGCCTCTTGTATGGTATCAAGCTCTTTCTTCTGAGCCTCCAGTTCGTGAGTAAGCTTAACAGTTTCATCCTGAGCCAACGCATGCATTGCAGACGCCTCATTTGCTCTATTCTCTGCCTCGACCACGGCAGCATTCAGCTTGTCTGTGATAGCTCTGTGGTCTTTTACACTGATGTAGTCGTTTTTCATCTCCAGCAGAACTTTTTCTAACTTTTCTTTTAACTTTTCATTTCCTTCTTTCACATTCTTCAACTCTTCCCCACTTTCTTTTTGACTTGTGTCCAACTTTAACATCTCAGCTTTAACGCTCTCTAAGGTGGAACTTAACTCCATTTTCACTTGCTCGTGCTGCTGTCTGGGAACATACTGTCCCTCCAAGCTCTCTTTGAGAGTCTGACTCTGTGTGGTCAGCTGCACACACTCTTTATCTCTGTCTTCACATCTCTTCTGCAAAAGCTCAACTTTCTTTATCAGGTCGGCATTCTGACACCTCATAGTGTCCATCTCACTTTGTTGTTTCTCACTCGTGCTGCTGAGGCTGCTGATATTCTTCTGCAACGCGCCCCTCTCGGTCTGAAGCTGTTGGACTTGTGCCTCTGCTCTTCCGCAACGTTCGCCGGCTTCCACCAGTTTGTCCTCGAGATCCTCCAGAGCCGTTACCATGTTCCTCCGAACTTCCTCGTGGTTCTGTATCGGTATAAAGTCCACCTCAATCCTGCTGTTAAGCTCATCCAGCTGCTCTTGTAGCATGTCTTTTTCATCCTCACTCTTCTCAACCTCATGAATCAGAGCCTGGCTTTTTGCAGTCACCTCCACCAATGTCTTTTTCAGGGTAGCGTTCTCATCTTCCAGTGCTGCCCAGACCTGCTGCTCCTCAGCAGACAACGGCCTCGGGCCTCCCTGTGAGGAGGGGCTGTCTAGCTTTCGATGGAGCTCCGCCACCTCCTCCAGCACCCGATCGTAGTCTTCCCTCAGCTCGGCGAGCTGCCGTTCCTTCTCGTCAACTGCATTGGTGAGCAGGTTTTTCATGTTGTCGAACTTCTCGGCCGGTACGGTGTTGCCATGTTTAGTCTGGGCCTCTTTCAGCTGGGTTTCCATTTCTAAAAGTGTTTCTCTCAGTACGTCTCGCTCTGCAGTCAGATTTTGGACATCATGGTTCAGCCTCTCCGTCTCAGCTGCTAGTTGGCTCTCACTGCTCTTGTACTCCTCCAAGGCCTTCTCACTCTGTTTGAGGCGGTTGCGAACGCGGCCCACTTCGGCCGAAGCACCTTCATACTTGGCCTTGACGTCCTGGAGCTGAGTGCGCAGTTCTTCTGCCGCTTGGCCTCCTAAATGTTCTTTGACAGCGACTACGTGGGCTTGCAGCTGTTTGACCTTGCACTCAGAGTCCAGCATCCGTTTCTGGACGTCTCCCAAGGCGTCCTCGAGCTCTTGAACCTGCTGGTCAGCCTGTTTCTGGATGGTGTCTCGGCTCTGAAGTAGCTCCTGGCACTCTCTGGTTTTACGGCTCAGTGCAGACTGAAGCCGTGTCGTCTCCTCCTCAGCTGCCTGCTGTCTTTTCTTGACTGCCTCAAGTTCATTTCGGAGCGCATCCAGCTCACCAGGAAGACCCTTCTCCAGCGGTCGGGATAATGAACGTGAGAGGGGAGGATTTCTGAGCATCTTTAGAGAGAGATAGGAAAAAGATGCTGAATTAGTATAGTATATGTTTATATTGCACAATAAAGTCATTCTCAGCTTTGCCCCACCCACCACTGTACATTCAAACCTTTTAGATGTAAACTATGAAAGAAAGACGTGCATAGACACCAGACACATGCAGCACATATAAAACTGTTCACAGGGGGGGAAATACCTGATCAGAATCCAGGCTGTGACCTTTGACAAAAACATTTTCTTTACCTGCAACACAACAGCACACAAACGTAAAACTAAAGAAAACACAAACTCTGCTGCTAAAGTTTGAAATTACAGTCTTTTCTTTATGGCCCAAAATAAGCAGGAAGCTGACCTTTGATAACCGACTGACCAGAGTATTCCCCCTGTGAAAACACAGATGGACAAATCGATTACAAACTGACCGATTAGACAGAATACATAAAAATACAAATAAAATAACACTGCTGTAATCAGAAGGCTGCACATGCCTGTTAAACTTGAATCCGAAAACATTTTACTTTCATAAGGATTACCTCGAAGCAGAGACCACACACATGCATAAATTCACTAACCAAAGTACTCCGGAGCTGGACCTTGACAGTCTCCTGCCCTCGAGCGCCTTCATCTTTTTCTTTGGTGCTGAGTAACATCTTCAACTGTTCCTTCTAATAGAAGAAGAAGAAGAAGAATGTTAAAAGCAGTGAGGGTAAGAACTCACACTTCAACACTTTAAATGAAATGCTCAGAAAAGGCCAAACCAATCAAACAATTTACTCTGAAACAGTTCGTAACATGAAAAACACAGATATCAGATAATGTACCTACTAACCATATGTCTAAATGCATCTACTCCCTATGTGTGCTACAGTTTGTGTTATCACCACTGATGTTTCTAATTCAAAAAGTTTTAACAACATCAGATATTAAAGGGGCTTAGCGAAGACGTTTGGATGTGCTGCAGGCAGAGTGAAAAACGAATGCTTCTACAGGCAGCAGAAGTCAAAGGGAGGGAGGTGAGGCCTGAAGTCCCGAAGAGAAGAAATCTGGTCTGCAGGTTGGCACATCTTTACGAGACAAAACTGCTCCTGCGCCCAAGATACTAAGCTGCAGGCAAACACTGATCCGCGCACGGTAAAATAAATCCACAAAACACCTCGACATCCATGGCTTTAAAGGGCGAGCAGCTTCACGCTTATTTATAGACTAGTTTAACAATTTCCTTTTACTTTGAAGTGACTGTTATTTATTCCTTATTTATTAAATGCTGATAACCTAAAAAAAGGGAAGAGCTCTTGGAAGAAAAGAGTTCACTGTGCACAGGACACAATTTCACAAAGAGCAAGCTACAATCATTAACCAGCACTGTCATACAAAGTGTTTCCTTGTTGTTCAAGTTACGTATGCATGCAGTTTATAATGAAGGATAAAAGCGAACATTGTGAATGAACCACAGGCAGGAGTAAGTGGTTATTTTTCTATCATACCTCTTTTTGAGAGTCTTCTGCGGCCATTTTTTCCTGCAGATGAAAAAGGATCACAAGTCAACTCACATGAGAGATTAATAAATGACAGCTGATTTCATTTAATTGAATTTCCTTGCCCTTCTGCGTATTGGAAATTGTTCTGGCAGCTAATAGCAGGCAGCTATCATGCTCACTTAAGAAAGTCTCCCTTTTTTTAATATAATTATAAGCCAGCTCTTCCTCCTCAACACCTAGGGTTAGAAAATTATCACACATTTCCTAAATTACACTCCTTATGTTAGAGGAAAAGGAGACATTATGCCAAAGCAGCGTGACTCAGCTTAGCTGTTGTTATTACATTTTACTTTAATTCATCATTTCAGTCCTAAGAAGGACGTGCAAAACCATCCGGCAGGTGCAGTGAACAAAGTGAGCCAGACGCCTGGAAGGCTTTACTGTACCGTTGTGCACAGGGGCTCTGTCACTGTGGGAATACATTAGCCTGGATTTACCTGGGTGAGCTGTTGCTGGAGCATGTTGACTTTATCTAAGAGCGCTTTCTGCTCCTGGTAGTACTTCCTGAGGCCTTCCTGCAGAGTCTCATTCTGCCTTTCCAGATCCTGAATAACAAACAGCAAAAAAAGACAAAACTTTAAACAAATAATTAAAATGATGAATCAAAAATAGAAAAGACTGTTTGTGTGTAATGAGTATGGTGACGTTACACAGCACTTACATGTATGATCTGGTCCTTTCTGTTAATCTCAGCTGCCTCTGTTCTCTCCACTGAATGCTGAGGATAAGACAGGATCTTAATTTAACATTACCACAGTCATGAAATCACAGAACAATTCTCACTTATAGGCACTAGATGGCAGCGTTGCACAACTGAGCAGATCTATGTAGCCTGAAATGTATAAACGGTGTGCTGAACAACACCAAAAAAGATGTTGAGAGATGTGGAGGGAGCAGCAGGAGAGGGCGAGGTTGCAGTGCTGGAAATATAAGCAACTCTGACCACCGTTATCTTTAACAAATATAGAGCTTCAGCACCATTTCCATTAGGCTACATGTCACCATGACATACTCCACAATGAGTGAAATGTGGAGAATAACAAATGCTCTTTATTATTATATTAAAGAGACTTAAAGATGATGTGATTTTTGCATGTTTCAGCGTTACCTGTCGCTTCCACTGTTCTATCTTTGCGGCTTCTTTATCTGCAACACAACCAGAAAAGCGAAAGGTGACATTTCATTCCTCCGCTGTTTGTTATCAGGATAAGACAAAAACACGTTCAGAGAGAACGCAACCAAGGAAGGCAAAAGGAAGCAGCTGTGAAAGTGTTGTAAGACATGTAGAACAAAAAAACAAAACACAGGATTTGAAATGTATAACTTTGTATACTTATGATTCGAAGCCAGCAGCTACTTAAAGTTAAATAGCATCTTGTCATTATTGATAGCATATGTAATAATAGTACTGTCATGTAGCCTAAAGGCTACACTTTTGTTAGTCTTTACAAAAATCACCTTTCACTTTGTACGTAAATAATCTGGTGAGCCGTCACGCTGATGTGTTTTATGCCACTAAGTATCCAAGTAACAAAAGAAATAAATAAATAGTGTGACACTAAGGTTTAGACCTTTCCTTTATCTTTAGGTTAGTCTGGAAAGTTTTATTTATTTATTTTCTTCCAAAAGCAAATTTAGAAATAGCTGTTTCTTGTCCTGCTCTCTGACCTCTGTTGGCTTTGTCGATGTAACTTTTGACCATCGTGATGAGCTCCTGGTCCTTGTTGAAGCGAGCGTAGTGATGTGCATCGTGACCCAAGCCGTCCACAGTCTTCACATCGGCGCCGCTCTTCAGCAGCACCTCCACTGCATCCTTACAGCCGAACTCACAGCCGAGGATCAGCGCGGTCCTGAAGGCGTCAGAGACGGTTTATAATGAAGGCAAAGCTGAATCATCAGAGTGCTTCAAACTGATGGGGATGTACCAGTAACCTGACTGCAGCCAAGGTGTGCAGAAGAGCATTTCTGAACACACAACAGCTCAAACCCTGATGCAGATGGGCTACAGCAGCAGAAGACCACATTGTGTGCGACTCCTGTCAAATCAAATTATCTTAAATTCTGTAACATTCAGAGGGCAGGTTCAGAATTTGGTGTAAACAACATGAACGCATGGATCCATCCTGCCTTATAACAGGGGTTCAGGCTGGTGGTGCCTTCATGAGCTCTTACTACTGCTGTATTTTTCAGTGTTGGATTCTGTTTGCTTCCCTTTTAAAAACAAAACTTTTATTGCCTGTTCAATCTAAACTGGTTTCATGTTAATGTCACAAAAACGCCAGAAGAAATGAGACTTGTTTTAACTTTTCAAACTATATAATCTGTCCAAATCTTGCTTTCCACTTCAATTAAAACTGCTCTAACAGGCCCGCTCGGCAAATTGGAGTGTATCTTACTTGTTTTGTTTGTCCCGGACAGTAATGTCAGCTCCTCGCTCCAGCAACAGCTGACAAATACGGGGATGACACATCTGGGTTGCCAGAATCAGAGGTGTCCTCCCATCCTGAAGAAAGAAAATAAAAAAAACATTCACATTCCTCTACAGATGTGAGTACACTCCTTCATGATCTGATCCACAAAGAGCATTTATGTAAACTAGGTTAACATGACTTTAAATGTAGTTTAAGACCTCCACACAAGGCAAACTCAAGGACTAAACACAAGCACAAAATGGCTTGGGCTTTTTCAGAAAAATACTGCAAAACAAAGAGCAAAAGCAATTCTCACAAAATCGGTGGCATTCACAGCCGCCCCGCTGTCACAGAGAAGTTTGACGCTGGAGGCACAGCCCGCCATGACTGTGGAGAAAAAGAACAGAGCGCTGCAATCATTTCATCTCATTTACCATGGAAAAACAAGCACAGACACTGTTGATGTTGAAAATAGTACCATCAAAGCTATACGCAAACCGCCTTTAAACAAACTGCTGAATTTTATTTTCTATAATGTCTCAAACATCAACATCCATATGCACGCATGCGTAGGCTTTGATTATGGAAAACAGTCAAAGAGAGAAAAGAGTAGAGTTTACTCCAGTACACACATACAGAGTAGAGTGAGTACTTGAATAGAACTCAATTGGGTTGATGCTACAGCAGTTACTATTGTGCTACTGCACAGGGTACCAGCTCTATTTTACCGTAGTACACCTATAATTTAGTAGCAGCAGGATAGTTGTTTACTATAATCTTCTACTGCTGCTGTCAGTACTAGTAGATTATAATAGAATCAGGACTACAGTGGACTAGAATAGAGTTTTAAAATACACTGAGCACTTTATTGCAGTGGAATCAGAGCTGGAACAGAGTGATGTCACCTCAACATTAGATGAGAGAGAGCATACTACTTAAAGCTTTGAACTGAGTCTTTTTTTTCTTAGACCAAAATGCAAAATACACTATATGGACAAAAGTACTGGGCCACCAACACAGGACACCTACAGGAGCTGTTCAGGTATGGGAGCCAATGCCAGAAACTCAGCAGAATGTCAGTGTGCATCAGCACTCAGTGGTCGGACACAGACATGGCTGAGATGCTGTGTTTCCCAAACACTTGCACTTTGCAATAATGCTACTGATTTATGATAGTGGTATATCTAGGAGGGAAGACATTTCATGAGATACAATAGTGGCATCCTATTACAGCACCAGGCTCGAATTCAGTGAGCTCTTTAGAATTACTCATACTATCACAAATGTATGCAAAGGCCAAATTTTACCTGAATTCAAACATTGAAAGGTGTGGGCCAATACATCTGTCCATATAGTGTACAGTGCTTAACCGCCCATGGATGGTTTATACCACAGCTGCCATAAATTAACAGTACTTGTAAATGCCAAAATAACTTTTTTAATGTTCCTAGAAGTGTTAATACATCACTATGTGCAAATTCTTAAAATATAATCATCGTTGTTATATAACTTAAAAATTTGTGGTTTTAGAAAAAATAAGAAAAAAATAGTAAAGTGCATTATTTTTTTTAAATTAAGCAATCATTCCTGAACAGAAAACTTGGTTTTAGTGGTTGCTGGCTCAAATTTGGATATAAAAATTCAGTTAACTGAATTCTTTAATTTTTAGAGATTTCTAAATTATTTGTGCTTCCTTCTTTTCATGACAGGCGGTCAGCACTGTATGTTGCTCTACAAGTCTGCAGGGATTGGACAGCGGGTGGTGTCCAGAGTTCAAACTCAAAATGCCAAACTGGCTTTTAATGTTTGTAGTACCCCATGCTGAAATCGACTCCCCTTGGATCTCAGATATATCGGCTGTAACCTCTTTCACGCCACTTTT
Organism: Rhamphochromis longiceps; assembly: GCF_057381845.1. Classification (NCBI taxonomy): domain Eukaryota; kingdom Metazoa; phylum Chordata; class Actinopteri; order Cichliformes; family Cichlidae; genus Rhamphochromis; species Rhamphochromis longiceps. Next base: position 30,141,901 of record NC_140557.1, on the reverse strand, counting down.
TATTATTCTTTGTATTCTTCTTTTGGTTTTATGGTGCATTACTTTTCAGTCTGTTATTTTATCATTTTCTTGAAATTTACAATATTTGTAAAGTCCTTGGAACTACAAATGTTAATGAATTGCTGTGTGAAATAACTTTTCCCTGCCTTGCCGTAGAATAGTCTTACCAGCATCATGTAGAGCCGTTCTTCCTTGCAGGTCCACATTTCCAACTGGAGAGTTGTGCTGTTAAAAACAAAGATAAACTCAGATAAAGAAAATGTAGAAACTGTTACACAGCGTGTATCAAAACAAATAAAGAATATGACTTATTGTCAATATAAAAAGGTAAACTCACACTTTACATTACAGGTTCGTTAGCACAGACCTGTTTCAGTGTATTATAGTATAATGACACAGAGCCAGGCAGAAGCTGTAATCTGATTCAAATAACAAAGAAATGACCCCTTAACAATTCTGTTTGGTCATTACTAACATGCACTGTAACTATGTAGGGACACAAAGTGTTTTCAGTGGAGTACAGACACTCAGGTTCTCTTATGCCAGTCTACTTGTCCAGCAGTGGTTTAATTAGGTTTCCTTGTTGCAGGTGTGTAAAACAGGAGCACCCTAAATATCATGTATTTCCAGCAGCTGGCAGTGAAAACTAAAAGGCAGAAGAAGGAAGGTCATATTAGGATAAGTGGTGCTGTGCTCAAATGCTTGTGAAATCTACACACAGCCCACTCCACTGACTGGGCTCCAGTGATTGTAGTGCTGTGGTGATGAGGGCTGCAGGACTCTATGCTAACAGGAGCCTGATGTTGCTGGGTAAGCTTGACAGTACGATCTGTCCCCCACTATAAAAACTCCACTCTCTCTAGCAACAAGGGCCAAAAATTAGCAGCATGCTCAAATGACATAGTGAAGAGGGGGCGTAGAACAGCAATGGGAGCTGAAGGTAGCGCATTGGAGGTGGGATATCCTATACCGTGATGGTTTGGGCTGACGGAGGGAGACAGTAGCTGTGGTGGGCATCCAGCTGCTATGTCTGGTGTGATGACGGCACTAAGAATGGATGACAGGTTTGCAGGAGGGTAGGCTTGTCAACAGCTCTGACAACCCCCTGCCAACAGCCACAACCTCCATTAGATCATTGCCATGCCAGATATGAGGGGGGCATGAGGGGGAAGGGACGCAAGACAATGAGAGCACAATGTTGCAGAGAGACAGCCGCCTTATTGTAAACACATAAATCCTCCAGAGGGCCACGGTGACTCAACAAGCACTACTGTTGACCGATATGGAGTGGCCTCAGCAGCCACAGCTGTTTGGCAAAAAGAATTTAATGGGGCTGAGAGGGAATCTCCTCTGACTGACCAGTGACTGTGAAACTGTACCAAATAAAAAGGTAGTATGTCATTTCATTTTGGCATACGTTTTCTAACAATGACAGCTGCGCTTTACCTGCAGGAGTTTCTGCACACACAGAGAGTGTCCATTTCTCGAAGCTAGATGGAGAGCACTTTTACCTGAAAGAGACAAAAGCAATTTCAAAACAACAACAAAAAAAAGTTAATTTACAACCCACGATTTGCATGTATGCATATTTAGAGAAACACGCCACAACATGCAATTACCCCATCTGATGCACATACTACAAGTGTTTACAGTACATGTGTCGTTTAATCTGTTTAGAGGACTTCAAATGATGTTAAATTCATTATATTAAATAGAAATGCAATATTTCTGTAAATACAGCATACAGATTTGTTTCAGTCAAACTAGATTATGAAGTAATTTCATTGTTGCTATAATAGCAGTTGTAATTTTAGTATTAAAACCTTTGTTACGCCCTTTATAGGGATGGGATTGCCGTTTTCTTCAGTCTGTGGAAAGTAACAGCATGATGTCATTTGTTCTTCAAAGTATTTAGCATTACCACTCTTTTGAAGGTTGCATACTCTTTGCCTTAGTCGCTCGGCAGTGAGAACTGCTGTCACCAGTGGATAAAATTTATGACGGTCTGCTCAGGTCCAAGCAACATATACTCACAGCTGCAGAAATATATTGCGCCTTTAAGGGTCTGTGAGTGTGCATGCTAAATGGTTCTGAGCTATGAAGGTGATCATGCTCTTTTTCCAGTTTCCATAGCGCTTTTTACATTTCATAGAGCGTTTGCAGACAAGTCAGTGTCTTCTATCCAAACTCTGAGTGACTGCTACGATCTGCTAGCAATCAAAGCAATCACGCACAAGGCTTTTGGTGCAACAAACTTACCAGCGGCGTCACTCGCAGTCACATCAACATTGTGTCCCAGGATGAGATTGAGGACTTCTAAGTGTCCTCGTGTTGCAGCCAAATGAAACCTGGAAAACAAGAGAGAGATGGAGATTAATTAAAAATTAATAAATAAGAAATAAAAAAGCCAGAAAAGACTGACAGGGCATGGGTGAGAGGTATGTAGCAGAGAGCAGAGAGCACAGAGTTGAGAAGGGCAAGTGAAAACGTGATAGGGTGTAAAGAGACAGGGGAGAGGGTAAAACTGAGAGACAAGAGAGGGGCTGCAAACTGATGCCTGGCTCCAAGCTATCAGCAGGATCAGCATTCTCAAAACATAACGAGAGCCCTCAGGGTTTGTGAGGTCTAAGTGACAACTAGGAGCGACACAAACTTGCTTATTTTGCAGAAAAAAAAAAACGTGTCTACCGACAAAAAATGTTGAATGCATGGTAATAGCTAATAGTTAATAGACATGAATAGTAAGCTTATTGATATCTACAGCATCAATCAAGTGTTGTGACTGGGATACCCAAGCCAAATTATCAAATCTATCGACCAATGAGAACCATGTGACTCGACTGAACATACTCAGTGCAAGTTGGAGCGAAAGTGTTTAATGCACGATTGCTACACAGTGCACATATTCCCTCGTTAATTGCCTACTTAGTTAAGCCGTTTCCCACTGCACGTGTTTGCCAACATGTATTTAATCATCACCTTCAACTGGAAACGTTCCAGCTGCGCTTGTCCAATGTAACCCACAGCAGCACTGCTGCTAGTCTCCATGCAAGACTGCGGAGCACTTGTGTGTAAGCTAATCTCTGTCTGACACCCACCCGGACACATGAGCCCGTTCATACACTAACCCCAAGTTATCTGCCAAGGAGACAGCTCGGCTGTCACCTCAACGCTGGCGTGGGTATTAAAAGCAGTGTTGATGACCAGGAGATGCTGATCTTCTGTGGAGCAGTGGCGTCTTGGGCTCTCCAGGCCAAACAGCAGACGGGAAGCAGAGTAAAGCTATCCAAGTGGGGTGATACCCCTCACTAAGTTCATAACCTACATCACTTTCCATAAGGGAACTCAAAGAATGCTTTGAAATAAAGTTAAAGGTACATAAGTGCAATTAATTGAGTGCATTTCCCCATGACTTTGAAGAATAGAGAGCGATGACTGTCTTGACAGCAAATATAACTCAAAGCCAAAATGGCCAAGCCTGAAAATCTGGCATTTCCTGTCTCTACAATAATAAAATAAAGGCAAAAATGCCAAAAATCCATCTTAAATAAAGTATGATATTCAACAAATGCAAAGGACTGATGCTATAAATACATGGAGACCTCAGTGAAATGGTTAGACAAGATTTTTTTTTGGAGACTAATGGCTCTGGCTTTAACAGAGCACATTACATTTTCACATCTGCTCCTTGGGGAGCTTTCAGGTTGTCAGTCTACTGGATATGGCTGCTATTTTTAAAAGAGTCCACTTGTTTCTGTTTTCTATCAAACCCTAGTATGACGCTAGCTGAACCATGTGTGACAAAGTGCGTCTCTGAGGATACAACAGTCCATGTTCATATCTTACATTTAGCTCCCTCTTATCTGAAAGTGAATATTGGTATGTGTGCACAAAAACATGCTGCTCTACTCGTTTCTGTAAAGCTCTGTCAATCACTGCTGCGCTTAGTTTTAAGAAAGTCCTCTAATGCCAGTGGTAAGTCACAACATCCATCGTATCAAAATGAGAAGGTCAACGTCGTTGCCTGGTAGCCAGACAAGGAGAACATTGCAATACATTTGATATATAACAAAGAGAATGGCAGTGACTGCTTAGTGTTACTTCCTGTAAATCTATCATCAAGTTGGCCTCAAGATCACACACACACGAAATTCAGATCTTACAATAGTTAGATTAAAAAAACAAAAAAAGCACCCCCCAAAAGCACTTGAGCACAAAATTAGCTATTCACTCAGTGCCAGGATTGTGCTGGAGGTTTAGCTGACTGACTGTCTTTAGTGGTATGCTCATGCTGTCATGAGAACTACTTTTGCTACTAGGCCCTTGTCTGCACAGAATGAGCGTTAGTGATGGGTGGGCTTACCACGCTGAGATCCAGCTAAAGCCACAGCAGAGATGCAAACTGTTTACTCAGCTGGAAGGTGCGATAGAAACACTTAGGGCTGAATTCATTAGCTCTACACAACGAGGCTAATCCAGGGCACACCAAATGATATATTGGGGGTAACAGCTTGTAATTAGTTTCCCCTCAGAGGTCCATGATTATAAGGAATCACCATTCAACATTCCTTTGTGGGCTTTTGCAAAGGCCAGAATACCATATGCACATGTGTGCGTGTCTGTGTGTGTGTGGCCCAGTGAACTATAAGTGGCCTGGCTGAGTTGCGGTTCACTTTTGTTTTGGTTAGACGTGGCAAAATAGTGACCTCTTCCGGCCCCCCCTCGAATATTCATTCATTTTACAGTTAACTGGTTCTGATCCACAGGGGAACAGCGAATGATAAGCATGACTGTGTTTGGAAACAACAACCTCTGCAGGCTGTGGTTCTGGATTTAGTTCTGACAAATTCTAGCACCTTATTATGAGACCAGGCATTTATCAGGATGTGTGTATAATTGTGTTTATTCGCATGCATGTGCACATCGGTCTATGCGGTGGTGCCACAAGAGAATTTCACACACTGCTGAAAATACTCTGCACCTTTGCAGTCTGGGATCTGGAGCTCCAGAGTTTTATGGTTTAAAAAAGGCTTTGTCAAAATAAACGCGCAGCACAGGCCAGAGACGAGTGACTCATTCATATATCTAGGATTAAACCGAGGGCGCCTGCCCGCCCGAAAAACTGGTGTCAGAATCTGTTTAAATTTAGGAAGAAAACAGAGCACCTCATTTAAAAAAAAAAACAAACAAAAAAACAAAACAGGTCAATGTATTGTTTTTCAAGGCTGAACCATTTTTAATAATAGCACTACATTAAAGGTCTGTCTGGGAGATGTGTTCATATCTGTGGTTTTGGATGGCTGAGATGCAACATCAGAGAATTCCTCATACACATTTCAGACTGACCTATTTTCCTTCTATTTCTTACTGCCCTGTTAACACTGCAGGGTGCATATCGAGTTAGTAGGGAAAAAAAACAACAACCTCTGAATATATCAGGTTCTCACTTAAAACATGCTCCTCCTCCAAGATGTCAAGAAATCGTGGTAATGGCCTGCAGCAGGGCCTAAATGTATTACTTGGTGTTGCAAGCATCACAGTGGATCTAATCTTAATTTGCAGAGAGTCATTTCCTGTAGGGACTACATAAACCACCTCCGGACAATGTGGTCAAGCCTCGTGTCCACGGACATTCTTTACACCAGCTCCCACACTGACCTCCGGTCAAAGGGAAACTAAAAGGGAAATTTCTGGATATAAAAAAATGGAGACAGAATCATGTACTGCACTCGTTTCATTTTGTTGTGTTTATATTTGTGGAGGTTCATGCAGGGGTAACGTGGTGCTTATTTAAGACGTTCTGGAGCGAGAGTGACCTAATTGTGAAGGAATCTTAGAGAAGCTTTATCTGGAAAAAAAGGTCAGGAATGTCACGCGGTGGGGAGGTCACCACAATGTTTGGAATTGCTGTTGCTGGTTTTAGATTTACAAATCTTTGCCAATCCATGCTGGACTCAAACAAACACAAACGTTTCAGTGATTTCTGATCTGTACACTGTCATCTCACTGTACTACACTTCGTGTGGTACGCGTGTGTGCTGCTGAAGCTCAAAGCTCTGACTATACATGTCAACATACTGCACATGGATGCATGTGTGTCTGCATGCGCCTGTGTTTACTTACGCAGAGCGTCCTTCCACGTCAAGCTTAGTGGGGATGATGCCCTTCTTGTTGAGAACAGCAGACACCTTGTCCACCTCGCCACGCTCCACTGCCTTCATCAGCCGATCATCATACTTGTTCCAGTCTGTGTTCTGTCAATGATGATAGCAAACTATCAGACATTTCTAACCAAACAGTTATGTATTTCACCAAGGCTGTACTTAGTTTAACAGCTGAGAGTAATAGCTATAATTTGGTCCCCAGGAGTTTTAGCTGACTACCAAACGCAAGCCGGGCACGAACACACATAGAACAAAGTCCATTTCTGAGTCATTTTTCCTTTTCTGCTATAATAACAGACAAGAATAGACCTTAATGTGCCAGGAATTTAAAACGCTTCATGAGTTGTTGCTACAAAGCAAGGAAACAGTACTCTTAAACCTCCTGATAAGAATGTGGCTCTTTACACTGAAAGTCAAAATAAAGACAAAGCAAAAACAAGCAAGTGCAAATTTTAATCATAACCAAGATTCAAAACAGGCGATGTGTACACAGAGAGCTGATCTAAGAGTTCTGCCACTGCACTGCTGCTTCTGTAAAGCACAGCTTTCGGCTACATTCACACTGTTCATGAAATCAGAGCTCCAATAACGGTGGTGACAAGGTAAAATTATTGGCAATGAATACCTACAAAGTGCACGGAGGTGCATTTCAGCCAGCGGCTCATCTTGGGTGAGTGGAGCTGGTCCTTGCACCGTGCTACTGAAAAAGTTGCCACTTTTCTGGTTTACAAAAGCAAAACTAGAGAAAAACAGTACAAAAATCCCCCCAGTCTCTCAGTGCACTCAACCAGTGAGTGCAACAACAAAAAAGAAAGGATGAGAAGACATAAGGGTGAGAGTCTGTAATGCAGAGGAGGTCCTCTTATGGGAGGTTTAACCTCAGGAATCTTTCTCACTTGCAGCAAAAAAGTTCATTTCGCAAGATTTTTCTAAGCATTCCTCTGTTGCTCATGAGCGCTTCCGGCAAGTTCATCACTGCACAGCAGTTTAGTTGATCGTTAAAGGGAGGAGAAGGAGGAGTGATTGAGGAAAAAAGAACAGAGGTGGAGAAGCAGTAGGGCCAGCCCTGCCAGCCCTGGGACCTGCCCTGGCCGGCAACTGCAACTCCTCCTCTGGTGGGGGAAGTCAGCTCAGCCTGGCTACCGTTCACCTCCCTCAAGTGCCGTCGCCTCCTTTCCTCAACTCAGTCTCCCTTTCTTCTGGTACTCTTCCTGCTGTTTTCTGTCTGAAAAAACAAACTCAACGCTCTTTCTTGTCGAGTAGTAATGAAGGGTTTCTCTCGCTGCCTCTTCTCTTCTCTATCAGTGGTCTCCAGCTTCTTCACCCCACCAAATGGCAAGGTCAGTCAGGCTCAGTGGGGTAAATATGTGAACTCTCACAGGTTTAAAATATCACCCCCTCCCTGGTAAACAGCAGCGGTGCAGACAGCCCTGCAGACTGGTTACCTCTTTATTTTTTGACCCTCCAACCTTTCTGTAGTGACTGATAGGAAGACAGTGGCTAAGAATACATTCTGGACATGCCTCCAGCATGAGTAATGGCTTTAATGTCCATCAGCACTGCCAGCATGCGACAAGGCCAGCCAAAAAGACCGTGCTTACATCGACACCCCCCCCCACACACACACACACCATGCTCTCTGCTTGCCTCCCATCTGAAAATATTAATGTCAGAGGGGGATTATGGTTTGCACATTTTGAAGTGGTCTTGGCACTGACCCTCAAAGGATACTACGGGGTAAAAGCTGCTGTTAACCCATCCATCTAAACGGGGTGGTGTGGCTCCAAAGCCCCGTGATCCTTGCAGTACGGCAGCAGGGTTAGACGACAGCCTTTTTACAACCGTCTGTGACTGCAACCCCTCCAAAACCTGCATCTATATTGCCTCCTCGCTTTCACTGATACACTTTAAAAGCACAACTTTAACTTACTGAGTAAAACATCACAGAAAAAAAGAAGTTTTTTTAAAAAAAAAAGGGGGACACACAGACATCAATCTATGGTGAGGAAGACAGGATACAAGGAGACCCGTTTAATTTACACACTACATCAGCTCCTCATGTTACTGCCCGCTGCCAGACTGGCGTTAACAGAGCAACACTGATATCCACAAACATGCAGAAAGACCTCCTCCGCATGACATGTCGTATCATAAGGAGTAGGTGTCAACTTACGAAAGCTGCTCGCCCTCGCATGGAGACAAAGCCGCCAAAATGGCACCTAGCCATCACATACGTCGGTCACGTAAATATCTCACACTGCTTTGCTGCTGTGTGTATTTGTTTGGGAATCTGTTTATGTACTAGTTAATATTAGGGCTGTTAGCAAGCAAGAGGTGCCACCGCAGTAGTCCCTGTCTTTCAAGGGGAGCTGATCGACATATAATAACTTGATGTTGTGAGGAGAAATAGATCATCTGTGCTTGTTGTTGTAACGTATGTGACTTAAACTATCTGCAAACTGAACAGAACAGCAAACGGGAAACTAAGAAAAGTTTTCCAGATATGATTCCCACTTTCTTGAGCAGTCAAAGGTTTTAAACGTGAATGAGTTTCCTTTACGAGCTAAAGGATGATGATTGCAACAGATGACAATATCTAGTTACATTTAATGACGCCAACATGATATCAATGTATCTTCCTGTTTTACTTTCATATCTCAAATTGTACATTGCTGACACATATTTACCAGGATCAGGGGAAATACTCCCTATACTTTAACAGAACAAAAAAAGTAATGTTTTGGCTAATTTAGAGATATCGCACTTTTGTTTATAGCAGTCTGAGCACTGTTTGAAGTAAATGCAGCAGAGTCATCCAACTAAATTACCGATAGTCAGAAAATCACCAGTTATTTTCTTGAGGATAAAAGCTTCACGTGGGAGTTTCCCTCCAGGACTAATCCATTGCTTTTGCCAGTGAGATAAAACAATCTACCCACAAAGAACTGCGTGTTCTGGAAACACCTCTGCTTTTCCATGACACTGGACCTGCCCTGAATGCTAGGTCATCTTTGAAATGACCTGGCATTTACTTGACATTTATTGAAATTAACGGGTTGCAAACAAGCTGTTTGGATGACCGCATGACTAATCTGACATCCGAGGAGCAGCTTGAATGGCATCTGTGATTCATTTTAAATTGCTTAATCGCAGTTGTGTGGAAAAGAGTTAGGACCTTTTTCTTCAGTACTAAATAATAAACAGTTGTATCCTTTAAATACTCTCCTCCCTAAAGTTTGACGTTTTGAAGGGGAAACTCCTACAAATAAATATGCAGTAAGACCAGCTGCAGAAATAACTGAGTCCATGGCTTTACATCAGCGGTCCCCAACCTTTTTTGCGCCACGGACCGATTTATGTCCAACAATATTTAAGGTGTCGCGGATAAATACAACAAAATAAAACCAGTACCGATACCAAAAAAAAGAAGATTTATTAATAACACACTGGAAAAGACCCAGGGAAACAGAGTTAACGATAAAAAAAAAAAAAACATAAACCCTGAAAACCATAAATTTCACAGCCTCAACTCTCGCAGCCCAGGGGTTGGGGACCGCTGCTTTACATGATTACATTTTCCCCGCACCTCTTTTGTAAATCCTGACAGTAGTGGTTCTTTGAATCTACTACATAAAGCAGCAGATTGAGGTTTATCTATAGATTCTTTGAGCTTGAGATCCCATCCCAGGGGCCTTAACACAGGGTGAGACCTTGTCTTATTGTTTCACCTGAAACCTCTGATAATGACCCACAACCTTTTTCACACCTTGGCTCATGCGAGGGGGGTACACGTTTGCAAACTACTGCTGTCGAATTTATACATGCAGACATGCCAACACATTGCCATCAGTCTATGTCAGTGAGCACAACTCGAAGAGACTCAACTGGCTGCCAGCTTGTTCTGTTAAATCTGAATTTCTGTGCAGACAGCAGCAGATATGCTCATTTATCACTCCTGTATTATAGGAAACAGACTGGATGCAACTGCCATAGGCTGACTGTAAAAAAAAAAAAAAAGTCCAGCTTTGGATCATTTTGGATCGGACCAACATCCCAACATCCCATTTATCCAAATATTGAATAAATGTATTCCTAATTGGTACCCAAAGCCATGTCATTTAGTAAAAAAAGTGGTCATGTTTATCTGCTGGGCTGAATATCTACACCATTAAAAAGCCCATCCACACACATGACTTGAACACTTGTGATACTGTAATCTCCACAAAGGCAGGGCTCATTAGCATTGCTGTAACTGGAGCCACAGTGAGACTTCAAGAGATGTACACAGAAGTTAAAAAAATTATCTCTGTAATTTTTTAAATTAGTCCTGAACAGAAAACCTTAATAGGCATGGAGCAGCCAGCTTTACAGTGTCTGTATTAAACCTGCATACAAGACGTTACTGACTCAATATTCTGCTAAAGCTTCTATTTTAACACAGTGACCTCGAGGACAAGACGTCACCTGACATTGGATCAGACAGGTTAGACCGTTCTACCTGTCTGCACAAATTATTCTGGCTGCCTGGTAATATGCCACTTAGAGACTCTCGCCATCTTCAGCTCAGATGTTCAGTCACTTCTCCAACACCTCGTTTCCTGCCTCTCTCAGCTGCTGGCGAGACTAATAGGTCTCCAATATCCTCACAGATGAAATCACCAGCAAGAAATATCTAAGCGGTCATCTGATAAGAGACTGAAGTCAGGATCACAACATAAAGCTTTACACCAATATGGTAAGTGATAGTTGTGTCCAACGTCAAACTGCAGTTACAGATCTAGTTTTATGATATCCACTACGGGGATCCTCTTGATTATAAAAGTCATCTGCGAAGACACAGACATTAAGCCATGAAATATAACCCTTTGACAATTTATAGGAAATGTGTCTCTGTAAATACAGGCAGAATCTTTTTCCCATTTAGAGCTTTATCTCAAGCTTCAGATTTTCAGAAGTCTTCAGAAGTCAGACGTGTAATGCAGCACATGGGTGAACTCAATGGATGCATTGATCTTCCTCACAGGGGTTCATGTGAGCTCAAATGGAGAAATGTTCCAAAATTCATCTGAAGCTAAACTGAGGCTTCAGAATAAGATATAATAATGCAGTCGAAATGTAGCTTAAAGAGGACATGAGTAAGAGTTTAGAGACATATACACTCACTGGCTGCTTTGTTACATAAACCTGTTCAACTCTGCATTAATGCAAATATCTAAATCAGCCAATCAAACTCGGTGCATTTAGGCATACAGAGATGGTCAAGATGACTAACTTAAGGTCATAAAGAGCATCAGAATAGAGCAGATGTTTGAAGTGACTCTGAAAATGGCATGGTTGTTTTTGCCAGAGGATTTTTCAGAAATTGCTGATCTACTGGGATTTTCCCACACAGCCATCTCTAGGGTTTACAGAGAATGGTCTGAAGAAGAGAAAATATTCAGCGAGCCACAGTTTTCTGCAGGAAAATGCCTTGCTGATGCCAGAGGTCAGAGGAGAAAGGCCAGACTCCTTCAAGTTAATAGAAAGGCAACAGTAACTCAAATAACCACGGAGGCATGCAGAAGAGACTGTGCTGTATCATACCCTCTGTGACAATACTGTATGCATTTTTATGTGATATAAAAATGTCAAGTTGTGATATCATTCATTTACGTTCCCTGCTGTGTGTAACAGTGAGACTAGCCCAGGCATGTCAGAGCATAAGAGCTGCGTGTCAACCTCCAATGATGATCTAGTACCTATATATGAAGTTTCTTATAAAACCTCCAACAAAGTGCAACTTTTGCAAAATATACAAGAAAACAGCTCCAGCTGTTTGCTTGTATATTTTGTGGAAAAGACACACCGCTGAGTGCAAACAGTCTGTGAATTAAGAGGTGCTAGCAGCCGTAGATGTGCAGCCCAAATGACTCCACTGAGGAAGATACAACATCCCAGGTAGTTTTTTAGCTTTACTATATGACATTCTTGAGCATATCCTGATGAGGTACAAGGTTGTGATACTTTAGGTCTTGTTAAAGTGAAGTATTGGGAATTATTTTCACATACAATTTCCAAGGAAAACACTACATAGGCTACTTTTGTGCTTATATTTGACTTAATCTTGCTCTGCTGCTGTACTGCTGGAACCTTGTTTCAATAGTCACATTTCAATCTAGGAAGTATATCATCAGTGACAGTAGCTCAGTTGAAAAATCCTGTTCATTAACGTACACTTCCGAATGCTGCTGCCTGCAAACATCAACAAAATGTTCTGGGGGGGTTTTCCCTTTATCATCAGAAATATTGTGTTCACAAATATTCTTGATATATTGTGATATAATTATAAGATTATACTGCTCACCCCTAACACACACCAAACATTGAAGCAGGGAGTCTACAGCAGCAGAAGACCACACTGGGTTACTTGTCAGCTAAGAACAAGAACTGAGGCTACAATTTGCACAAACTCACTAATAATTGGGCAAAAGCAGACTGGAAAACTGTTGCATGGTCTGATGAGCCTCGAGGTCTGCCACAGCATTTGGATGGTACAGTCAGAATTTGGAGTAAACGACACAAAAGCACAAATCCATCCAGCTTTGTATAAACAGTTGGTGATGGTGGAGTGGGGAATATTTTCTTGACACACTTTAAGTTTTTAACCAGCCACCATCAGTTCAACAACATCCACCGGCAACTGGCAGCATATTTGCAGCTCTGTGTGTGAGCTGTGCATTTTTGTTTGAAACCTTAAGAGGACCTTACAAGCCCCTGCAACCTCATAGAGAATAAACAAGTAAGAATAACATAGGCTAAATGGTGCGTACTGGTCCAATCAATCGGACAACAACCACTAGAGCATGCTTTGAATTTTGCTTTACATAGCAAAACTGAGAAAATGATGCACTGCTGCATTTCTTTGATAATTAAGATAAACACACGTTACAGTAACTAAATGACATGTGTTCAAACAAAGTAGAGCTTCCTGAAGATGATGACCAATATATTGCATGACTAACATAAAATCTGTACTTTTGGTTTAGCAACATGTCCAAACAGGACACCAATCTTCTGCTACTATTTTTATCATTTATCCCTAGAGATACCTGTTTGTGGCATTAAAATAGCTGCATGCTTTGTGAATATCTCAATGACAATTTGATTTATTGGTGCGATATGCTGTGGCAGTTAAAAAGCCAAAACTCTAGCTGGGTCAGTGTAAACGAGACCCTCAAGAGCTTAAATATCAGAAACTGTGCCACAGAAATCTCTCGAAGTGGCACGTAAACAAACAATGCAGGAACACGGAGCAGTTTTCATGAACAGTCAGGTGAACATGAAGGAAAGATGGGAAATCCTGTTAGTAACTCAGTGGGACACTTTATAATAATCTTCTCTGTTACTGATGAATAGATGCAGCTCTCCGGCATACCTTTTCAGGCATTGCAGTTTGAGGCGGGAGTGTTTTTACACCAGCGCCCATACCATCGCACACATCCCTTTAATCTGTGACCACAGACCTGTGCGTAACGCGGTGAGCTGTGCAACTGTCTGAGCATGTAGGGTGTAACTGAAACCCCTGAGGGCCAGAAACAGAAAGGGTGCAGGAGAGAAAGATTGGGAGTGTGTGAGCCAAACACACAAGGACAGGAGAGGGGTGGAGGTGTGAAAGTGACAAGATGCAGCATGCTTGCAGTCAATCTGTCATTTTGGAACAGGTAAGCTGATGCTTCACAGTAAAAGCCCCTCGCGCATTTGGGCCGACACTGATGGTTCAAGCCAGGTGTCTGGAGAAAACGAGGCACTGGTTGTCGGAATGTATATGAAGCATGTCTGGATAGCTGCTAAGCACAGAGTCATTCGTCCAGGTCTGGATGCATAAGAACAGGCAGAAACGCCCTCTGGTGGTCAGCAGAAAAATAACAAGTCAATGTATATCTGCATGCTCTGACCAAGAGGATAGGTGATAAGCATCAAAAGCATTAATAACACAATGGTAACCTAAAGAGAATCCAAAGCAATTGTATCTTACAAGTAATTCTCCAAATAACAGAAAATGTATTACAGATACAAGTATGTATGAGAAAATTCTAGCAATCATTAGTACAAACTACCATTACGCAGCCAGTGCCAGGTGCTTATATAAGATCACTGTCATGGGTTATTGTTCTCAGCAGCTGTGAATCTATTGAGCATTCAGTGCTCAAGAAACAACAGAAAGTAAAAGGAAATACTGACTTAGATTAAGCACAAATTTACCAACTGCATGAGAATGCAGCCTTTGCACTATGACACACACAAAATGAAACATGATGCCAACTCTGCAGTGACTGTTGAAACAGATCAGGATACAAAAATGTGTGAAGCTCTGAATATCTGTTAGCGTGCAGTAAAGTGAGCTGTTAATCTGCATAAAGTGTGAAGGTTTAAGACACTTACGTAAAGTTAACCATGTGGGAACTAAAATAAAGCCCATACGGTAAAGTGGCTTTCTGGGAGTTTCCTGGTGATCCTCCAAAGATATTCTTACTTGTGCTGCCCAAAATGGAGACTAGTCAACCCAATTATTAGGTCAAACCATTTTAGATGACACTTGACCCAGAGGACAAAACGTTTCCCAGCTATTTTCCCTCAACTTCCGTGACCTGCTGCCAGGCCCGGGATCACCTTCCTCATTCCCTAAACCCAGTGGCCCTTGCCCCTGCCAACTCACCTGGAAAGGCAGTCTAATGACAAACCAGTAAGCCACGTTCTATAAGAAAGTCACTGCCACTTGCCACTGACAATATCCCACCACAACTCTGCAGCTCCAGCTCCATGCAAGAAAAAGAAAGGGTGCAGCCCACCTCACTGCAGTACCAGTGAGGTGGGCTGCTAGTGAGGGAATACTTGGGTCACTAATGCAGAAACACTACAGCAAATTAAAAAAGTATTGACTTCCTTAAAGAGGTAGTATATTTTAAAAATGTTCCTAAAATTTACATTTTCAGCCCCTGAAGGAAAAACACACAGGAGGATCTGTGGGACAGCAGCAGGTTAGTGTTATTTTGCTGAAGGAAGCATTATGAACAAGCAGCACCCGAAGAGCACAAACCTCCACGAGGAAGCTCATTCTCTGGGTAGTATTTAATTTTAAGAGATTTTGTACATACTCATTTTTTTTTGTTATTTGGTATTTTTAAACGTACTTTAAAACATTTGCAGTTCAGTAAAAACAAGTACAAAGAGCAGGCTTTTGTTATTTGCCTTGTATAAACCCATTCTGATATACTTGAAATGATTTAAGTACAATTATTTTTTTATTCTTTTATATTTATATGACTTTAGTACATGGGTCAATAAAAGTGTTATGATATTCAAATTTTTATGTATTTAAATTGTAATAATTTGGTACTCTAATGTACATAACAAAGTCATAATAAAATAATATCTCAAATATCTGATATTTAAAATCCCCGTATACAATTCCCTGAATGGCAAAAGCGCAACAATGGCAGTAAGAAACATTGCTTTAAATCGCTCTATACATCATTATTAACACATTATTATCACCTTCAGATCAATCAAATGACCTGAGAGGTCAGAGGTCAAATGTGTCATATTTGAAATCTTTACACTGTACTACCTTTATGCTAATAATATAAATCACACTTAAACTCATTAAGTTGACTTTGGTGGATTTAATCCAAAATTTTAATGGACTGTTAACGCGATCCCACGCCACTCCATCCTTTGTGTAACTGTATGTGTAGAATAGCATAGTAAAAACCACAGGATTCTTTGGTCTCTAATGGCGGTATGTGGTTAAGCAAGAAACGCTTTGGGCATGCTGGTACTTGGGCAGAAATACTATGTTGACACTTGTTTGGTCGGTTCTCTCTCTCTGTCTCTCTCTCACTCCCTCAGTCACTCACTCTCACATGAACACACACACACAAACTTTGGTGTAAAACTTGAAATACTACAACTGAAATGCACTTACATGTGGTATATTTACTGTAAATACGAGCTCACTAATTTTCCATATATATTATCCGGTTGTTCAGTCTGACGTCACTAGCCGTGTCTGGGCCTAAACTCCGCTGCAGGTCCATATATCAAACGATCACTATGGCATTACTGAGAGTTGAAAAACTGTCTAAAGTCTTTCATCTTTAATAAAATGATCAGCGTTCTGCTCTACCAGGTGTAACAATTGAGTTTAACATCCAGGCATCCATAAAAACGGAATTTATGACATTTAACGGAGTTAGAAGTTAGCAGGGAGTTAGCTCGCTAGCTTCTATCTAAATACAATATAGCATGTCCTGACTGCGGGGTTTTGGAAACAAATTAAAACGTACAGTTCTGTTATCACTTCCAGCATAAATGAAGACAGAAAACTAAACAGCAGTGACGTTTGTAGGGTTACTGAAGTTGGGCTAGCTGGTATATAATGATGTGCTACGTGACCGCTAGCGACACAGCTATGTTAGCATAATATAAACAAGCTAACTTTTTTTCCACTCGATAAAAGTTAACGTGAGTGTTCTCGGTGGTCAGGAACAAATGTAATCGCATGGCAGGATGCTGTAAAAGGACCAAACTTCAGCCAGGAGAACAACTGAGATAATCCATCCACAATACGAGGTTAGTCATTCATATACTGCTGCATGGGCTGGGCTGTAGTTACATCCTAAGGTTTTAAAAACTGACCTTAAATAAATGATTAGCGGTAATAAAAGCCGAGGGAGGTCAACAGTGATCACTGACTGTTTTAGGAGCTTTTTGAGATTAAATAGAAGAAAATACATAACATTAAACATGTTAACAACACAAAAGCCATATTAAACGCAGACTACTTTAGGCCCGGAAGTCGGATTCGTCATGTCATCACTTAACAATCGGATTATCATGCAACACACCAAAACATCAGTAAACATACTTCATAAAATCTCCCTAGTCTTGCACCTAAAGACCTCTGACAAACAAAAACAGTAACATAAATGTATGTAACAAAATAATATCCAATAAACAATAATTTAACAATTACTACAATGACTAAAACTATCAGAAAAAATTTAATTCTGGAGAACACCTGACTCATGCCTGTTACAAAGCAGGCACTGGCTTGCCCCTCTGACATTGTCCAATGCACACATATTCTTTCCTATGACCACCTTCTTCCAAGAAAAGTCTATTTCCACATCTCAAAACACAGCAGATGCACATTCACGCCACAAATAGAGCATCAGTTAACTCTGCTGCACCAGGTTTCCATCAACACGCACAAAAACACGCCACCATAAAGAGATATACAGCAAAAGACAGCATGCTCTGTGTGGCAGGTATTAGGACTGGGCGATATGACCCAAAATTCATATCTCGATATTTTTTAGCTGGATGGCGATATACGATATATATCTCGATATTTACCATAAGGTAAGAACAAAAAGAGAGTTCTTAGTCAAAGCTGTGTCCCAGATGTCACACAGGCACTTTTATTAACATACAGCGTAGATGTACATGAAGAAATTACTCAAAAATAAATTGAGTAAGCCCACCCAAAGTCACCCCCTGTGGGCTGCATGTCGTTAGCGCGGTTAGCTCGTTAACACGTTGACGCCGTCCAGCCCCACGCACGGGGCGATCCGCAGTAACTCGTTAGAGGAGATTTGCCGTGTCCATCTTGTCGTTGCCTGCAGGTGAAACTATGGGGGAGGGGGAATTGTGTTCAGTGAAGGAGAGGCGAGGCCCAGTAACGCTGCATAGAGACAAAAGTGGACAAACGAGAGGCAAACTTACAGCTCCACAAGTATAATTATAACATAACATATACTATATCGATATAAACGATATTGTCACATCTTATATCTCGTATAAAAATATATTGATATTATTAAAAAACTCGATATATCGTCCAGTCCTAGCAGGTATTCCATCTAGTCTATAACCTTTTAGTGGCTGTTGCACAAATAATACATACTGCTTGGTGAATGAACTTCACACATCTTAACAAGGCATTTGTATAATTTTAAAAATAATAAAATGACTGTATAATGTCATAAAAAGCAGACTTGTCTAGATCTCCAGTGACCACCTGTAGCTGAACACAGCAGTGGTGTTGAAGCGAAAGGCACTAATTGGCTGCACCGCTTCGTTTCTCTCACTATCTTGTTTGTTCGTGACGACAAAGGGAACAGTGATTTTTTGAAAAAGTAACAAAACCGTCCAACTATGTTAGTGACTCCACATTTTTCATACGGCAGAGGCACGTATCTAATCTGCAGACAGACAGAAACATACAAACAGAGAGAGCACAGCTTGATAGGGCTTAGTCCGTGCTGCTGAACAGCAGTTTGTCCTTCATCAGCAGAATCTTTGTCCCTCTGTTGCTCAGCATGACTGATTGACTGACTGTGTGTGTGTGTGTGTGTGTGTGTGTGTGTGTGTGTGTGTGTGTGTGTGTGTGTGTGTGTACGTACATTCTGACGTCAGCTGAAGCCCACCCAAAGTCAGTCAATAAACTAAGCCCCTTCTCACATGCCAACCTCCCCATCGCTGCCCTGACACACACTCACAGTTCATGTTACACATAAACAAACTGACTGAATGCAAAGCTCACACATGACAAACATTGTACAACAACAACAACAATAAAAAGACACATGCACTTAACCACCAGAAACAAATTTATGTTCCCTGGTTGATGCTATACAGGATGAGCTCTCTGCTCCATGTAAGCAGTGGGAGGGAGCACAGCATGGGAACGCCGATGGGTAACACTGCTGGGATGACCTCACAGCCGCTCTTATGGAGCCAGACGTTAATCCTGAAACAACAGATCACTGTGTTGCCACTGACTATACAGCCGATACAACATCCAGCCTAAAGCAAACATGCGATGAGTCTGTTTCACAGTTTGTCTCCTTTGGTCAACGCAGTCAATTACTATTACTGTTAATGGGGGAATAAGACGGGGCTTTGATGTCTTGTGCACTGGTACATAAATATTCCTCATAAAATAATACTAAGAGGCAGCATGTCTGAATAAATTACCCAGCACAGCACTATTCCAACCGCGCACAGCTATAGCAAAATGGAAAATTAAAAACAACAAAACACTAGGTCCTGATTACTGGTATGAGAGGTTCATAATGAAGCAAAGCCTGCTATCTAACAGGCAAGCATACACAGCATTTAGTCAGACAGGCACTCCTCATGAGATTTAAACAGCCTTACAGTCTGACCAAGGATTAGCTCAAATGAAACACTCAGTCCATCCAAACTGAACCCCAAAAAGTAAACACCACACACACTGTGAAAATTAAGCAGGGTGGATAAGAGGATTTTAATCAAATCTCGCCCCCTCCAGCAGAGGTTAAGAACGCCTGCTGGGTGTCTCCAAGTTGCAGCCTAAACTTGATAAAGGAGCTTCATAAGTAGGTAGTTTAAGAACGCTCAGTGGGTAGAAAGAAATTCCTGGGGGATTTAGGAGGCTGTAAAACATACAAGCTCCCCACAAAGGCAACAGTTTATCAGTACAAATAAACAGACATCTCATCTTCCTCTAACACAGCCGTTTAGAAAAGCAGGGTTCTGTTTCAGCAAGCATTTTGTCTCTACGTGAACAAAGTCTAATATGTACTAAAAAGCTGGACCTGGCTTAGTGACAGGCATGTTATAAATTCTCTGTTTATTTGTCCTGCCTTGCAGACCGAGGCACAGCCAGACAAAACACGCACTTGCAGACAGAATATACTTCACTTCCCTCAATGCCCCGCAATGCACTCTGCAGAGGGTAAAAACACAGCAGCAGATCTTTACAGAGATCGCCAAGGAGTGACAGTAACCGCAGGCTTGACAAACCTCAGCATGTGACACCAGGCAGGTGGGAAAAAAGAGCAAATTTGGTTTCACACAGGCTCAATTCTAATGAGTAATTAGCCGGTACCATTTCTGAAAAGGTCAGTACCAAGATACTAAGATAAGTGCCTAGACTTAAAAGCAGCTGCGGGTAACAAATAATCCTTCCACAGCATCTTTGAAACCACGAGGGTTTTATTAAGACAGCTCTTTGATAGATCATGTTGACTCAAGGCTTTCCTTTAGTCACCCTGGCTTGAGCTACACGAAAAGTGCGTGGCTGTTTAAAAAAAAAAAAAAAAAAAAAGCATACTCTCAATTTATTTTATTGTTATTTTTATTTTTGTTAGCCAAATTTGTAGTTTTCTTAATGTATTTGAGGCCTTTGTCACTCAGTGAGATAGACAGTGTTGCAGTCCAGCAAAGCAAGCACGTAACACTGATTTCTTTAACTACACAATAAAATATACAAAACCTTTGTTATCACCTAACTGACCTTCCAAAAAAAGAAAAAGAAAAAAAGAAAGAAATTTCAAACAAAGCCTCGAAACAAAGAAGCAGGAAAGTCAAATCTGCACCGAGCTCATTGTGAGACTTTATCACAATCACCATTTTTATCCCTGAGCAGAGAAACAGCTAAAGAAGCTGATAGCGATCACTGCCTAAAGGTTTGGAACCATCACGTTCCCTTCTCCCATCCACACCCTCCTTTTGTTAAAAACAACTTTGAAACCAGAGTCGTTTCAACTTCCCAACAAAACATTCCTGCTGCATGTGCCTCCACTGTCCCACAGTACTTTTGCCATCAACAACACCTCCCAATCCCGCTCTCTATTTTGTAAAATAACACTACTTAAAGGGTAAGGGAGGATCCTACATTTCACCATTATTGAACATGCAAGCCCTGGGAAGAGAGAAAAAAAAATCTGCGTGTGATCAGGACGCCAGGAAATATGGAGTACTATGTTACTACTAATTTCTCTTAACAATTAAATTCATTCCCAAGCTCAAAAACCTGAACTCTGAGAATATAAAAGTTGATAGGTTTTTTTTTTAAGGAGGGATTTATGAATATAACAATAAAAAGTTGGGACACAAATTCATATCATTGTGAATGAAAAAAAAACCTTTAAACATCAAGATTAATGTTAAAGTCAGATACAGATTTAATAAATAAGCTTTACGCGTTCAGTCACACTTGCTGCTGAAATCCTTAACATAATCAAAGCCCAAGAACAACGCTGGTTATACTAGAAAAGCAGCAAATACCCTTTCATTACAGTGTGCTGCTACAAATTTGCCTAAAGGAAGCTTCTCATTAGTGTTCAACCTGTCAGGAGGCTAATGGGGTCTTCATGATCAGTCATTAAACTGACAGGTCTGAGCTTCCCTCTTCATGTTTTAAATATGGCTCGTACACAATGCAAAAACCATCCAAAAACAAAACTGCCAGAAAAAAATAGAAAAGAAAAAAAACTACAGTGACCATGAACACTGACCTACAGCGAGCTGCAGAGTGACTGCCATTCACCACCATAAAATTTATTGGTGATAAAAATACCTTTAGTGCTAACTAACCAGAGGCATTTTTACAGTTGCAGTCATGTCATAAGAATTCAACGCGAGTCCTGTAACTCACAAAACATACAGCCTCCAGCTACGTGCCGAAAACCACAAGTGAAGCAATGAGACAATAATCTAAACACATACTTATCGGGCCATCACCAGGTCATAAACTGGATCTATGTTTTTCATAGGGCTGGGCGATATGGCCTAAAATCCATATGGAGGTATAACTTGAAGCATGTGCGGTAATGATATATATCGCGATATATTCCATTCTTCTGTATAACATATTTTCCACACTACAAGGCGCAAAATCCTTTAATTTTCTCAAAAATCGACAGTGTGCCTTGTGTATGAATTCTGGTTGTGTTTACTGACCTCGAACCGATTTTATGTGGTACATGGCGTGCAGAAATCTGTCAAAAATGTTTTAGTACAACTTTGGTAAGCTACAAAGCCGCACGGCTTGATGGATTGTTGGAGCATTACGGCTACCGTAATCAGGAGCCTTGCGAAGTGATCTGGGTCCAAAACCCAAGTAATCACCCAGACCTATAGGTGATATTATAATGATGAAAAACAAGTGCAAAAGCAAAAACATAACCATATAATGTATTATATGCTAGAACTTAAAGTCTGCCTAGCTGAACTTTGTAACTTTTAGACAATAACTTGAGTTTTACTGTTCCTCTGATTTCACCGACAAATAAGTCACAATTCAAGCGAACGTCATGTAGAAAATACTAAGCAGTCATAGAAGACAGATGGACGATAGAGCAGAACAAAACACAGATATAAAATTTCATGTGTTGAAAAATTGTACTGTCAGGGAACAGACTGAATTTGAACAACATACAGATACAGACATCCGAAACTTGTCTAAGTTTTCTTAACATCAAGCAAAATACTTTGCTTCCTACGAGTGAAATGAAAGCTAGAGAAAAAGACGCAGTCCTTCACCTGGACGTCAGCCCACTCACACTTCTTATAATCTATTACAACGTCTACATGTTGTGTTACTATGTTACATGTAGACCTTGGACTATTTCATTTCCTGACCTTTCCTTCTCCTATCCTTACACTAAACGTTACGATGGGCTCAGCAGACTTTTAATGATATTGGATCATGGACACATGATGTAGGTGCAGGTGTATAATGACGGCTTAGGACAACGTAGATGAGCATCTTTAAGCACTGATGTCATCGCTCAGTGGTAGCATAACCGACAATCATCCAACAGTAGCAGACATGTTTTATTTGATTTGATTTGTTTGACATTGCAAAACATTGCCATACCTACCCAATACAGTAGGGCAGCCACATTTCACCACATATCACAAGGAAAACTAAGTGAAGCTGCATTTTTTATTATTACACACTGCATTTTCTCCCGGAAACTCTATTTTGCAGTGATTTTTAGCCACTCATATACCACAGCCTTGTATCCTGTATATCTGCTGTTTACAGGTAGGTGCCCCAACATGCCACCATCCACAGGAGATCTGACAGAGGTACAGATCTGGCTTTAGGCCTCAGTAAAGCAGGAAGTGTGTAAGAGATTAACAATAACTAATGATTACATGCAGAGTAATGTATAAACAGAGAGAGTGGAAAAAGGTGAGTAAGGAATACTCAGTGTATCATTGCAGCGTAACTATGGGAGGATTCAGGGTCACCTGATCCAGCTGTAAATTTATGCTTTAAGAAAGAAAAGTTTTAAGCCTGATCTGAAAAGTAGAGGGGGTGTCTGTCTCCTTAATCCAAGCTGGGAGCTGGTTCCACAGAAGAGGGGCCTGAAAGCTGAAGGCTCTGCCTTCAATCCTACCTTTAAATACCCTAGGAGCTTCAAGTAAGCCTGCACTCTGAGAGCGACGTGCTCTATTCGGGTGATATGGTACTACGAAATCTTTTAGATAAGATGGGGCCTAATTATTCAAAACCTTGTGAGGAGAAGGTCCCTAAATTTGATTGTGGATTTAACAGAGGCCAATGAAAAGAAGCCTTTCTCAAGAACTGACCAGGAGGGGTGTCTGCCACAACAATACAATGAATTATAGGGCTGCACGATTAATCGTTATAAAATCGCAATCTCAATTCATACTTATGTGCGATCTAATTTCCAAATGACAATGATTTAATAAAAAAAAGAAAAAAAAAGAAAAAAAGACGACGACGATTGTACCGCATTTTGATCCGGGACGTAATCTGCATGAAAACAAGCGCTCACTCTTCCTGCTCAACAAATAACAAGGGCGGAGCCTTATACCACGTGATACAGAAGCTGGCTGCTAAAAAAAAACAACGGAGAGCACATCAGGGATGACGAGAAAGTGACAGGAGAAAATCCGTCCCGGTCAACCACCCAAACATCAATAACGGGAACCTTATACAGCGCTTCCCTATACCCGTCGAACTCCCGCAGGCACAAAGAAATTACGGAGGCTATTACTTATCACCTGACCAAAGATATGGCTCCCATCAACACTGTGCAAAACGAGGGATTTAGGAAAATGATCAACACCCTAGACAAACGCTACACAGTGCCGTCCCGCAACTATTTTTCTATTGTTGCACTACCTGCTCTATACACGCAGCATCGAGCAACGGTGGAGACGGAATTTCAAGCAGTACAACATTTTGCGGCAATGACCAAATGTGAGACATTTGTTATTTTTATGTTTATTTATTGTTTTTATGTTCAGTCTCAACTGTTACGAAGTTGATGTGCAGCTAATAAGTGCAATAAATATTTATACTGGAAAAGAAAATCGTGAGAGAATCGTGATCTCAATTCTAAGCAAAAAAAATCGTGATTCTCATTTTATGCAAAATCGTGCAGCCCTAATGAATTAAACAACTATAGGCAAGTAACACAGAACATTTTAGCTGGTTCTAACAGCCATATCTCGAGAAAAAAAACCCCAAACCTCAGTTTTGCTTTGCTCATCCTGGTCTTACAAGGCTCTCATGGATGAATCTGCATTAGAAAGACTTTCTATCATCAAGGCACTCAAACTGATGTCTGACAGGTTTAGTGTCTCCTTCTCTGATAACCAAATCATTTGTGCATCTCAGTGATTTCAGTTTCACGGGCTGTACTGAACGCACAAAATCCAGCTGACACGATGGATGTTTACTGTGACAACAAGCAGATACTGCGACAGTGCAGCCAAATCTCAAATCTAACCAGGAAATCATTTTTCTCTGGTTACCCTGCTGGAGTTATAACTTTCTGCTCGTACCTCTGTAGCCTCGGCTCTGAAAGCACACCGATATCTCCTGAAACAAACAGATATCACTTTTTTTTTTTTTTTTGCAATCCGAGTATGTGGTTATCTAAAATGTTTGAGGAATGCTGATCGGAATCTTGCTGAGGACATTCCTAGGCACATTTTCTTTTTGCTTTATATTTATTTTTATTTTGATAGGGATCTGCTTTTCATAACCCAATATTATTTTCCACAAAGGAATGTCTTTTAGGAACAGACAATGATTACATGTGAACTTCAACATTCAGAAAATATCAGCAGCTAAACTGAGTGGAACAGGTACAGCCCCATACTGTCAGACAGAAAAAACAATCTTGTGTCGCTTCTTTCCATCACATGATCATGGCATTTAAACATGACAATGCTTGTCGTACGAAGCCTTGTAGTTAATCACGCTTCTCCACAGAAGAATAGGCCTCTACACAAAAGAATAACTGAAACTGGAGGCTTGCCTTTTGCAACCGTGAGCCAAACCAACAGACTTCATCCTGTCTTTAATCTACAGCTGGTATTAAGGGAATGCCATGGCATTTTGAAACCTGGATACTAAGTTTTCAGCTTTGTTTGGTAACATAGTCAGCATTCCTCAGCTGAAATAAGTTCTTGGTAATGCGTGACAGGAAAACCTGATTAGCCAATAAGCAGGCAACTGTGGAAGACAACGGTAATGACACTAAATATGATGCTTATGGCTTCTTTGTTAAAAAACAAAACCTTTTTTCTCTGAATTTCAACAACAGGGAGCACAACTGATACAGTTACAAAAGGAGTGGGGAAAGATGGAGTTTCCTCCATGGATTTGTTTTCTTTGGCCAGGATTGAGTTACAGTTTCAATACCCCCCACCCCCATGATTGCCTCTCCTACTTGAAAAATATGCATGTATTTCTTAATGATTAGTCACGCTACCCAGAAAGAGCAAGCAAGTTCACCTCATTGTGAGCCAGTGAGCGAGGCACACATCTAAAACGTTTAGCACTTAATGCCGTTCACCTTAATGCCTCAGTGAGTGATTGACTGGTTGATTTGCGTTTCACAAATTTCAAAGTGCAACAGGTGGTGATGACATACTTCTTCTATGTGTTTGTTTACCAGTGCAAGCACAAAGATCTTACCTGAAGCAGAACAGGTTTGTTAAACATTTTAAATTATTACCCATGTTTTGTTTTGTTGAGTTTTTTTTAAACACACCTTTTATCTGTAGGTGTGCTAATATTTCCTCTTCTGCCTTCATAGAGGAATGCAACGGGAATTTTAGCCCAGTGTAAATGTCACATCTGTTTCCTCAACACAGCCCACATCGAGCTTTTCCTCAGGGTGCTTTGAAACAAGTGGAACATAAAGTCTGCAAGCTTTTTTGGTTTTCATGGTTCTTTTTTTTTTTTTTTTTTTTTTTTTTTTTAAAAGGGTGTCTCTACTTCTGTCAGAGGGGGTGAGACATACAATACCATTTCAATCTCGAAAGGCTTCTCTTCTCTTCGCTCCCTCTCTCCTTTTATTTCAATGGGGGCCGGATAGTTTACCACACACAGCTCCTCTGGCTTTGTGCCTTTCTCATGGTAATTGCTGGGAGCCGAAAACAGAGTGCAGTGCCAGACACCCACTGCATGCTGAACTGTGCAGAATTGTGATGGCTGTCTATTCAGCAAAGTTCATACGTCATCGCTGGATTGTGAAGAATCAATTCCACCCAATCAATTCCAACTTTGTCATGTATGTCATGCCGTACTTCACGGTAAACAACTCAGGCCCACCTGTCCTCAAGTTTGAAGGTCTGCTGCTCTGTAATAATTAATCGTGTATTAATAAAAATAATAATGCGCTGCTTTTGTTAAACAAAATAAACATAAAACAGGCACCATTGTTTTTCCTGCTTTTACATTATGTAAGCATTGAATGGGGAACACCAAGCTCCAGTCTCCAAATATGTCTACCATTCATGTTGATCCAAATACGATGGACAAAATATTAGAAACACAAGCAGTTCACCACCACACTAAATCCTTGTTCAAGCGGGATCCTGAAGACGATTACAGACTTTTTCTTAAACAGATCTACAGAAAAGTTTCACGGACATGGTTTCAGTAGCTGTAGGCTGGTAAAGAGAACACACTGGTGCATTTAAACAACCAAAAAACAAACATAATTTAAAAGCTCTCAGTGTGTTCACAAGACAGAAATGAAAGGTGGGTCAAAGTGCACGACAGCGTTTTTTTTTTTTTTTTTTTTGTTGGTTTTTTTAATGACCACAAATGTCCCCTGTGATAAAACAAAAAAACAGCAGAACAGGCACTTTGTGGTATTGAATTGTGGTGCTTTCTTCCAGAGCGCGCTTTGTCAACAACAACAACAACAACAACAGCACAGCTCCAGCAGATTTAGGCCAGGTTATAACAATCTGAACCTGGCCTAAATCTGCAGTATAATAATCTGTGTCGAGCAGGCCACGACCTCCGCTTGCGCGCGCGCGTGTGTGTGCAGGTGCTTGAACGTGCTGGCGGGGTGTCTATTTTCCAGGGGAGCGCGCGGGCAGCCACCGTGGGAACATGACCGCGGTTAGCGTGGTCGCTAAGACAGAGAGGCGAGGGTTACAGACAGCAACCCGCGGAGGTACAACACAGCGTCGGGTCCCAGCGCCGTCCATGAACTCACAGCTGACCGCTCCAGTGGTGGGAAACGGGGAAAATGAGCAAAACCGAGAAAACAAACGATCAACTTACTGTTATGGTAACTTCGTGCTTTTTCAATCGATACTTGAGGCTCTTCATCTTTTAAAGTTGTTGGTCTCCGGTGTTAAACTTTTCCCGCACTGGACAAGTTCATTAAAAAGTGCAAAAGCAATGCTGAAGGTAGTCGCAAAGTACGTTTAATCTGCGCCGTTTTCCTCACAGAGCAGGTTTCACCTGACGCCTAACCTCAAACTCCCGAAACTCCCGTCGCACTGCGACTGACAACCTGTGAGCCAATCAAACCAAACCAACCGCGTTCTGTTCACCTTTAATCCAATGGGCAGTTGCGGAGGGCGGGACTTCCTTGGAGAGTGGCCGCTGGGAATAGTTGGAGTCGTCCTGGGACAGAACCCGGCGTGACGTCAGGATTACCTGAAGAATGAAACACCTACAAACAGTTACCTGTAAACATCGATGTAAACTGAATTTAAAAAACAAAAACAACTATCTGCTGTTTAAACATCACAATATCCTCTAATCCCCCCTCCTCCCCAGAGTGCCCCGAAACATATTTTAATAATAACTGTGCGTTTACCTGTCATTGCCCTCATGTCAAAGTCCAACGTATTGTATCGAAATGTGCACTTAAACACCTCACAGATCTCACCAGTTTACCCGCGTATGAGCCTATTTGAAGGGTTGGTAACTTTATACCTTGCAAAGAAAAAAGGAAAACAGCAACAACAAAAGCATAAAGCATTTGTAAGAGTTTTGTTTTTTTTTGTGTTTTTTTTTTTTGCAAGTGCAACACCAGTGATGAAATCGATTTTCCTCTACAAGCTGTTATTTTGCCATTATTTGGAATAGGAATGTTTGGAATTGGAATGCTCTGAAGAGTCTTTAAACGACTCTTTTATGTTAAAGGTTTTTTTAGATACACGACTGAGTTAATATAATATCAAATGTGTGTCACAAGAAAATTACTTTCTTAGGCCAAAGTTTACAGTGGTTGACTGATTAAATATTAAATTATTAAACAGTGAGGGTATGTATCCAAATATAGTCAGTATAAGGTGTTCAATTAGCAGACTGCTCCCTGCTGTCTTCAGTTTACAGTCTGTTTTATGCTTCTTTTCTCTCTCCCTTTATTTCGCCTCATAAAAATATATCAAGTGCATTCAACTGTAAAATCTACAAAGAGGGAAAAACAATAGCAAATTGGGGGAAGGGAAAAGGCTGCCCTCTTGTGGTCACCCAGAGCAGGGTGATTAAGTGAATCAGCCAGTAAATAAACAGGCAAACTAACATAACAGCTGGTATATAGGCTTACTGTTACAATGCTACTCGATAACAGTTAACATCTATTAACAGGTCTCATGAATTATTCCCAAGAGGAGGATTTCCTGGTGTTCCTCTCATATTGTATTTTTCACTGTCCTTAAAGCTACCAAGACTTTATAAGACCGAGACTTTGATGCTGCGTGTCTCTTCCTTTGTCTACGTCCCCATGGCAACACCCTTACCACAGCCACGTTTCCTTGGAGAGCATTTCTCATCCACACATTTGGGTGTGTGCGCACCCGCGTGCAGTGACCTGGCATTAAACGTTTGACTGCAAATCACAGACTGAGGCAGGTGTCATGGTGTCAGCATTTGCTCGCTGTCAGGAATTTTTTACCTGCCACACCCACAGTGTGCCCGCATTCACAGCTCATGCGCAGATAAAAAATGGTAGTGTTTAATCCATATTTATATGCAGTATTTGTCATCAGTATCATAGGTGGATTAACCTGCAAGAGTCCTTGGAATGGAAGCAGTGTGTCCCTAACACGCTGCTCCTGTGGTTCCATCCTGACTCCAGATGTGCTGTGTACAACTATAATTAAACACAAAAATTTATACACATGCAACTTTTAAATGTAGTACAGACAAAAACGGTGCTTCAGGACCGAAGTGTACAATTCTGAGGATTTCTTACCCACTTTGACATACCTCAGCCTTTTCTCCCCGTTTCCCTTACTTAAGAATAACTTATTGACAGCCACCCTTCCACTGAGACCAGCAAATATTTTAAAGACACACTGCACAGCATGCACAGACTGCCAAGTGTTGGGCTGATAGCTCTTTGGGAATCACCTTGTTGGTGCAAAAATCCAATTTTGTGTCTGTCAAACTGTGAATTTTTTGGACTATTTCATAAAATCAACAAAATAAATGGGACAAAATGATGTGTTTTTAGGACAGACTGCTAGTAAATGTGGGACTCATTGAATGTTGGGACACAGAAGAATGTATTTTCATAGATACTGGGCATCATTTTATTTTATTGGGTTACTTATTGTTAACGTTTATTTACATCTTCATTATTCTGGACATATGTTTGAGTAGGTGAAGTATGATTCCCATGAGTGAAGCTCGCACAGGGAAGGGTTGGGGCAGCTTGGGCGTCCTTAGAGTTGGTCATAGAGGCCCTGATTCGTTTAGTGCACTGACAGCCTGCAGAGCGCAGCTCCGCTGACCTGAAGTGCCTGTGTTTCTGTGCAGACAAGTAAAAGCAACTTACAGACTCATATCTTGAAGTTTTTTTTGTCCACCCAAGTGTGCATCATAAAGTATCCAACAATACTTTAAAATAGGTTCTTTGTCTGTAGACAGCACTGGTTCACCCCTGACACTGAGTGACTCTATGCATAAAGAAACAAACCTATCTCTTAGAATGGCCAGGTACAAGGACTGAACTGAAAATGAGTAAAAAAGCAGCCACTGCATAAAAAAAGACCTCCAAGAACCCTGAAGAACTATTGTTCAAAGGCACTCCAAAAAATGTAAAAAAGCAAAATATAAAGAAATGAGGGGTGGCTCAAGACATCTGCACAGCACTGTTTATGATATGTATATTTCTCTAACTCTCATACAACATTTTTCAGGGCACATTTTTTAGTCCACAGAACTCCATTTACTGACCAGTAAAAGTCATTTCAAATTACAAACACACACCAACATATATAGGAATCAGACTCCATGACTGGATCATGTTTAATAATTCCTTGGTAATTTTCCCATGCTGATGTGGGGATATGTATGTTGTAGTCTGTCATGTGGTGTCAAAATCTGGTTGTAGGCATTTTGGATGTTTTACATTTGCAGGATTAACACTGAAAACTGATTTGCACTTTGACAGTCAACACATGTAATTGAAAGATACTTTGACCCTGTGTCTCGTCAGGTGAATACTAAACCAAAACTTAGCAGGAGGATGGCTCTCTGTTTTCAATTTCATTTCCTGCTGCTGCTTTTAATTATAAGCGACATTTACAGCAAGATATGTCTTGAAAGGAGAGAGATAAAACCAAATAATTTACTTGATGTGAAAAAGAACGCACAGTAAACGAGCTGGATACTGTGTATAAACATATATATTTTTTTTCTTTTTACAAACTGATACAAATACACAAGATACAGATACAAAAACATTAACTGCTGAATACTGACTGAGGACCAGCATTAAACTGCACCTCATTTGGCCGAAGAAACACCAATAAATACCCACATGCAACAAATATCTATCAGCTGGAATGCAAAAACACAGAAGAGCTGCTCTGTGGTAACGGACGATGAAGAACTACACTTTTATATGAAAAAAAAAGGTACATGAAAAGGAAAAGGGGAAAAAAGAAAAGTGACTCAGTTAAAAAGGTTTCACAATTTTTTTTTCTTCTTAACCGTGACGAGCTCCTGAGACCCTGGCGGGGGAAGCAAATCAGTTCAAGTGAAAAATATCGCCAAAGACTGCGATCCAAAGGGTAGTCATGGATATTTCAGTTGTGGTCTGGGAGAGTGGGATGAGGTGTCTCAATAGGAAAGAGGTTTGCTGAGAGCTCTCACACAGCTTTGCGGTGGTACTCTGGGGGTGCGACCTCATAGTCGCTGGCACTGAAAAGGGTCGATGAATTCTTTACCAGGTACCTGAAGGAAACAAACAACTGACTGTCAGTGAGGAGGGAAGCAGGAACGCCTGGTGCAGAGTGTGTTGTTCAGCAGTCGTCAGGCTCATGCATTTACAAAATGACTGTTACAGTAAGATTAGATTGTGGCAGATGCTTTGCTGCCAAATTACAACTCTGAATAAAAGTCGAGTTTAGTTTGATTCTATATGTATGTAAACAAACTGGCAGAAAAAAAAACTTTATGGGAAAGTCATATTGAGAACTCAATGAGAATGTTTATGTTTTCTTATTCTTATAAAGAAAAAAAAACCTTTCCAAGCATCAAGGAAATGACTACGCTTTGGATCGGTGATGAAGGCTCAAAGCTAAATCACCAGTGTTTTACTTCAATAAGTCTACAAGTTATATAGGAAATGACAGCAGTGTCTGCATTTTTGTCTACCCTTCGTCTTCTCTATGCAAAACAGTCAGGATAAGAAACTGCAGTAAGATGGTGCATTTAAGAAATTAAAACCTCCATATGTACTTGTGTAGGGGGGAGATTTGTGGCTCAGCAGCAGGGGAGGGGTGGAGCAGTGTGTGGTGTCAGGGTGGGGTTTCGGCTGGTTCACCACTGCTCCCACTGCCCCCTGTGGTTCCCTCCATTGCACTGGGCAAGGGAAATGACCCCTCAGTCACTTTAATTTTAAAACTGTGTAATTTTAAAATATACAGTATATTCTGTGTATTTACTATCTCACTCTTATTGCCTGTTTATGCCCTGTCCTTATCTTCAACGTCATGCTGCTCTGTTGCATCTTAATTGCTCCTTGGGGATAAATAAAGTCTTTCTGATTCTGATTAATGGAGATCTTTCAGGCCAAAACAAAGGCATTTCGCTGGCCCGAGGAAGAGTGGGCACTTGTAATAACCTGTTGAGGTAGTGTGTGGGGATGCATTCACGACCTGTAGGAGCATGTAGTATCTGTGGGTTGTCCGATGCTGCCGTCTGGCAGGGCCCTCACAAGAAGGCCTTGTAATTCACTCTATGAGAGATTTCCCATCAGAGCAGTGTGTTGATGACACCCTAAGCTATCCATTGACCAAGTGATAAGAACTGATGGTCACATGGTGCGCCCTGACACAGTGCTGACCTACACACACTTTGTATTGACTAAGTATAAGCATTATCGAGTGAGTCGCACAGAGGAGGAACACAACCAGGTGCTGGTGCCAAAAAGCTGCCGAGAAACGATTTTCCAAGCGCCTCATTATAACCCCATGGCAGGGCATTTGGGATATGACAAAACTCTGGAGCGAATAATGGCCAGATTTTATTGGCTGGGTGGATTTGCACCCAATTTTCAGATAAGCTTTGGCTGGAGTTGCCAAATTTCATCATTCTTGCTTCCCTCCATTGTGATAACCATGACACACAGGCCCAGAGAGTGAATGTTGCTGCACTACAACAGCGGTTTGCAAATGTGTTCTTCCCCTGCCTGGCTGTACTTCACTCATAGAGCACCATTCTGAAACACGCCTTGGTATGAAGTCATGGCCCCACAGGTTAGGTGTGCATGGGTGCTTTATCCTGTCACACTCCTGTCCTTCAGCTGAAAAGACTTCTATATATAAAAAAGGAGTGTCTCCGCCCTGCAGGTCTTTTTTTGTTCAAGAGGGGAGAGGTCAGAATTACTTTCTCTCTCAATCATGTCTCTCACACAGCCCGAGGCCAACCATATAGACCGTACCATATCTGCAAGTCATGTTATGTCACCACTGTATCAGTTAGTGTAGATGTATCCGCAGTGCTGTTCACACATCAAAACAACTAAACATCACGCACAAGTGATCTAAGAGACCAATTTCAATTTGGATTCAGTCCCAAAGAACGGCACGGTACCTCAGTCTGTCATAACGCGCTGCAACGTGTACGGTTAGTCTCAAGAAAAATACTTTCCAGAGCAGAAAATCGATTTCATGGCTTATGTTTTGAGGAACTGCAACAAGCCTGGCTGCACTAATGTGAATGTGAATACAACATGACATTTGAGAATCGGCCAAACATGACATGGAGTGACTGGTGTTGTGCTGGGAGTTAAAAGCTTACTTGAGGAAATCTTGGAGGTAACTGAGCAACAGAGCCAGACTCTTCTCATCCAGGGGAGTGTAGGCCAGCATGGCTCCAATACGAACTGTTGGTGGAGGACAACATACAGCGTATGAGCAGCATTGCATACGGTAAATTTGGAGATTGAGGTAAGATTTCTATAACATCACCACAATCGAAAAATGTGACATAAAGAGGGGAGAAGCCTACTTTTCAAATAAACTGACTGGTGCTACAAACATCTAAATAAATAATACTTTAAATAAACTGCTTAAAAGAAAATCAGGGAATAAGGACCAAGTTGTAATGAGAGTATAGCATAAAGTCAGTTAAATGTGGGATTTTAATCTGGTTAGTTCAGTAGCAGAGGGGGTTGTCTGGTGCTTTGGTGTGAATGAAATTATCAACATGTGAGCTAGAGGGGCAACAATGAGACACCCCCCAAAACAGGAATGGTTTTACAGGTGGAGGCCTCTGACATTTTTCCAGACTGTTAGGAAAAAATAATAATAAAATGAAATTTCAGCTAATTTCAGTCACGTCTAACAATCCAGATGAGTCATCATAGTTGAAGTAGCCATAAAGCTATTTTGTGTACAATAACTAATACTTCAATCCTTTTACATTGGGACTTCTCTTCGAGCCTATTTAGCACTTTCATCCACGAATTTACAAAACTGCTTAAAAGGTGAACCAGAAATATTGAATTAACTGAACTGAAAGGAGCAGATATAAATTCTGCTGCGACATGTAAAAAGAAGCATGATGATTAGGAACACATACTTTTAATGGGCCTTGTGCCCGTGAAAAGCAAAAAAATGTTTCCAGCTTCACATTTTGCCACTTTGTACTGCATTCCTACTATTTTTCTGTCTTTGGAAGTTCTGATCTGACTGGCAACTGCAATTTAAACTTGCACTGAGAGCAAAATCAACTTCTTTGAAGCAACGTTCATGCGGAGGAGCATCACTGCTAATGAGATCTGGGTCTTCAGGTAGGACACTGAGACCAAACAGAGGTCTTCAGTAGAGTGAGACCACTTTTTTCTCTCCCTTTAGCTCAGCATTTATGGAGTTGTGCACCGTGTCCCCAGGTTTTTGTCCTCCCAGGTTAAAAGCCAACGAGGAGTTTAACCGTATCATCCTGTGGTTTTCAGTGTAAATGAAATTAACAGTGGGACGTGCCTTGTTACAGCAACACAATCTTGCTCTCACTTACTCTACCTAGCACATTCATTAGGCTCTCTGTGACTTTGTCTCCTTTTTCTAAAATGAAAATGAAGAGTTGTAAGGAAGAGGACTCCCTTACTGCATTTATTTATATTATATTATATGTATAGCACTTTGGAGCACACCTTTCACTTTATTAAAAGCACCTTATCAAGCACTTTATGAGCATTGCACTTTAAGCATGGATTTGCACACAAGCAGTTTAAATATTTATTGACTATTTATTGGGAATTTTAAAATCAGTTGGTAGCCTTATTTCAGATCCTGCGCAGCTGCTCCTCGTCAAGGAATGTGGTGGTTGTCTGTCAGGAGAGAAGAATGGTGATTGAGATTGTGATTAAGGTTTACCAGTAAGGAAAACTAATGCAAATGTGTGTGTGAAATCTAGGGATAAAAGTGGTGCAAATAGGTGTTTGTAAGATAATGATTACTCACCTTTCTTGCCTGTGTCTTCTTCAAGGTGTTTGGGCAAATGTTTCCCCGGGGGTCCAGACACCATTTAAAGGTTCCGGGAGAGACCATGGGTAAAGAGTGTGGTGAATCTTTTTGTGCTTGGGTTTCTGGGTTTTTATAATATTGGGTTTGGTGTAACATTAAAGTGTGAAATATTTATTAATATGTAAATGTTAAAATGTATTTATGTATTTATTTATTCTTATTGATATATTGTATACTGTGGGGGAAGGTTGGGATTTAAGAATTTACCTGAGAGTGGAATAATGGTTAAGTCTGTGACAGCTGAACATATTTAAGGCTGCCAGTTGTCATTAGAGCGTGGATTTTTTTGTGCTGTGAAGAAGCTTGACAAGTTAATTGTTGTAAGGAGAGCTGTATAGGAAATAAATGCATTCTTGTTCCACTACTCTTGCCTTGGTCCATCTCACTGTGTTTCCAGCCGCTAAGGTCCGCCCTGTTACAAGAGTTATCATTTCATCATGGAGCAGGACTTTCGAACACAAACAGTCTGAGATGCCCAAACAAGCATCTGTGAAGCAAACAGCGACCAAATTTATTTAAGATTTTTTTCTGTTTTTTTCTTGTTACCAAGTGCGAACTTGATTACGCTTCATATAGTTTACAGTGCATCCAGAAAGTATTCACAGTCCTTCACTTGTTCCACACATTGTCATTTTACAACCTTGTTCCAAAATGGATTACATTTTTTTTTTCAATACTGAATAATGACAAAGTTAAAAAAAAAAACAGTCTGCAAACTTGCATGACATTCAAAACTGAGCTCAGCCGCATCCTGTTTCCACTGATCATCTGTTCAAATGTTTCTACAGCTTGAATGTCCACCTGTGGTAAACTCAGTTCACTGGACATGATTTGGAAAGAAACATAGCTGTCGATATAAGGTCTCATAGTTGCAGGTCATGTCAGAGCACAAACTAAGCCATGAAGTCCAAGTAAGTGTCTGTAGACCTTGGAGACAGGATTGTACTGAGGCACAGGTCTGGGGAAGGGTACAGAAAAACTGAAACAGCACTGAAGCTTCCACTGAGCACATTGGCCTTCCTCATCTCTAGAACTGGCCTCATGACGAACCTGAGCAATTGGGAAAGAAGAGCCTTAGTCATGGAGGTGACTGAGAACATTCATCTCCCAACAGGACAATGACTATAACCACACAGCCAAGATATCAAAAGAGTGGCTTTATTCTTGGATTTCCTTGAGTGGCCCAGCCAGAGCCCAGACTTTCACACCGCTGAACACCCCTAGAGATCTAAAAATGGCTGTGGAGTGATCCTCTCCATCCAACCAGATGGAGAGGTTCAGCAAAGAAAAGTGGGAGAAGCTCCTGCCAAAGGTGCTTCAAAAAAGTATTGAACAAATACGTAAAAACGTGTGCAAATGTTATATTTTCAATAAATTTGCAAGAATTTTAAAGCAAACTGTTTTCACTTTGTCAATATGGGATACTGTGTGTAGAATTGTGAGGTGAAAATGAATTTAATCCATTTAGGAAAAAGGCTGTAACATCACAAAATGTGGAACAATTGATGTGCTGTGAACACTTTCCGGATACACTGTCTATGTTTCACGTGTTCCTACCAAACAGACGCAGCAGGTGCGGTGCTCCATACACCTGAGACATTGGCACATCCGCGTGTTCGGCCAGGATCTCGGCGTACTGCGGCCTCTCAAACTTGTAAAGCAGCTGAGTGCCCAGCATGACGTTGAAGTACTCCCGGATCCCTGCCACCACTTCACTCACAGCATATTCCCTAAGCGAACGGAGAAGAGAAAAGTCACGTATTTGGAGAGATAACTGGAGACAGCAGAGGTCAGCTCTCTATAGAACAGTCAATAGTACAGTTTTGAACAGTTGCATGAGAGAAATCACTGGGCTTACTTCTTCTCAAAGTTGTTTTTGTTGCGCTGTGATGCAGCAAATGTGAGAAAGCACACAAGTACTATTATAAGAAGACTGGTAACAGCAACTGCCACCCCAATAACTGGCTACAGACTATTAAAAAAAAGAAAAAAAGACTACAAAAACTTACTTATTCTGGTGTATTTTTATTTTGATGCAAAAAGGCAGCATGCTGTGATATTTAAAGAAGTACTCAGATAAAGGATGCCTAAAAAAAAGCTTTAAAAAAGAGCCTAAAAAATGAGTTAGCGCCCAGTTTCCACAATTCTGAGAGAGGGAAAAAATTGAGTCGTGTATCCAAAATAATTAAAAGAATTCCTGTGGTTTAAAAGCACTGTTTGACTTACTGTGAAGGCTATAATGCACAAAATGCACAACTTACAGTTTTAGTGAGATCAGTGGTGTTGTGCCCTTAAAAATATAGTTCAGCTAATGGTATATGTGTTAGTAAGTGTTTACAAGTATCTCTATTAAAAGCAAATTTGTAAAGTGGAAGGAATTTAAGTCTTATGTGGTTGACAGATGCTGTGCCGCTGAACATTTTCATCACAGGATATCAGTGCTTCCTCACGCCTCCATTATTCTGAGAACGTCAGGATGTTTACTCTTACTTATTGTCCGAGTTTCCTTTTGATTTCTTGTAGTTTGCATAGTCCTCCAAGATGGTCTCTACATTCTTCTTAGCTGGCAGATGAAATAACTAAGCAACAGAAATGTTACACAAGCATTTCCATCAATAAAAACATCCAGACATCAACTCATTTCAAACTCAACTGTAACATTTACTCTCAGTCCTACATTGCAGAGCATCCTGTGCATGTTCTGACTTTGAAATGAGAAGAACAAATGAGCATGCTCCAGATAGTGATTCTGGCTGAAGCGCTCTCTTCAGACCTGTCCATTAGAAACTGCAGTTTAGGATGTGAGCGGTAGCCAGAGGTCCAGCTGTCATTAGCAGTGTTGCTTCACTATATCACGTATTGGGTGGGTCAGTTTGACCCAAGATTTTGGGATCCATTGTGCAATCAGAGACAAACGAGCACAAGTGGTCCAGAACCTGACATTTCTAGCCATCGCATTTCCATAAATATATGGATAAATATGAAGGAAACAAGTGAAACCTGCTGTGATTTTATTTTCACCTGTTTCTGTCGGGTAATGAGGTCCCAGTCATCCACCAGCCAGGGTTTCAACTCCTCTGGGATCTTCACCTTCACTTCCACACGGTTGGTGAACATCTCCTCCTGGATACACACACACACTATATGACCTTGCTGCTTTTAAAAGTTTTTGTGTATTTGTGATAGCAAGTGTGGGTTTTACACCCACGGGGTAGACTGGTTCACTCAT
This sequence comes from Rhamphochromis longiceps, assembly GCF_057381845.1. Taxonomy (NCBI): domain Eukaryota; kingdom Metazoa; phylum Chordata; class Actinopteri; order Cichliformes; family Cichlidae; genus Rhamphochromis; species Rhamphochromis longiceps. The sequence continues at coordinate 30,103,414 of NC_140557.1, read as the reverse complement.
GCAGGAATAACTGACTCTTTGAACAATTTCACAAGCTTATTGAAGAAATGATACAGGACCAGGATGTTTTGTACTGCCTTGAGTGTGGACCTCCCCCCCCCCCCCCAACATCTCAGTATTTTCCTCATTCTGCTCACACCTCAAGAAAGAAGCTCAGTTGTTATTCTTATAAAAAGTCCAGTTCCAATACATGATGATACATACACTCTCCACTGTGGGATCAACCCGAGCCCTCTTCTTTCGTGGCCCCTGGGGCATCTCGCCGCTGCTGGTACCTTCACCTGGCCCTGGGGCTAAAAGAAAAGGACAGCTTAAATAATACACAGAAATAAAAGGTGAATATGTTTATTAATAAGTCTCAGATCGCATCAGACTCCATAAATACAACAGTACTTGAACCTCATGAAGCCACAACACCAAAGATCTTTACTATAAGAACAAAAAATATTCTGGAAGAAAGCTACAAAATTCAATAAACATTTTGTACAAATATTTGACTTACTCTTCTGTTTTGCCTTTTTCACTTTCCTACAATGCAAAAAAAGACATCATGATTGTTCTTATGATTTGACACATATACCTCAAGTTGTCTTAATGTAATTCATTGCTTTGACTACATGCGAGCATATAGCACTCTAATAAATAATATCATCAAGGTTGCATCACAAGAACTGAGTTATTAAATGAATTATTACAGGAGGGAAAAGAAGCTGGACACTCACAGATCAACATTTTTCTGCTGCACAGCAGCAATCTTCTTGCTTGGTGCTAAGCCCCTCATCTTTCCCTCAACATAATGATCCCTGCAGAAAAAAATCAAGAGAGAGCACAATTATAGAAATGTATCTAAATTACTTTTACTGACCACCGTTGAGTTGTAGTGATGTATCACACCGTGGTGATGCAGACACGGCCTTGCTGTTTGATTGGGGGTGGGGGGGTATTTTAGAAATACACTGTCTGCAGCACTGACTTAACTGTTTCCAAAGTGGCCTCACAGTGTAGCGGTTTACAAATAAGTTAAAGATCCCTGGGTCGATTCTGGGAGGAGACACAAATCACCAAGGGCATCTGGCATTGAAAAAACTGCTAACATGCATAGCTACCTGCTGTGTAGCCTGTTTACAAAACACTCTGTTCCATTTGCAGACAGTGGTGTGTGATGTGGAGTCAGACAGTGTTCTCGTGGCACGTTGCTCAATAAGTTGTACAATCTCTTCTGGAAAAGTAAAAACCACCCCGCCGTTTTCCCCTATCAACATAACTTTATGTGTTAAATATGTCTAATATTACGTATCATGTATATCATATGGCAGAACTGACAGTAAAGTTCATGTTAATCACAAAAACACATATCTAATGATATCTGAGATTTCTGAAAATATCTGAAAAACAGAATAAAGAACGTTCAGCCTTTACTTAAAGGACTTTTCTGCTGCTCTTGTGTACAGAGAACAATACTGGTGCTACCTACACATTCAGTCTCACACTGACGTTTCCTCATTTGCACCATAACATACACAGACTAGAATAATCCATATAAGCTTCATAAGAATCCATGTACACACTATATTTATATACACTGACAGTAACAACTATACAACTGTATGTAAGCTTTAATATAGCTTGTGTAATTCATATTTATACTTTGATATTTCATACTTATTTTAACATATGCATCTCATATTCTTATAGCTCTCCATTTTATCTTATTTTTGATTCATTCTTGTTCACGGGAAAACAAAAATGACCTGTAAATACTACGGAACTCGCAATAAAGCTGATTTTAACATTAAGATATCACAAAAACAGTATAGTGAAAATCTGATTATATACGTATGTATCCACACAAAAATACTGATCAATATATTGATATAGCATTTACTTATTTACTTTACCTGCCAAGAATCTGTAATTGGATGCGATTGGGCAGACCATATTGTGTAATGTCAACTCTAAAAGCTGCAAATTCTAAATTTATCCAGTCATGCCCAAAACAGAGCACAAACGGCCCCCTACTTTTCTTCTCGCTGCTTTTCTTTGACAGAAACTCTAAAAAGCTGACTGGACATTAGGAAGAACCGAAAACTCACAAAAACACTTCTTGGTCATGTCTGTGTGGGAAGAGGTTAACTCACTGATTGGCCTTTTGAAGCTCTTTTTGTTTGGCAAGGTTGCTGTCCACATATTTGAGAACTCTGCTTTCAGGAACCCATTCATCCCAGCTGCAAAGGAAGAAAAAACCCATCACAGATTCTCAAACGTCATCACAGTGTTATAATTCCTATCCAAATAGACGCACAGAGAGAAATGTCAGCCTATATTCAACTCAAGCTGCTCACTTTTTGTTCCATCCGCTGTAATGAATGAAGTATTTAATCTGCTTATCCTTTACGTTGATCTTGACACACTGTAAAAGCGAGAAAACACACAGGCCTTGGATCAGTTTATTTTTAACTGGGAATAAATGAGTAATAAGACCCTCATAAAGTATCGGGACAAACCTTTGCTTCATAGAGCAATGGCCCGTGAAAGCACAGGACTCTTTCACCTACGAGGAGGGGAAAACTAATGTCAAAAGCACGTTATGATGTTCATTACACCCACAACTAATGTAATCAAACGAGCCGCTAACGCAGAGCATGAACAGCAAAGCTAGCTAACAGTTAGCCTTCCGTTAGCGTCTGTAAAGCTTGAGCTAGCTTTATTGTATGCGCTTCATTGCGATGTTACGTCAACGTAAGCTATGTTTTCATTGATATCTGAGCTTTATAAAGCCTCTTTCGCCTTCCCTAGGGATCACTATCGTCGAGCTGCAGCTGCAAGAACAACAACAACAAACCCGCCCCCTTCCAGCCGCTAACTGGGCATCATCGGTGCTTTTTTCCCCCCTACCGACCTTCTTGAAATTTCGGTTTAGGGTCCTGTTTTGGCGCCATTCACGGAGTCAACTGTTCGGACCTCTGAATGATTAAATTCTTGCATTGCCAGAGTCCATTTCTTCCAGGCACAAACACCTCCGACATTGGAGCCAAAGCCAGGGGAAGCCGAGAATGGCCTGCCTGCTGCGGGTCACCTGACCACCGTCAAGCCCCTGGGGGCGTGCTGCGTTCAAATGCTCCTCGTCAAACTCGTACAGACAATGATTTTCTCTGACTTTCAGGCAGACTAAAGATTGTATATTCATAAATATGCAAATATCTACTACACGCGCGCGCACACACACACACACCACTAACATCCAAGAGGTGATTTGTCTGCAGGAAAAACCCAGCCCCTTCAGTATTAGTAGCGTTTAAATTTCTCAAGGTGTCATTAGGGGAGACTGCTCATTTCTTTCTATGGTGCTGCAGTTGAATAATTTCTAATGCTTACCAGTGTGGTATCCAGACTGTATGCCATGTAAGGAGTGGTAAAAACAGAGGGAAAGATTACTGGCTGCCAGTTGCTATCCCTGGAGGGCATTGCCACCTACCTCAAATGAGCACAAAACATCATCAGGGGCAGTGCTCACCCAGTCACATGCTGGCTTCAACCAGCTGTAGGTTTTCAAGTTTTAATTTTTTTGGTCTTATATAGCCACAAACCAACAGATTCTAAACATCGTAAATGTAGTTATATTTCTGTCAAGCAACAGACAGAAGAAGGATGAAATTTTTGTGCCCTCAGCGTGCCAGGAGTTTTTAGCCTTTTCTGGCTGGCAAACAATTTTTGGGCCACATATTTCTCATGAACTCTGAGTTGTCACACTGCAATCACAACATCATATGAGATATATGTATTTTTAATTGCAAGGATAAAATGTGCCAAATTCTAAGTGTTTTCATTTGTAGGTCAGGGAAGTTCATGCAATACAATACTGCGCCAAAGTCCTGAGTCACTCTCATTTCAGTGTACTAGTAAATTATCAAATAGGTGCTATTATTTGTTGAAACATGGACAAAGATACATGTAAATATAGTAAAGTCAATATTTGATAAGACCACCTGTATTCTTTATCAAATCCTGAACTTTCTTAATCAAGCTACATTAAAGTTTCTTTAAATAGTTTCTTCTATCAATGCTGGCTGCCTTTTGTTCTGTTCTCTGATGATTTAAGATCAGCCCACACTGCTTCAATAATGTTGAGGTCCGAGCTCTGGGGAGGCCAATCCATGACTGAACTGGATTGGCATACCTATCCAGGTATGCTTTGACTGCACTGGCAGTGTTTTGGGGATCATTATAATGGTGAACAAGCTGTTGCCAATCACACCATCTCCAAGTAGTAGATGGAAATCTCATGGTACTTTTCTGTGTTCATTATGCCATCATTTTGGCAAGCTTCCTAAACACTGCTGGTTGAAATGCAGGCCTAAACCACTACACAGCCTCCGCCGTCCTTTGCAGATGGCTGTAGACACTCACTGTTGTACTTCTCTCCAGAACTCATCCGTACATATTGATGATGAGAAAAGTTTCAAATCTGGATTCATCACTCCATAATACCTGTTGCTACTGACTTTCCAGTTGCAAGTAGCTTAACAAACAAAACATTCCTCTGAAAATAGTCCAGATCAAGGACTGGACTGAAAATGAGTGAAAAACAGCCAATGTCCAAAGAAAAACTTTGAAAGACCTTCAGAAATCTTGGCAGACTGTTGCCCAAGAACACTTTAAAAATGACAAACCGTTCTGGCTCCTGGAAGCAAAATTACTTCCTGAGAACCAGCCTATCCTTTTTAATGGTCTATATATATTTTTGACTTATTTGAGCTACCCTAATAAGTCCTGTTGTGCTCAGTAGAGGACATTCTGGCCTTTCCAATGATATCTTGTGTGTTTGTGCTTGTGTGCTTCCTGAATACTATTGTTGTTTATATTTACTGCAGGAAGAAACAGTAAAAACGGTGTTTTGTAAGGAAAACCTAAAAAGCGCTCTCCACCTGTGAGCAAAAACAAAGCCAAAAAACCCCTCCCTTTCCTATTGGTCGAAAAATGTACCATGTCACCAATCCAAAAAAATGATATGGCAACAAGGCATTTAGTTGTTTAGGGAGGGGGGAAGTTTTAGGAGCAGTGTTGGTCAAGTTACTTGAAAAAAGTAATCAGTAACTAATTACCGATTACTCCCCCAAAAAAGTAATCCCGTTACTTTACTGATTACTTATTTTCAAAAGTAATTAATTACTTAGTTACTTAGTTACTTTTTTAAAACACGATTTACAACCTGAAGAGGTGATAAAGCGATAGATCTTTCAGCCCAATTCTACTTTTTCTACATAATCCATCATACAAAATGTAATCAAATGGAAACGTCTCTTTTTAAAACTTGTTTTATTAGTTTTAATCTTTTAACTTTATGCATCAAGCAAAAATTAAATTATATGCAACATTCTCTGACTGGAAGAAATTTGTTTAACATTTAAACTTATTTTCTGCACATTCCAGCACATAAAATATATTTTTTTTGTGTGTTTACACTCAGTCTTTCAAATAGATGCAAATAAAACACAGCAGAAAATAAATAACATCAAAGATTAGCGGTCCTGTTGCTCTATTTTCACCTGTCAAGCAGGAGTAGCATAGGCGGAGGTTTACCCTGGTGCAGGTGTGCCGCAGCGGTCAGTGGAAGAATCCGCGAGTTTCTCTGTGAGTTTCCCATTACATCTTAGCGCACTTGGTGCTTGCTTGGAAGTTTAGGGGGTTTTTTTTCGCTGTAAAAAGAAGTTTTCTTCCCACGCACAACGGACACTAATGTTTTTGTCACTTTTTATGGAATCAAACTCAAAATAAGGTCAGTACTTCCACGCTTTAAACGCTGCATGCTCATACTCTCTCTGCACTCAATATATGATGCACTGTTGATCTGCACACAGCTGTTGTCACGAACGTTGCACTCGCTTACGTCACTGTCATGAGACATTCTTGCAAAAAAAATCATGGTTTTAGTAACGCAGTAACGCAGCGTTCCTACGGGAAAGTAGGTAAAAACGGTAATCTAATTACCGTTTTTGCAATAGTAATCCCTTACTTTACTCGTTACCTGAAAAAGTAATCAGATTACAGTAACGCGTTACTGCCCATCTCTGTTTAGGAGTGACGGCGGTGTTTTGAGATGTGAGAGATTTGCGACGTTTAGCGCAAATCTTGTGTAGTTAGAGTGTAGTGTAGTCAATAGTTTTGTTGTGTGTGTCAGAACAATGAGGCGACTGCTGAATGTTACAGGTGTTACAGGAGTGATACATCTCCTGTTGTCAGGCCTGCAGGTATCAGGCTGTTGTTCTCCTTTATCTCGTAGTGGACAGAAAATTTTTTTTGGAGTGGCACAAATAATTTGTGTGGCATCAGATTTGATGCAGAACAGCTGATTGTTCTGTAAATAGTTTGAAATGTTTATTTAAAAAAACGCCTTGGCTGCATTTTTAGGTAAACAGCTGCAAAAAACTTTGTTGTTCCTGTATCTTTAACACTAATGCACAAGAATAATACTACGGCAAGTAAAAACTGGAGATTTAATATATCACTACTTAAAGATGAAGACTTTATTAAATATTTTAAAAAAGAGTGGACTTCATATTTAGACTATAATGACACTCCCGGAACATCAGCTTCTGTTCTATGGGAAGCAGGGAAAGCTGTGATGAGAGGTAAAATAATTTCTTTCTCATCACATAAAAAGAAAAAAGAAAACCAAAATATTCAGGAATTAGAAAAAAACATCAAATCACTAGAAGAAGCCTACGCGTCCCACCAAGATCAGGAAACATTGAACAAAATACGCAAAACAAAACTAGAATTAAATGAGATAATTGATAAAAAAACAAAATTCTTATTACAAAGACTACGCTTACAAAATTATGAACATGGTAATAAATCCGGTCAATTTCTAGCAAACCAGCTAAAAATAAATAAGGAAAAAACAACTATATGTGCTGTTCAAGATTCATCTGGGAACACAATATATGATCCGATACAAATAAACAAAATTTTCAGGGATTTCTATAAAACGTTGTATTCACCACAAATAAACCCATCTAAAAAGGAAATTAATCAGTTTTTGGACAACATAACTCTTCCAAAATTATTGGACACTCAAGCAATGGCACTGGATTCACCACTGACACCAGGTGAACTCCAGGAAGCCCTGATAAGTATGCCCAATAATAAGGCTCCAGGTCCAGACGGCTTTCCTGCAGAATTCTACAAAGAATTCTGGATGATTCTAGCACCAGTTTTCTACAGAACGTTGTTGGAAATTAAAGAAAAGGGCAGACTTCCATCAAATATGAATTCTGCAAACATTAATCTCCTGCTAAAACCAGGCAAAGACCCTGTATATCCCTCAAGCTATCGTCCAATATCCCTTATAAATGTAGACCTTAAAATAATCTGCAAAGCTCTCTCAAGGAGACTGGAGAAAATAACCCCCTCTTAATTCATCCTGACCAAACTGGTTTCATAAAAGGTAGGCACTCATCAACAAATACACGTAGATTACTTAATTTGATAGACTACTCATACAGTAAAAACCTAGAAAATACAATATTCTCTTTAGACGCAGAAAAAGCATTTGACAGAGTTAACTGGAAATTTCTATTTGCAACTTTACACAAATTTGGTTTTGGATCCTCTTTCATTAACTGGTTAAAAATATTATATAATTCCCCAACAGCTTGTGTCAGAACAAATGACCAGACATCCTCCAGCTTCTGTCTCCTGAGGGACACCAGGCAGTGATCCCCACTCTCCCCTTCACTGTTTGCAATTTTTATTGAACCACTAGCAGCAGCAATTAGACAGAATTCAGTAATTAAGGGCACAAAATGCAAGAACGTGGAGCATAAAATGAGCCTTTATGCGGATGATGTGTTACTCTTTCTCCAAAATTCACAAACCAATATCTCTGGGGTGATTGAATTGATAAACTCTTTTGCAAGAATATCAGATTACTCAATTAACTGGTCAAAATCTACAGTCCTACCGATTAATTGCTCCCTCCATAATTCCTCTTCTACACTACTGCAATCGGGAAATATAAAATATTTAGGTATTAATGTTTCTCCCAAGCTTGCAGATCTAACTAAATTAAACCATATCCCACTTTTAAAGAAGGTAGAAGATGATCTGGCTAGGTGGAAATGTCTACCCATATCACTCATGGGAAGGGTTGCCGCTATAAAAATGATGGTCTTACCAAAAACAAATTATTTATTCTCAATGATCCCAACTAAACCGCCACAAGATTGGTTCAGATCTCTAGATTCATGTATGTCCAAATTCCTTTGGAAAAATAAACCCCCACGTATAAGCTTAAAAACACTACAAAAGACCAAGGATAAAGGAGGATTAGAACTACCTAACTTTCAGCACTACTTCTTAGCCAACAGGCTTCAGTTTATCTCAGGATGGCTAAAACATACCCTCTTAGATGAACCTTGGCTAGATGTAGAACAAGCACTTTGCAATAATCTAGAGATTTCAGATCTACCATTTATCAGCTCAAACATCCAACGACATGAATGCTTTAAAAGCATCAACATCAGCTCTTCTCTGACAGCATGGTGGGAGTTTCTAAAATTGACGGCGTCTTCATTAATCCCATGCAAACGTACACCTATCTGGAACAACCCTGACATATTACAAAACAATAATATGATAAACTTTTCAGATTGGAGTGATAAAGGAATCAAATATTTAGAACATATACTAGAAGGAACAGAATTTATTTCATTTGACGGACTAGTTACACAATATGGGATCAACAAGAAAAGATTTTTAGAATATCAACAAATTAAATCCATAGTAAAAAAGAAATTTAAACCGGGTCAAGTTGAACTACAAACACCACCAAGTGTGGTTCAATTTCTTACTCTTAAAACCCCCAAATTACTATCCAAAATATACAGAATGCTTTCTAAAACAGATGAATCAATATCACTTCCTATTGCAAAATAGGAAGCAGATTTATCAGTTAACTTAGACCTAAACTTCTGGTCTCAGATTTGCTTAAAAACCTTTCATCTAATCAGAAATCCCAGTCTTCAATTAATTCAATACAAAATATTACATAGAGTGCACTATACAGGTCATCGGATGTTCAAGATGGGCTTTACGTCTACCAACAACTGCTCACACTGTCAAACCAATAGACCGGACAATTACATCCACACTCTTTGGTTCTGTCCACCAGTTCAGAAGTTTTGGCGCAAGATATGTGAAGACTTATCGAAGTGTCTGAAATGTAACATTCCAACTTCCCCCTTAGTGTGTTTGTTGGGCAGCTTAGATAATGTCACTTCAGATAAGAATATCGCCCATATGGTTTTCACTGCCCTATGCATAGCCAAGAAAACAGTCCTCATGAACTAGAAAAATAAAAATAATCTTAATTCTAACCAATATAGAAATTATCTATTAGATTACATTAGTCTTGATACAGCCTCTGCCACCACATCAGATCAATTGCTCTGGGCTCCTTTGATTACCTCCATCACCTAGTGGGGGTGGGGGGTCATAGTTGGTCCCACCTTCGCTGTTGTGATTGGTGTGGGGGTAGGGACAGGCTTAGGGCGTCGGGGGGTTCCCCAGGAGCATCTTCCTTGGGGGGCTCAACCCAGGGTAGCAGTCATGGCCTATTAGGGGCTCTGTTGGCTCTTAGGTGACGGTTTCCTCGTGGCTGCGTGCAGCAGGGCTAGGGGAGGGTCTGTGCTGACGGACGTGGGTTACTGACCTGGTAGCCTGGCTGCCCCTGGGTGGGTCCGGGACAGGCGTGAGGTTCTGGGGGCGCTCCGTCTCTGGGCTGGGGCCTGGCTGGGCCTCGGGGACTGGGTCCTGGTTGGTATGTTGCTGGGGTTGTGGGCGGGTGGGTGTATGGGGGCCCGGCCCTGGCGCAGGGTGCCGCCAGTGCATCGAGACACCTGGGGGGCTCTTCAACTGGTGGGGGGGGGGGGGTTGTTACATCTTGCAGGAGCTCTCCTCTCTTCAGGAACTCACTCTGCAGGAGGGGGAGATACAGGAGAGGTGGAGGAAGATCTCAGCCTGGGTGTTTATTGTCTCATGTAGTCTGGAAGATGAGTGGATGGTGGGGTGGGTGCAGTTTTCTCTGTGGTGGGGTTGGGTGGGCTGTCCCGGGCTCTGTGGGGCCGGGCGGCGCTGCTGTTCTGGGCCCCGGTCCGGATGGGCCTGGGCCCCCTTTCCCTGGCGGGTTGTGGAGTATGGGGGTGCCTACTGGGGTCAGCGGGGGAGCTGGCCCCAGGGAGGGGTCACTTGCCCCTCCCTTCCTTCCCTCTCCAGCTGCCTCCCTCTTCCCGCTCCACCACAACCACCCACACATGCAGGGCCTTGGGGTAAAGGTGTGTCACCAGGGTGCAGGGGAGGCATCCCCCCCTCTGTCCCCTTCTGGCTTCTTGTGCCCCAATTTTATCCCACAACTTAGACATTCACATTACTCACACTCTCATAACACATACATATAGGATCTAGGGGGTGGGCACGCTACACGGACTCCAAAAGACCATCAGGGTGTACACCTCACCTCTGGCGTCGTTGCCCACCTCTCAATTTTAAATACACGTAGACACTGAGGGCTATCAGGAGGGGCTGTGCGCTTACCTGCTGCTCTCTGGCAGGTAGCTCCATGCCCTCCTGGGTTTTAAATGCACCTTAGAACACACATGCATCAACACTACATATGAGCAGGCGGAGGGAGGTTTTGGAGTCTTCTCTCACCCCCGTTCTCTGCGACCTGCTGGAGCGGGGGGCCAGGAGGAGGAGTTGGCTGTCCGACTGGGGTCTGGAGTGTGGGGCCTCCCTGCTGCTGCGGAGTTGGGGCAGTCTGCTTCTCCCCACCGCAGGGAAAAGGGTAACACCACCTGGGTCTGGGTGCACTTTCCCCCTCCAGGGGCAAAGGTACCTAGACCCGGTTCGTAGAGTACGCTTGGGGAGTGTGATTGGGTGTACAGTGTTTCTCTATGTCTGTCTCCACGTTGGTTGAGTGTGGAGTAATTGCATATGAGAGCATGAGGGTGGGAATGGATGTTTGTATCTGTGTGTGCCTGTATGTCTGCGTCTATATGTCAGGTTGGGTATCAGACGCCACCTCTCTCGGGATATCTCAGGCCCTCTAAGGTATGGAGGCCTATCTCCCCCCACCACTTCCCCTGCCAGTGGCAGATGCCCTCAGACATCGGTGCGTTGGTGGTTCTTTGCGTCCGGGGGTGGGCGCCCAGGTACACACCGGCTCACTCCTTGGTGGCTGCTTGTCGGGGCCTGGAGCCTGGGGATCGCTCGGGCCACTTCGGGGGTAGGGTGCCCCCGGCCTCTCGGCCTGAGGCTCGGTCACTCTGGCGCAGCTGGCTGCCGGCGGAGCTCACGGGCACGTCACTGCAACCCCCCCTGGCCTCTGCTCTGCGGCCGCTGAGTGATCCCCCATCTGGGGCTCCCCTCAGCTCCCTCTGGGATAGTGGCACAGCTGCCCCTCTGTTAGTCTTCCTTTATCTCTTGTGTTCTGGGGGCCTCTGGATGTCTGGAGTCTTGATCTCCTCCATACCTGCTTCATGCTCTGGTGGGCGGGGCTGTGGCTCCCCACACCCTCCAGCAGATCATTACATGAAGGAACCCTTTAAAAAAACAACAACAAGCGCGTCCATGCTCACAGGTGTACACACGGGTGCTCACACACACACAAACTACACCCTTTTTGTCTCCTACCTCAAAGCACACTGTACGCTGTCGATCTTACGTGCTGCACAATAATGTTTAATATTTAGTATTTACTGTCATATTCCCATATATCATCGTGATGTTGTTTATTGTATTGCTCTCGTTTTCTTCTGCTTGTTTTCTTTTTTCTTTCTCAACAGGTGATCCAGGTGATTGATATATGTATTTTTTTATTTTATTTTTTTATTTATTTTTTTGTCTGCTTATTTAGTTGGTTTTTGTTTTTTTGCCCTTTATCCCCGTCCCTCTTCTCTGCTGTTTTCCCCCCTCTTCCTTTCTCCCTTTTCTTTTCCTCATTTAAGTCTGTCCCGTATCTAGCAAGTGAAAATAAAAAATAAAATAAAATAAACAATAAAAGGTGAATCAAATAGATCATTATGGCAAGGCTGGGATGGTCAATTTGGTGAAGTAAATCTGTTGGGCATCTTTCTTCACCTTTAGACAACAATTCTGATGGCAAAAGAGCCAAACGGGACAGGCAACCCCCCCCCCCCCAAGAAAAACAACTTTGTTGTTTGCATAACTCAGTTACTTTTTTGAAGAAGTAACTATATAATTAATTGCCCAACATTGCTCATTATATACTGTATTTTGCAGACAGAGAGTTACAGGACTCATTACAGTATTTTTACCCTTCCGAGACCAATAAATATCTTTGCAAACCTTTAATGGTGTTTATCCATTTGTGTGGTGGTAAAGTGAGTTCATATTTAAATTTTTATACTTGAGAGAAACAACAGAAAATTATAACACAGTGTTAAAAAAGACTCAAAGAAGACAGAAGGTTTTTTTTTAAATGTTTAAACCTATAAGCTTTTTCTGATCACTTATATATTTTTTAAAGCAAAATCTTGGAGCTAAATCTTACTGCATTAATTACTCATTCTCTGCCTCTTAAAAGTCTTTAAAAAGCAACCTAACAAATAAATAAAGAATAAAAAAGTAATAAATTTCATTCCATTGCATCAAATTCACCAAGAGCAGGCATAAATGCAGCAAAGCCCACATAAATTACCAAAGGACTGGCCTTCACCTTTATGTTAAAGTGCTTCCAGTGTGAAAAGCTATTATAAAGGTCTAATTTGACAGTAATGGCATTTCTGAGTCTAAGCTGCAGTTAAGTGAAATCTGTTAATAGCAGCATTAAAAATTCTAACAAAAAAAAAAAAAAAAGAGCCTCAACTGGACTGCATTCAGACAGTTCCTTCTACCCCTCAGTTTGCTGTTTGATTGTACACATTGGTGAACTGGAAAGCACTGATGAACAGCAACAATCAATTCTTGTGGGGTCTTTTATTTGCAGTTTGCACCAAGTCAAACATGGCGGTGTTGTGTGATGGTCTGGGGCTGCTTGCTTTTGTTGATGAAACCATGAATTCTGCTGTCTGCACGACAATGATCCACAAACGGCAAGTCCAACTCCGAATGGCTTAAAAAAGCCCCAAAAGAGGCCATTCATGATCAAAAACACTCCAGTGTGGATGAATTAAAATAATTCTGCAAAGATGAGTGGGTCAAATTCCTCCAAAAGACTAATTGCCAGTTATCTAAAATACTTAACTGCAGTTCTCGCGACCAAGGGTGGCACGCCCAGTTATTAGGTTTAGTGGGCAGTTACTTTTTCAAACAGGATTGAATTCATCATTTAATAAAGGCTGCATTTTGTATTTACTCAGGTTATCTTTGTCTATATCAGAATCTATGTCTGAATATCTGAATTTGCTTGATGATCTGAAATGTGTGGGACAAAAATGCAAAAACAAAAAATTAAAAAAACAAATCAGGAGGAGGGCAAATACTTTTTAGTGCACCATATTATATTAAAATACGGTGCATATCTCTTGCTACATCTCATGTCGTTATATTTTGTTTCCATTCGTGCTGTCCCTCATTCCCCACTGTGTGTTCTGTCTGCCTGTTTAGTTTAGTTACTTTCCCTGTTTTGCCCGCTGTCCAGCAATAAAGCTGAGTTGTTTAAGTTCACTTTTGCCTCTGCGAGTCCTGCTCTTGTGTTCACCATTCCTGCCTGCCTGCTCACAGTCATGACAGAAACAATATGTAATTTGTTCCAATTTCTTTAAAGGAATCTATGAAAAATGTTAAAGATGACACAGTTTGACAAGCATAAAGTAGAATTATTTTACCAACACCATGATTCCAAAAGAGCAGTTAGCTGAATGCTTGGCACATCTTAGCATGGTGTGCAATTTGAAAAAAATGGACAAGTGGAAGATAGAAGAGAGGAGGTCAGGAGGGGACATCAGTGAGTACAGCCATCTGTAAAACACGGTGGAGGCTCTGTCATGGACTGAGGCTGAATGTCAGCCAGTGAAAATGGAGTAAAAGCATAAATGGATAGAAAATCACATAATGTAACACTGCCAGTCGTGGATTGGTCTCCCCAGAGCCTGGACCTCAACATTACTGAAACAATGTGGGATCATCCTGACATAAAACAGAACAAAAGGCAGCCAACATCCAAAGAAAAGCTTTGAATGTCCTTCAAGAAGACTGGAGAACTATTCCTGAAGACAACCTAAAGAAATTAGAAGAAAGCTGAACAAGAGAGTTCAGGCTGTGTTGAAGAATAAAGGTGGTCATATCAAATATTGACCTTTAAGTTCATTACAATCATACATACTCTGTTTTACGTTCAAATATTTATATATCCATATACTTAAATACTGTATTTCCATGTACGCTTGCACGTTTCAATAAGACACAGTACTGCATATTTCATCTCTAATTGTTATCAACCAACTAACAGCACTTTGAATGGAAGGAATTATTATCTGTGTCCTTACAGCATGTCAAATAAAAGAGAAGAGAACAAGACGAGAGCAACATTAAGGTGACATGTTCACTGTCTAAAATTCACAAAGAAACCGGTGGAAGGAATTTTAATACCGTTGTTATGGCTACCTTTTTTCACTCTACCTTGGTCCTCATCTGTTTCCCTGATTAAGGCCCATTATGGCAGGGACATTATTATTCAGCAAGAAGACATAATGGCAAGAAACATTTACACATCTCTTTATGTGAAATGGTTGGAATTTATTAGCAGCCCTGGAGATTTTTCTCACTTTCATTCTCTCAGGTACACAGAAGACTGTTTCTGCAACCCGGGCACTGATTAGCGCTATAAAAAACTGTGTTTTCCTCCCAAATGTCAGTGCTGTGAAAAGCCATCCAATGGTAGGAGATGACCTTTGCAAGACCTGCAGAACCTCTTTGTGATTAAAGTACCAACAAAGACTGATGGGACTTTAGTGACTTATGAAAAAAGTGAAAAGATTTCTTGTTCCAAGGCTTGATGGACGAATGTAAGAAAGAGCTTTCTTTTCAGTCTCAGCATAATTACCTTGAGGTGTTCAGCCTTTAAGACTACCCCTTGCAACCCTGATAAGGACACGCTAAAGAGAATGGATGGATGTTCAGACTTCATAAAGAAACACTGTTCATTATTCAGTTGGGTTATGCACTTTACCCTCTTCACTCATTTGACACAATCTTCTATTGGAGGAGTCATCAAGTATTGGCAAATCAAACTGGCTGGGTGATTCTGTGTAGAGGGAATGCTTGTTTTAATATAATAGTGATATTTGGTGACAGCGTATTGATCATCATCAATCATCTTATCATAAGCTAAACACAATGGTTAGAAACCTTACTCATTTGAACATCCAGTAAAAGTTCTTTTTTACAGTAATCTCTGGTTTTTCACAGCTCTGCTTGCCTCATGTTTCCATCCCTGCCTACAACAAAGACATTTTTTAGTCGCCCAGCAGTCATTCATTTGACTAACAATGCCGCTGCTCTCCATGCTGCCACACTTTGTAACAGGTGGTGGGAAACTCAGTGATTTATGGCCATTAAATTCCCACTGAGCATATGTTGTGGTGACTCCAAGTTCACCACCATGCAAACTACATGTGTACATGAGAAGTGCATCTGTATGCCAGCTCAGGTGTCAGCTCGTGAACGACATCGAAATTACATTCATTTTCTGCTGACTTTACTTACTAAAATTACTTACTAAAATTTAAAAGGGGTGATCGTGGCTCAAGAGTTGGGAGTTCGCCTTGTAATCGGAAGGTTGCCGGTTCGAGCCCCGGCTTGGACAGTCTCGTCGTTGTGTCCTTGGGCACCCGTTGCCTACTGGTGGTGGTCAGAGGGCCCGGTGGCGCTAGTGTCCGGCAGCCTCGCCTCTGTCAGTGGCTCTGCCAGGGTGGCTGTGGCTACAATGTAGCTTGCCATCACCAATGGGTGAATGACCGGATATGTAAAGCGCTTTGGGGTCCTTAGGCAGGGCCGGCCCGTGGCATAGGCCGTATAGGCAAATGCTAAGGGTGCCGTCCATCAGGGGGCGCCACGCCAGTGCCACAAATGTTGAAAAAAAAAAAGTTGGTACTATTATTTCTAAATACAAAAAATAATCCCACGTTAATTAAAATGCAAAGTAAAGCTTATTTAATAGAAATATTATTTGTTACAACATTACACTACACTGCTGATGTAGGGGGGCGCCACCTAAAATCTTGCCTAGGGCGCCAGATTGATTAGGGCCGTTTCTGTCCTTAGGGACTAGTAAAGCGCTATATAAATACAGGCCATTTACCATTTAAAATATGGTGACATATTTATGATAGGTCCTCACAATATGAGTAATGCCAATTAAGACACATCTGTTACCCGTTTGTATGATATCAGTGTACCTGTAATGGTGGTGAAGTGGGGGGAGTAAGGAAAACATGTAGAACTTCCTGTTTAAACTTTAGGAAAAAGATGCTTTGATTGATACATTTAAACTTTTTGCCATTTACATCATTGTGATAAATCTAAACGAGTTATTTTGTCTTTTTAAAAATACTTTGTTGAAGTTTATTGGATTTATGCATAGTCAAAGATCTTTGCTCATAAAAGCAAACGTCACCAAATGCAGAAAAGGGGCTCTTTCCCAATTTTATCTTTGTACCTGTAGCTATTTTATACAAGCAGTAATGTAGATAACTGTTTCATATGCTGTTGAGATTTGGGTTGTTTATTAAAACAATTATTTATTTGATCCCGTCCTGATTTTGTTGAAGTTTTCTCACTTACAAAGAAATGAACAGTTTCTAATTGTTATTGAAGTTTCATTTGCATGTATATATGCATATATTACTTAAAAAAACAGCTCGCTTTCTTGAAAGCACAGTGAGTGACAAATATTTCTGTTTACAGGATCACGTGTCGCATTTCTGGCTTTTTAATAGAACAGAAATATCTAGGAAAGCTTAGCTACTTAGCGACCGTGGCTCAGGGGGGTTGGGAAGCGTATCTGTAACCGGAAGGTCGCCGGTTCGATCCCCGGGCTCTCCGTCCTGGTCGTTGTGTCCTTGGGCAAGACACTTTACCCTACCGCCTACTGGTGATGGCCAGAGGCGCCGATGGCGTGATATGACAGCCTCGCTTCTGTCAGTCTTCCCCAGGGCAGCTGTGGCTACAACTGTAGCTGCCTCCACCAGTGTGTGAGAGTGAATGAATAGTGGCATTGGGTGCCTTGAAAAGCGCTATATAAATCCAATCCATTATTATTATTAAAAAAAGTATACACGCATTAGTAAATTAAAGAAAAACTTGTCTCCCTCTTTTTAATTCGACATTTTACATTTAGTTCAATTCAGTCAGCAGCTGTCCAGTGCTCATCCAAAAATAGACCATAATCTCTGATATGAATGTGTAACTTATATTTACCTGACACCTGCTCATTGAGAGGCTCTTCTTTTCATCTGATGAGTAAGTGAGGACGCAAAGCCATTACAAAGTCGCTTCATTTGAGATCACCAGCTTCCATGTTCTGTTCACCGTCACATCAGCTGCTCATGAGTCAAACCGGTAAACACCTGCTAATCAGATCACCCGTTTCATTAGTTGTGAGGATAACTGACCCACGTGACAACTGAAGAACAGTTTTATTATCACACACACAAAGAGTACATACATTTTTCTCGGTATTTCCAACAATCATATTTCAGTTTGTCTTTTGTGTCTCTTTGCACCTGTAAATGATTGATGTCTAAAAAAAGAAAATGAAACACGTGACCTGCAACTTTCACCTCTTTGCTTCAAGCCGGTGAAGACTTTAAGTGCGGTTGTGTGTACGCTGTTAACAGTATTTGCCAAGACATTCACCGAAGGATGTAAAAGGCGTTTAGCCACTCAACACCACCAGCACACCTAAGCATATTGCCATGCGCAATTACGTGCGGACTTTGAACTAGAGACACTCACAAACATCATAGATCATTTTAGTGAACAGCTGTTGTGCCATAATGTTCATATTTGGACTAGTTTTTACACAAAATAGGTGATTCTATAGAGCCCAGCCCTACAAGCTAAACGATTCAGCCACATTACGCTTTAAAAAAGTAGATGGAGTAGTAGACTTTAAAATCAAGAAACACTCATCAAAATTAAAAGTTTCTGAGTCTTGACACGATGTTGCTCGGCCTGATTGCTTATTCTGGTTGTTTTGGCTCGTTTTCTGCGTGCGCATTAAGCGCGTCATTGTCTGCCAACACCTTTCGCCCTGCGTAAAATCATCGGCAGGACTCGACAAAACACCCACTATCCTCTGTGTATCAGACCTCTCAGTTTGGTCCTAAACTCCTTTCTCATTAGGCAGTAAATGATTGGGTTGAGGCAGCTGTTGGTATGCGCCAGACACACTGTCAGTGGGAACACATACGTATGAACCGTGTAGTACGCATTATCCCAGTTTGCAGCGTTCAGTTTGACCAGTACGCTCCACAAGGTCATGGCATGATTTGGCATCCAGCAAAGAAAGAAGCACAGCACGACGATGGTGATAGATTTTGTAACTTGGGATCTGCGTTTGGGGTTGCTGGTTTTCATACTCCGTTTGCGGATGAAGCGCAGCAGCATGATGTAGCTGATGGACACGATTGACATGGGCAAAACAAAGCCTACGACGATTTTCTGTATGTGGTAGAGTGCTAACCAGTACTGTCCACCTGGAAACCTCAGCAGACACAGTTTTTCTCCAGTTACGCTGGTGACTGTTGAGAAAATCGACGTGGGCGCAGTCGCCAGAGTCGCCAGTGTCCAAATAATTGCGCAGACCCATTTGGCGGAGCACGATCTCCGCGCGGTTCTGTTCTTCAGGGCAGAAGCGACCGACCAGTAGCGGGTCACGCTCATGGCGGTGAGGAAAAACACGCTGGCGTACATGTTCATCACGGTGACGGACAGGATGATTTTGCACATTGCATATCCAAACGGCCAGCTGAAGTCCAGCGCGGTGTCCACGGCCCAGAAAGGCAGGGTGAGAACAAACTGCAGGTCCGTAACGGCCAAATTGAACACGAAAAAGTTCACTCTGGACTTCTTCCTTTCTTGTTTGACCCTGATAAAGAAGAGGACCAGCAGGTTGCCGACCAGACCCGCAGCGCAAACGACCGAATACACCAGACAAATGAAGAATCTCAGAAGCGGGGTCCGGTCTGCGGTCACGTCTATGTCCACGAGGTTTTGGAAGAGCTCCATCTCGGTCACTGACTTGTTCAAATAAAAGCTTTCATTTTCTTCACTCATAATGCCAGCCAGCAGCTCACAGACACTTCGGGATGAACTAGATGCAGGTGTACACTTTTTTTCTTAAGTCTTTTTTTCTTAAGCTAGATCCAAACGGCTGCATCTCAAGAGTGCCACAAACTCATCTGTCTCTATCACCTCCCCTCGCTCGCTCCTTTCTCCAAGGTGCATCATCATCCCGCATCTCCGCTCTCCTTAGCACGACAGGACCACTCACCCCACCAGTGGCGGTCCTAGCCTGTTTGGCGCCCTGGGCGAACACTCCCTCTGCCCCCCCCCCCACACACACACACAGATAAAACATATTAAGGATTGTACATTAACATAAAGCTGTTGTACACACACACACACACACACACACACACACACACACACACACACATATGAAGAGAGAGAGAGAGAGTATGCATAGTATGCAAACACTACCAAACAGCCATCATAATTCGTCATACAATGAGAACAGGACAAATCAACAATTGACAATGACTAATTAATATTAAAATCTGTAACATAATGTATTGTTTGGAGTTTAGTCCGTTACTGTTACTATTTTTACCATTTCTTCTTGGAGCAATTGTAATGCACATAATTTCCTTAGGGATTAATAAAGTATTCTGATTGTTTCAGGATGACCTGCCATTATCCAATGACACATCTGCTTACCTGTATCTTTTGCTCGTTTCTCCTCCTCTTCTTTTCTCTTTTTTCTAAACTGAGGACCTGATGGCTTTGAACTTTTCTTGTCCATCTTCCATTGGTTTTAATTTTGCACTGCAGTATGAACACCCATCCCTCAACCCAAGGATCACCACAACATGATCTAACACACCTACACCTTAGTTCACAGATTCACTTTGTCTAGGGTGCATTTCTGAGATTTCACACAACCCAGGATTCAAATCATGAATACATAATGGGCTTGGATTTACATCATTATGAATGAAATGCGCTCTATTTGGAAGCAGCCGCCCCCTCCTCCCCTTTCGACGGGTTGTGTGTGAGACTTTAAATCATCAAACTGTAAATTTTAAATTGTTATTGATCCCTTTATCCCTAGTCCTAAAGTGTATATTTATTTTCTTACTCTTCTTATATATATTGTTTGTTTACTTGCA